>NC_132780.1:58483865-58813508 GCF_048418805.1 Vulpes vulpes
GATGAACAACCTCTGAGTTTCCTCCCAAAGCTTAGATTCTGTGACATTCTGAGTTTAGAATTCTAAGTACCTTTTTTTTTGTTTTTGTTTTTGTTTTGTTTTGGTGGGAACTTTTCTATAGAAGTTTTTTAAGCATATTTTTACTTATTTAGCACAGATGTCATCTTGCATGTATCAAATATTTCTTTAAATTCTATAGACATCTATGTTCCATTTCATGGTTTAATACAGGCTGAATAGAATGTAAAAATAAGAAATACATACTTTACCATAGTATCTCTTCTTGTTTTTAAAGGGCCACATAAACATAAACAAAATCCCTATTATACAATAGAAATTAATGTAAACAGAATCAAATCCTTAGCATGAAAGTTTCAATCCCTTACTTTCAAAAGAATAGCTATCAACTTAGAAACCAGTAATCAAGGAGTGCCTGGCTGGTTCAGTCAATTAATCGTCCAACCTGATCTCAGCTCAAGGATGATCTCAGAGTTGGGAGATGGAGCCCCACCTTGGGCTCTGTGCTCAGCTTGGAAGAGTCTTTCCCTGTCCTTCCTCTGCCCTTCTCCCAACTCAAGCACACGCTGTCTCCCTCAAATAAATCTTAAAAACAAAAAGAAACCAATAATTATCAAGATGTCACTCTCAGGTGAAGTTTAAAGAACTGCGATATCAGGTATGATACGTATATTGCTTATTCTACTCTACTGTATTAACCCTAAAAACTAGAAAAATAAAAAATAATAATACTAATAAGGGAAATATTCAAAGTATTCAAATTATTGTACTTCCCCCTTACTTTCAGAGAAGACAAAATAATATTTGATATAGCTATCATATAATCAATGTTTATTTAATTTAATTTCAACTTTAACTATAATTTTGAAGAATTAGATTTGTGCCAGTGTTAGCAAAATATATCCTCTTTCTGCTCTTTTGCAAATTTCAATTTCAAAATTCTCCAAAAAGCCTATGAATATTCTGTTAAGAACCAACTCATATTTTGTATGCATGACTTTTTGTTGTTGTTGTTGCTTCTGTAAGGCTCAACTATGTAATGACATTTAATCTTCATAGCAGGGATTTTTGAGATAGGAGTAGGCTAGTTCACTTTATCTTATTTATTTATTTGTTTATTTATTTATTTAGCTCACTTTATAATTGCAATTAGAATATTAGCCTAAATTACTAGAGTGGAAGATAAAAGCATTTCCAGGAAATGTCCAGCTATGTATTAAAAATAATACACACAGTGTATGTAATATATGCTAAAACATATATTATTGTATGCTAAACATATGTTAAATTAATGTTATGTAGGTTCATGTACATTAAAATGAATGTCTAAAATAAGGTTCATGTTGAGGAATGTTAAGAATCAACATAATCACTTTTATTTTACAGGCATATCTTGTTTTATTGCACTTTGCCTTACTGTGCTTCACAGATGATGAGTTTTTCATAAATTGAAGATTTGTGGCAACCCTGTGTCAGCATCATTTTCCTAATAACATTTCCTACTTTATGTCTATCACATTTTGGTAAAACTCACAATGTTTCATATTTTTTCATTATTATTATATTTTTCAGGTGATCTGTGATCAGTGATCTTCCATGCTACTATTATAATTGTTTTTAGGCACCACAAACCATGCCGGTATAAGATGATGAACTTAATAAATTGTGTCTATTTTGACTGCTCTACAGACCAGCCGTTCCCCTGTCTCTCCTCCTTAGGACTCCCTATGCCCTAAGACTCAGCAATACTGAAATTAAGCCAATTAATAGCCCTGCAATGCCTCTAAGCATTCAAGTGAAAGGAAGAGTCACATCTCTCATTATAAATCAAAAGCTAGAAATGATTAAGCTTAGCGAGAAAGGCATACTGACAGCCAAGACAGCCAAAAGCTAGGCCTGCTGTGCCAGCCACGTTGTGAATGCCAAGGAAAAGTTCTGAGGAAACCAAAAGTGCACCTCCAGTGGATAACGAATGATAAGAAAGCAAAACAGCCTTATTGCTGATATGTAGAAAGTCTGAGTATCTGGCTAGAAGATCAAACCAGTTACTTTAAGCCAAAGCCTAATACAGAGCAAGGCCCTGTCTCTCCTGAATTCCATGAAGACTGACAGAGGTGGGGAAGCTGCAGAAGAAAAGTCTGAAGCTAGCAGAGAATGGTTCACAAGGAACCAGCCTCTTTAAGGAAAGACACCATCTCTATAACATAAAAGTGCCAGGTGAAGCATCAAGCACTGATGTAGAAGCTACAGCAAATTACCCAAAAGATCTAGCTAATAGCTAAGATAATAAATGAAGGTGACGACACTAAAAAAGACTCTTTCAAAGTAGACAAAACAGTCTTATATTGGAAGAAGATGTCATCTAGAATTTTCCAACCTAGAGAGAAATCAAAGCCTGGCTTAAAAGCTTCACAAAACAGGCTCACTTGCTACTGGCTAATACAGCTGGTGACTTTAAGTTGAAGCCAGTGCTCCTTTGCCATCCTGAAAATCCTAGGGCCATTCAGAATTATGCTGAGTGTACTCTATACCTGGAATAACAAAGCCTGGATGATGGCACATCTGTTTACAACATGGTTTACCGAATATTGGAAGCCCACTGTTGAGACCTACTGCCTAGGGAAAAAAAAGATCCATTTCCAAAATATTACCTTTCACTGACAATGCACCTGGTCACTCAAGAGCTCTCATGGAGATGTGCAATGTGATTAATATCTTTTCATGTCTACCAACACCTCATCCATTCTGTAGCCCAGGGATCAAGGAATGATTTTGATATTCAAGTCTTACTGAAGAAACACATTTAATACACTACAGCTGCCATGAATAGTGAATCCTCTGATGGATCAAAGCAAAGTAGGCTGAAAATCTTCTGGGCAGGATACACCATGATGATGCCATTAAAAACCATTCATGAGTCTCAGAAGGGGTCAAAATATCATCATTAACAGGAGTTTGGAAGAAGTTGATTCCACCCATAAGTCTGGAGGAGGGATGACTCAGAGGGCTTCAGGGTTATAGTGGAGGAAGTGACTGTAGATATGGTAGAAATAGCAAAATATCTAGAATTAGAAGCAGAGCCTGAAGAGTGACTGGATTGCTGCCATCTCATGATAAAACTTGAATAGATATGGAGCTCCTTATGAATGAGCAAAGAAAGTGGGTTCTTGAGATAGAATTTACTTCTGGTAAAGATGCTATGAAGAGTATTGAAATGACAATAAGGATTTAGAATATTACATCAACTTGGTTTAAAAAGCAGCAATAGGGTTTGAGAGGGCTGACTCCAATTTTGATGTAAGTTCTATTGCGATAAAATGCTACAGAGAAATCATTAGAGAAAAGAAGGGTTGGCCAATGAATGCAGCAAACTCAATTATTGTCCTGTTTTAAGAAACTGCCATAGCTACCCTAACCTCAGCAAATACCACCCTGATCAGTCAGCAGCCATCAACATCAATGCAAGACCCTCCACCAAGAAAAAGATTGACCACTTAAAGCTCAGATAGAAATTTTTAGCAATAATACATTTTTATTTTTTAAGATATTAAAAAGTTATTTATTGAGAGAGTATGTAAGAGTGGGGGGTGAGGGGCAGAGGGAGAGAGTAAAGCAGACTCCCTGCCAAGCAGGGAGCCCAACATAGGGCTCAATCCCAGGACCCTGGGTTCATGACCCCAAATGATGGCAGATGCTTAACCAACTGAGCTACCAGGTGCCCCAGAATTAATGTATTTTTAGTTAAAGTATGTACATGGTTTTAGATATAATGTTATTGCACACCTAACAGACCATAGTATAATGTAAGCATAACTTTTATGTGTACTAGGAAAATAAAAATAATAATAATTCAATTCATTTTATGGCAATATTCACTTTTATTGCAGTGGTCTTGAGCCAGGCCTACAATACACATTCCAAGGTTTGTCTCCATGTTTAAAGGCCAGTCATGCTTAGTGAAAGAGTAAACAAACCCCACAGAAACAAAGGATTATAGAGAACACTATGAAAAATTACATGTCAACAAATTGGACAATCTAGAAGAAATGGATATACTCCTAAAACATACAATCTTCTAAAACTGAATCAGAAAGAAATATAAAATTTGAAAAGACTGATTACTAGTAATGAAATTGAATCAGTAATCAAAAAACTCCCAAACAAATGTACAGGACCAGATGGCTTCATAGGTGAATTCTAGCAAACATTTAAAGAAGAGTCAATATTTGTTCTTCTCAAACTATTCAAAAAAATAAGAGGAAGGAAAACTTCCAAATTCATTTGACAAGGCTAGCATTACCTGATACCAAAACCAGACCAAGATGCTATAAAAAAAGGAAAACTGGGATCCCTGGGTGGCGCAGCGGTTTGGCGCCTGCCTTTGGCCCAGGGCGCGATCCTAGAGATCCGGGATCGAATCCCACGTTGGGCTTCCGGTGCATGGAGCCTGCTTCTCCCTCTGCCTGTGTGTCTCTGCCTCTCTCTCTCTCTCTCTCTCTGTGACTATCATAAATAAATTAAAAAAAAAAAAGGAAAACTGTAGGCCAATATCCCTGATGAACACAGATCTAAAAATTCTCAACAAAATATTACCAAACCAAATTCAACAATACATTAAAAGGATCAATCTCCATAATCAAGTGAGAATTATTCCAGGGATGCAAGAATGATTCAGCATTCCCAAATCAATCCTTGTAACACATATAGTAACAAGAGGAAACATAAAAACAATATGATCATCTCAACAGATGCAGAAAAGCATGACAAATTACAACATCTGTTCATGATAAAAACTCTCAACAAAGTGGGTTCAGAAGAAATGTACTTCAAGACAATGAAGGCCATATATATAAAAAAAAAACACAGCTAACATCTTACACAATGGTGAAAAAATGGAGAGCTTTCCTCTAAGATCGGGAACAAGACAAGCATGTACATTTTTGCCACTTTTATCCAACATCGTACTTTTTATTCAACTTCTATCCAACCTAGTCTACTAGGACAATCAGATAAGAAAAATAAATAAAAGTTGTCTAAATTGATAAGAAGCAAGCTGTCACTGTTTGCAGATGACATGGTATTATATTTAGAAAGCCCTAAGATTCAACAAAAGAATAACTGAACTCAGTAAAGTTGCAGGACACAAAATTAATATACAGAAATCTGTTGTGCTCCTATATATTGAACTCAGTAAAGTTGCAGGACACAAAATTAATATACAGAAATCTGTTGTGCTCCTATATACAGAAATCTGTTGTGCTCCTATACCAACAAAGTGGTAGAAGCACAAATTAAGAAACTATTCCACTTACAATTGCACCAAAAATAATAAAATATCTAGGAATAAATTTAACCAAGGAGATGAAAGACCTATACTCTGAAAACTATAAGAAACCGATGAAAATAACCTGAAGATGACAAAAACAAATGAAAAGATATACTATGTTCATGGACTGGAAGAATATTGTTAAAATGTTTGTAATAGCAAAAACAATTTCCAGATTTATTGCAATACTAATAAAAATATCAATAATATATTTCACAGAACTAGAATAAATAGTGCTAAAATGTTTATGTGATCACAAAGACCCTGAGTCACCAGAGCAATCTTGAGAAAAAAAGAACAAACCTGGAGATATCACAATATCAAATTTCAAGATATACGTCCAAGCTGTAGCAATCAAAACAGTATGGTATTGACACAAAATAGACACAGAGATCAATGGAACAGAATAAATGCACACTTAAATAGTCAATTAATCTGTGATGAAGGAGGCAAGAATATGGGTAAAAGGCAGTGTTTTTAATAAACATTATTGAAAAAATAGGACAGCATGAAGAAAGGAAAGAAAGAGAAGGGAGGAAGAGAGGGGAGAAGGGGAAGGAACAGAGAAAGAGAAACAAATTGGACCACTTTCTTACATCATACACAAAAATACACTCAAAATGGATTAAATACCTAAATGTGATCCCTGAAACCATAAAACTCCTAAAGGAAAAGAGAGGCAGTGATCTCTTAGACTTCTATAAAAGAGAGATCCCTAATTTAATTACATATGCATTTTATATCATGCAATTAGACAACTGTAAACGTCATTATTTGGAACTACATTGGCATTGATGTAAACAGAGAGTTTTAGAGGATGTTAGGTACTGATCATATTCCACTTTAGTTATAAAATCAACATGGTTTGAGATCATATAATTGGAATTTAGCTATTTAGATGAAAAGTTTTCAGAGTATATGGATATAATTTCAAAAGTATACTCAGAAGTAGCAGTCTTCCTCATGTGGTATAACATAAGGAATCAAAGCTTCAGCCAAATTCTGTTGTATGCAAATTACTTCCATACTACATATTAAAAAACAGAAACAGGCTTCTGAAAATTAAAACCAAGATTTTATTTTTTTGAGAGAAAGAGAAAGAGAGAGAAAGGTGGGAGTGGGGAGGGAGAGAGAGAGAGCAAATCTTAAGCAGGCTCCATGTCCAGTGCAAAGCCTGACAAGGGGCTTGATCTCACTACCCTGAGATCATGACGCGAGCAGAAATCAAGAGTCTGATGCTTAACCGACAGAGCACTCAGGTGCCCTAAAAATCGAGATATTTTTTATAATTGGCTTGACCTCCATCAAATAAGTGAAGAGAGACTGCTGTACACACATATATTTCAAATCTTAATGCAAAAAATTGGACTGAATTCAAGCAAATCTAATGTCCCAAAAGAAAACTAAGCAGTGATCCCACAGTCTTACACAGATTCTCATAGCCTTTTAACTTTGACTTCTACCACAAGAAGAAACATGGTTTAGAATGAAACCAGGATATTCTATTTTCCCTATTCCACTGTTCTGTTCTATTCTTTCCTATCTTCTTCCATTCCTAACTCATTCCATTCCACCCACCTGAGAAAACATAGGTTTTGATCTATTTATTTCAAAATCCAGTAATGGGTTCTAAAAGACAGTTTTTAAAAGTCTAGCACAGAATTACAAAATTCAAAAGCCAAAATATTCAAATCTGTGTGTTATAATACAAAAACACTCATTTAATTTCTCTAATAAAATTGGTCCTATCTTAGGGAAAAATTAGCATTGTTTTGTTATTAGTACTATGGCAAATATCTAGTTTTCTGATTACCTGAAAATCCATCATATTATGAAAAACAGTTTTAAAAAAGATCTCCAGAAATTATAGAAATAAATTCTCTAACCTCTATATTTTATTCTATGTCAAACTTTGCCATTTCATTTCAAATTACTTTGACTAAAATGAAGAGATGAAAATTTCTAGGTTCTTAAAATTTTTTAATTCGAATGATATTGTAGAGAACAGAACCTGGGAAATTTCTCAACAGATTTTTGACATCAGAATTAGCTCTCCAGACAACATGTCTTTAAAAAGGGATAATATGCATTACATGGATAAGGCTGTAGAAACTGATGAAATTTATGTTTAGTGGCAAAATGATAATCATGCAGTAGTCTTTATTTATTTTCACCTCTCTTTCACATATCTTAAATTTTCAAAAAAATCTGGAATTATAAAAATGTTTTTTTTTTTAAATATAGTGACAAAGCTTCTAAATAAATTACATGAAATTTCCTCCACCAGGATCAAGAGGTCAATATTGAGACACTGAGTTAGGAAAGCTTATGGAGCTTAGGAATTAAGTATGATTAATTCCACCAGCAAGTAATCA
Source organism: Vulpes vulpes (assembly GCF_048418805.1). Classification (NCBI taxonomy): domain Eukaryota; kingdom Metazoa; phylum Chordata; class Mammalia; order Carnivora; family Canidae; genus Vulpes; species Vulpes vulpes. The sequence goes on from NC_132780.1 coordinate 58,491,585, forward strand.
ATTTATTGAAAAAGGCAAAAGATGTGACTAGGTTTGCCAACTGAGTTAGATGTAGACATTTTACATACAATGAAATGTGTATTAAGAATATCTCTGAAACTAAAACACTTATTATTCTCTTTGCAATTAAATTTTTGTGGCCTGAATGTATATATTGTTCACAAAATGTGGCTTAAGGCCAAATTCACCATATTTTCAGAAAATATCAAAAGATTTTGTAGAAACTAAGAAGCCACAGATCTCCTTATTTAAGATAAAATCAGTTCACTGTGTGAGCAGGATATAATGCAGAGAAATTTCTGTAATGAGTTGCTGCAGTGTTTTCATTGTCCAACTCTAGCTATTAAATTTAATGATTTTGTCTGGTCAGATACCTTTTGCCACACACCAGAGATACTTCTCCCTGCGTAGTTTCTACTTGGTGGAGATAAATCCAAGTTAGGCTAAAGTAAAGAAAACTATATTTAGAAATGACATAACATCCATCTTTTACTCATTCATTCAACACATATTTGTAGAATACCTACTATATGCCAGATACTGTTCCAGATGTACTGAACAAGACAAAGTTCCTGTTTCCATGGAAATTACAGAGAGTATTAAAAAATAAATTAAAAAAAGCATTTAATTAATGCCAAATGGTCCTGTGATGGAACCAGATTGCTCTATAAAGCAACAAAGTACAAAGAGGGGAGTGGAAACTATTAGATGATAAGGCAAGGGGTAGTCATCTTTGAGCTGAATCTGAATTAAATGAGGAAGTAAACCTGGCAAAGATTTACAGAATGGGAGATGCTACAAGAGGAAAAGGGAGAAGCCTGAAGTTTGAAACAAATTTGGTTGAATATTCATTGTGGGAAATCCTTCGACCTGCCAATCCTTAATGACATGGCTACTAAGGAAACTGCTCTTAACACCCCTGATAAAATTTACAAGAGGCTATTGCTACCCATTATAATTATTCTGCTTGATTCTCCTTCCAAGATAAAGTGTTGGTATCAGGACTAATTTCACAATGTCTAAATACATACAAATCTAATTGGTCAACAAATGGGCAATGTCTACAAAAATCAAATTATTCAAAGAATGATTTACAATAAATAGATATATAATTTCTAGTGTGCATCCACAAACTAAAAAAAGAATAAAAACAAACTTAACAGAACTTAACTCCTGTCATATACATTACTTGGGATTTTTTATGTAAGTGTAAATTATCTGTAGCCCACTGGTAACTGAAATTTAACTTGTGTTTAATATTCTATGGATAGCCAAAAAAGTTCTCTTTAAAATTCAGTATATACACAACAGTATTCCTACTACACTATTATATAATTCTGAACAACAATTTAAGCTAGGACAAACGAGAGTTATTTTAATTCCATTACAGTCACAGCACCCACAAATGCCAAACAATTTTTAGAAATTTAAAGTATGATTATTCTGACAGCATCTTTATTGGTCAGCCACCTGTGACCTGTGTGAGGGAATTAGCCCCCAGCTACCCTTTGATGTTTTACAGAGCTATGGCCATAATAAACTGTCAATAATGTAATACAATCTTATGTGTTATTAAAAAATTTAAATGTTCAATTTGCAAAAATATCATATGGCAGGACAGATACTAATTAGATTTTGCCTCAATGTTCCACGTCTGATTCAAATGTAATGACAAGGAATAATGGCATCAAGACAGAATAAATGCTTCATTTTTCTGTGGGCTCTATATAGGACTGGGATTCTCAAAAGTGAAGGAATTGATCAGAAGTGTTTCTCTATAGTCACATGTACTTTGATAAACATTACCCTGAAATGCTTCAGGTCTCAAACTCAAGAGACTAACCATTTAAATAAAATAAACGAATCTGTAATGCACCACTGAAGTCAAAACACACGAATCGACTTTGAGAGTTGGAAGCTCCATTTTCTCAACAACATTTTCAAACAACCTAGCATGTTGAGAATGCATAACAAAAGAGGAACTAAAATAAACTGTAGAATTACACCCTTTCATATTTTCTCATGCTGGAAGTTTCAATTCAAAGTTGACTATTTTGTCTATTAGCAACATTTTATTAAATCTACAATTAGTGATTCCAATTTTTTTCCTCAAGAGACATTCCATTTCTAATTTGAAAGCAGTATTACTGAAGAAGGCTCCTTGATATATCTAAAAAAATTTTTCTTTATTTCAAAATGTTTAAAATTTTAGTAAGGACTCAAAACATGCTTTTTGCTAACACCACAAAGAGCCAGGAGAAGGCCTAGGCTATCACTAAAATACTTTTTCACTTGAGAAATGCTTGGTCTTAAAGAAATAATAAAAAGAATCTACATTTTTCAAGACCTTAATGATAATAAGAAACCTCTCAAAACCCCACAGAACTGACTGGAAAGAACACCTTCTGACCATGGAAGTCATTTAAAGGAGCAATTAAGTTATGGCCTAAAGTCTAATGTTCTGTCATAAATTTACAATGATTGGGTTCAATCTGTACTTTTACAATGTAGGCATATTATAAAAAATATGAGATGCACATTGTTGCTTTAAAACAGAAATAGGGGGATCCCTGGGTGGCGCAGCGGTTTGGCGCCTGCCTTTGGCCCAGGGCGCAATCCTGGAGACCCGGGATCGAATCCCACATCGGGCTTCCGGTGCATGGAGCCTGCTTCTCCCTCTGCCTGTGTCTCTGCCTCTCTCTCTCTCTCCCTGTGTGACTATCATAAATAAATAAAAATTAAAAAAAAAATAAAACAGAAATAGGTTTTTAAAATGACAGATTCTCAATTTTGTGGTTTCAGAGTCACCTTTTTGATTTATTTATTTTTTTCACAGTACTACAGGGGGAAAAATCTAGCAGTTCTATGTAATAAGTCAAGTCCAAACAACTTAAAATTACAAATAATTATTGTCTAACACTTAGTGACATTTGAAAAAATAATGCACACAAAGGAAAGAAAAAATAATACATTTTACTATGTTCTTAAATTATCACAGTGACACACAAGTAGTATGAGTGAGCTGTGCCATACATAGTATGGGAGCTGGGCAAAGTTTTAAACCTTGAATCTGACTTGACATCACCACCCTCATACTCTATTCCACATAGATTTTCCCATGGTTATCTTATTTTTTCTCAGGAATGACTGAAAACTCAAAACTAACACTATTAAAAGAAAGTACTGTATTCTAATACTAAATCTATGAACTACCTGAGGTAGTAGCTTGTGTGATATATAACCGATGTAAAACATCATTATTTTCCTTGGAAGTTTAGAAAATCTCATTGTGCCCTGTGAGTTCCTTAAGGTGTCCTGGGGTGCCCCGAGATACTATTTGGGATCCACCAGTATATGCTATTTTACTCTGGGGCTTTGAATTTCCATGGCACTCGACATAAGAGTTTACCTGAGAAGTTCTTCTGAAGTACTGAAATCAGTGCACCAAAATATCTGTTAAATCTTGTCTAAAACTCTGTATCTATTTTTTTAAAAGATTTTTATTTATTCACATTTGTGTGAGAGACTGCATGAGTAGGGAGAAGGAAGGGCAGAGAGAGAGGGAGAGGCACACTCCCCACTGAACCGGGAAACTGACTCAGGGCTTGATCCCAAAACCCAAGGATCACAACGTGAGCTGAAGGCAGACATTTAACCAGAGGAGCCACCGAGGTGCTCCCAAAACTCTTATCTACTGAAGAGTTTTCACAAAACTCCTTCAGAATATAAAACTATTTTCATACTTTACTTTGTACAGGTTGATAGGAATTTTTAGAAAATCCAAATACCACCCAATGGTGACTGAGTCAAAGAAGTAGAACTAAGGATGCAGTTCATTCTGAGTGACTCCAGGGTTGTTTGTAACAGTTTATAAGAGCTTGCTCAATCCACTCATCTTCCTTCAATTTCTAGTTCATTTTATCTTAACCCATCATTTATATAAATATAGACTGTTCTTTGTCTTCAACATTAACACTGTCCTACAACTAAAGATCATGTTTGTCTCTTTCTAAACCAACCAGCCCTATTTCCCTTTAATCTTCACTCACAGGTTCCACTTTTCATTTCTTTAAATATCTGGGTTTTTTTTGTCTTTAGATTTCTTTATCTGTTTTTTTGTCTTTATCCTTCAATATCACCAAATTTCTTTAAGCAATCGATCCTCAAAGAGAATCAACAAATATAATAGTAAAATTACAGAACACAGCTTATGCGATTAAATGAGAAATTATATATGGAAGACCTCTATCAGCCAATGAAATCTATTACCATTCGCACAGATTATAAATACTAAAAATTCTTATGTGAAGCTATTTTGTTTAGAACATAACCATATGAGAAAATTTTGAAGGATCTCAGATTAGGAGTATAGTTTTGAAAATTCTTGCTTTTTAAATATCTATAATATAAATATAGCATAGCAAATTTTAAAATGTATGAGACATTCTTGTTGGCCTTGTACAAAACTGACCATAATTATCTAATACATTTCCTATGGACGCATTTTAGATTAATCAACAAGTATCAAGTGACACTGTTGTTTATATTTCAAGCCTGTTTCCTAGAAATCTTATATTGGTTTTCTAACTACAGCATATTCCATCCTCAGGAAAAACAAACCAAAACAAGAAACTATTTTTAAAATAAATTTAGGAGTCAAATTTCTTTTTTTTAATTTTATTATTTTATTTTTTTAGGAGTCAAATTTCTAACTCAACTCTAATTCACACAGATTATTTTGTATTGACCATGTAGATTTTGAAGCATCAACTAATATCCCAATATTAATAGTTCAACAATCAAAGACACCATACTTCGGATATATAAATGTGATCAACATTTTAGGAAGCACCTGTATAGTAAGGGTAGAATCAGAAAACCAGCAGACTGCAAACCTGACAGCATGTAACTGTAACAGAGTCTTTGAAAACAAACTTTATTTCCCCTAAATTAAGAATATTCCTTTTTTATTTTTTTATTTTTTATTTTTTAATCTTTTTTTTTTAATTTTTATTTATTTATGATAGTCACAGAAAGAGAGAGAGAGAGAGAAGCAGAGACATAGGCAGAGGAAGAAGCAGGCTCCATGCACCGGGAGCCCGATGTGGGATTCGATCCCGGGTCTCCAGGATCGCGTCCTGGGCCAAAGGCAGGCACCAAACCGCTGCACCACCTAGGGATCCCGAATATTCCTTTTTTAAACAGTAAGTTTTTATTCAATAGAACTTTGCCTCAAACAACTTCACGTCTGGGGAAGTATTACTATATTAGCTATTCAAACATAAGGAATGCTTTGAAAGGATCACTTCACTAATATCCCCCAAATGCTATTTCCAGTTTGGAAATTGCAGGCCACAATGCCTGGCCCCAGAAGGGTCTGTTCTTCCCTTCCTGTGACTTCTTTCACTAAGGCTTCTTCTCTTCCTGATGGGACCATCTGGCCCATGGCAATTTTAAGTTTGAGATCAATGTTTATCACCTACCACCTTTTGAAGTGGATCTATATTTCCAAGTATCACAGGCATTCTGGAAGTGGAATACCTGAACTGTTAGGGAAAAGCAAGATGGCATCTGTAGCTAGCATACAGCATGATTTCTACTTGTTTCTCTGACATACATGCATAGTTCAATTCCTCTATATTGTACCATACCAATTTTCTCCTTTAATAGAGTAAAAACAAAAACAAAATCCTTCATCCATTCATGTTTAATACTGTCTCATTGAATGAGTATCTATTTCTTGATGTCACAAAGTAGAAATATCCACAAGTTAAGGTTATAAGTAGATGATAAATCAGATAGAAGACAGTAATCCTTCATCAATCCATTCTAATTGTCATAACTGGACCTTGATAAATGTTAAAGAAAGCATAACTTTCTATGCCTAAGCCTATGCAGGGCTTACCATACGTGTCAAGATACACACACACACACACACACACACACATTATCTCAAGTAATCCCCATATAACCCTAAGAGGTATATATTACTATCACTATTTCACCCTGGACACTGATGTTTAAAGAATTTCTGATCCGCTTAAAATCAAGTAAAGGTATAACTGGGATTTCACATTAGATTGCTCTGACCTCGCCAAAAAACAAACAAACAAACAAAAAAACAAACAAACAAAAAAAAAACCATGAAATATATTTTATTTTCAAAGGTTGCCTTACACTTAAAGTCAATGTTAAACCTCAAATAATTTTAAAATCTAAAACACAGAGTCATGTTCTCAAAGTTGGTGTTCTTATATAACCTGTCTTGTGCATGCTTATTTTTCAATATTTCAAGTATTATATATTTTAGGTTTCAATTTATAAGGGGAAACCCTGGTATCATTGCTATTCCCAGTGACATGAGTATTGTCATTAAAAAGCATCACAGAAATTTTCAAAGATAAAGTCATCTTGCTTTTGGATTCATTTTCTATTAATATGGTAATTCATAGCTTAATAGAGAGCTAGCTTTCCATAGTCCTTTCAAAGACAATGCCATTTAGTGTAAGTTAAAACTGCAAATATAAATAGTTCAATTAATAATCATTATATATGGAAATGTTATACCGAAGAAAGCCCTTACCGAGTGACTTTTACCAGATTATGATGGGATCTTGAAATTCAAAAAAGAAAAAGGAACTTCTATTTGTGTATTCTCTAATGGCAAAGGAGATACCTACTAGATAAAACTAAAATTTCTTTGTAGCTTGATTATAAATTCAGATTTCAGATATTCTCGCAAACTCAAAAAAACTCATCTGTAATACATGCATAAACATAGTTATATAAATCACCCTTCTCCTGAATCTGAAATTTTTGGATTTGGCAGTTTAGCCTCAGCATAACAAAACTGCTTTCCTTAGTTTTAATTAATCAAGTCCAGTCATTCTGGTAACTTAAATGTATGCAGAGACATTTGTTTTAAATGCACATTTAGCTTGTACATAAAACAGATATGTATTTGGAGACCCAGTTTATACACATATACATGCATATATACAGTATGTAACATATAATGATGCATACATTTAATGTGGAGGATAGAGTTGTTCCCAAATACAGCTGTTTCGAAATAAAACTTGAATATATTTCACTGACAGAATTACTCTTGTACCCTCTTGAGAGCTTGTAATACACAAGTGCACTTGGGAGCAATTGGGTCTTGGCTTGAGCGGGAGAGTGGCATTGAAAATAGATTGCTGCTGTTAGCTGTTAGTGTAAAGGAGAAGAGACTGCTGTGTAGATAAAGCCAGGCTTATTTTTCCTACCCTATAGCTCTGTCCCTTTATTTGCTGTAGATCTCCTCACCCAACCGAATAGATTTCCCACTAGGTATATTATCTTGAAGGAAGAATCTTTTCCTGATTGTACTCTGATGGCATATGCATGCTGGTGTTTACGGCCCTCCCCCTTCCCCTGCCAAATGAGCCTCATTGCTTCCTCAGAATAAGCATCCTTGCCAAGTCCCAACTCCCATGACGGCTTTAAAAAGAAGTAGTAAGACAGGAAAGGGGGAAGGCGAACACTGGCTGACTGTGGAACACTGAACACTCTCCCTCCACGGCCAAGTTCATGGTTTAGTATGCGCAGCTTTAGGGTCTGGTCGGGTGTATTGCATGGTCAGCTGTATCCACATTTTTCTTACATGGGGCATAATTTGGCATTGGACATATCTAAATAATGAAAATTTGACAGGTAAAAAAAAAACCTCTGGGTTTCTCAGGCCACCTTAAATCTGTGTTTCTTGGTTCCTCGGTTTTGATGATTCCACAATCTGAGCCCAACAGATGAATTCATTACTCAACTCAGACATGAACCAGCTTCAGTCAGACTTTCTCCTTGCTCAGTATGTACAGCTCTCTGAGGGCAGGCATTTCTGAGAACTGGTAAAAAATAATTGCTCAATATAAGTAAGCCACTACTACAAACACTAGTTGATTTGAGTTTGAGTGTCCCTGAGTGGTTTTACCACATCCTGCCATAATCAAGAGAATTCTCTTTTGGGTAGAACAATTAACAATTAATACATAAGGATGTTAATCCTCCAATGCCTGTATACAGTGAAATTAAGACAAACCTGCTAAAAATCTGAAGGCTTTGATCACACTGCACCCTCATACATCTTCTAGCAAAGACCTGAGGTCCTTTCACATTACTGTCAGTTTCACAGATAAACAAATATGGGAATATTGATGACAGAAATGGGATGAGAAGTGAGAGACCAAGTAAATGACCACAGTCTACCCTATCTGTACATTCTAATTGCCCTAAAAAACACATGGGTGTCAGGAGGGACATCTATGTCATTCACCTCCAACAGCATCAAAACCCTATGTGATATGCACGTATAACCCTATGTTACACAGGAGCAAACAGTTGCCTATGATCAAGTAAAGAGTACAGCTGGCATATAAACTCAGGCCTCTCTGACCCCCAAAGCATAGGCCTCTTTCAAACATAGGTCACACGTTGGGTACTCACAACCTAGCTATTGAAGCTATATCTGATGGGCTAGTTCCATGCAATGTGAGAACTGGGCAAGTAGGAAAGGGTCCGGCCTACAAATGCAGAGTGAAATTAAGTTTTGTTTTCTCCAACTGGCTACTGCAAGGTCTTCATTAGCCAAAGGGCTTGAAATATCAAGTGGGCTAGTTCTGTTAAATCCTGAGGTACTCTGCACGCCTGGGTAGGAAGGGAGTGAAACAGTGACTGTCTGTTATCAGTTCAAGTTACAAGACTAATGTTGCCCTACTCATCCCAAAACTTTAGAGATTTTAATTATGTGGATAGATAGCAATAGCATTCTTGGATTAGTAAATCTGTTTTAATATTTTCTTGCACACTATCATACCTATAACTTGTTTCATTCCAATCCTTAGTGGGTTCTGGGCTAAATTGTGCCTCCCTCCCTTCATAAGCTAAAGGCTTAACCCCCATAATTTCAGAGTGTGACTATTTGGAGACAGGACCTGTAAAGAGGTGATTAAGTTAAAATGAGACTGTCAGGAAGGGCCCTAATCCACCCTGACTGGTGTCTCTATAAAGATTAGGACACACAGGGGCACGTGGGTAGCTCAGCGGTTGAGCATCTGCCTTTGGCTCAAGTCCTGATCCCTTGGGTCCTGGGATCGAGTCCCACATCGGGCTACCCACAGGGAGCCTGCTTCTCCCCTCTGCCTGTGTCTCTGCTTCTCTGTGTCTCTCATGAATGAATAAATCAAATCCTTAAAAAAATATATTAGAACACACAGAGAGACACCAGGGATCCCTGTGGACAAAGAAAGACCAGGCAAAGTGTCAGAAAGATAGTAACTATCTCACCCGCAAACCAAAGACAGAAGCCTCAGAGGAACGAACCCTTCCAGCACCTTCATCTTGAACTCCTAGACCCCAGAATTGTTAGAAAGTAAATGTCCGTGGTTCAAACCAACCATTCTAACGCATTTTGTTATGGAAGCCCTTAATAAACTAACAAAAGGAGAAGAAAATAGACTCTTCATATGGGATTCTATATAGGAATTTTGATATTACAGGCTTTTGCAGAAAACTACAAATGTAGGCAGTTTGAATAAATGTGGACACAAGTGGACCCCTTTCATATCTAATTAAATTTGTCCTCAGGGCTAGCCCACTTTAAAATGGTAAGCAGGTTGGATTCATTAACATTAAAAAAATGTAACTACCAGAAGGAAATCACAGCTTAAGAAGTGAAACAATCTCCCACACCCACATTAGTTTAATTTCCATTTATGTTATTGAGATCAACATAAACAGAGAATGACAGGCAATCCTCTCATATAGATTGTTAAAACCAAAAACATAAAAATAAAAGAAACCTCAAGAGGCTGAGCGTTAGAGCCACTAATGAAAAAGTTTGAAAACCATGCATACATCATCAAGAATGGAGTAAATAAGACAGTAAAGGGAGAAGAGTTGATAAAGTTGACCAATCATGTGTCAGTGATCCTCGCCCTTCACAAAGATAGTCAGTCATGAGAGAATGAAGTTTTTAATTTCAACCATGGATCCATAAGCTGATCTAAAAACAACTTCACCAATCTTTCAAAAAGAAAATGGTAATTTTACTTCCTATAGGATTCTTTCATTTGTGAACAACGCCAGACGAAAGAAGGAAGGAAGGAAGGAAGGAAGGAAGGAAGGAAGGAAGGAAGGAAGGAAGGAAGGAAAACACAACTAGTTGAAGAACTTTTCTGAATGGCTTTTAGAAACCCTTAACATATAATCAAACTATCAATATGCACTAGGTAGGAACATGCATACAGTTGTGATCAGTTAACAGGAAGGCACATGCTGGGCTCAGGGATATACATGTTTTGTTTTCCTATTGCACTCACCCTAACCTTAGACAATTAATTCCTGGTTGCCATTTCTCTAATATATGTCCCAGGAATATCTCCGTTTTTTTGTTACTGCTTTAGTCAGTCCATAATTTCTCATTTGTACCACTGTGTATGCCTAACCTACAAACCTCCACTTTTACACTTTCTACAAGGCTGGCGAATGATCTTTACAAATGTAAAGTGAGGGCACTGTGGTTGAGCATCTGCCTTCCGCTCAGGTCATGATCCCAGGGTGCTGGGATTGAGTCCTGCATTGGGCTCCTCGCAGGGAGCCTGCTTCTCCCTCTGCCTATGTCTCTGTCTCTCTCTCTCTCATGAATGCATAAATAAAATCTTTTAAAAAATAAAAAAAAATGTAAACTGGATTTTTTTTCACTTTCTTATTCAGAGCTTTTCAAAAATGTTCTCTTTGATTTAAGGTGGAATTCCAACTCTTTCCAGTCATCTACAATGCCCTATGGGATCCTTGCCCACCTCTGCAAACATGCTGTGCTAGGGATTCCCCTACTCAGCCTTTTCCAGATGCAATGAATTTCTTTTGATTCCTAAACAATGCTTTAATGCTCCTGAACTTGTTATTTCCTTTGCCTGGCACACTCTTTCCCCAGATCACTCTACAGTTGACTATTCATGTTTCATCATAAAGGTCACATCTTCAGAAAAGACTCACTTGAGTAACCAAGCTAAAGTAGTCCTTAATTTTAAGTCTCTATGGTACTCCTCTGTTCATTTTGTTCATAGCATTTTTCACTCTCAGAAATTACCTTGTTCATGTAGTTATATTAGATGGTTTATTTTCTCTTTAGAATGAAAGACCTTGCATGTCTCTCGCTACTGAAATCCTGGAAGACAGTTACTGGCACAGAGAAGGTGTTTGATAAATATGCACGTATGAATCATGGATATAAACCCTAAAACCTGCCTTTTCTACTCTGGCAGGAGCTGCTCCAGTAAAAAGCTGCATGAATAGAAAGAAACATGAAGTCTATTCTCTTTATTGTTCTCCTTTACACCTGAGTCATCCATCAGTACCCAGTGATCTACTTCCTCTTCTCTGGTCCCTATCCTACTCCCTCTAAATTGCTTTTTTTTCTTTTTAAGATTTATTTATTTGAGAGAGCAAGAGAGAGAGAAAGAGAAAGCAAGCACAAGCAGTGGGGAGGGGCAGATGGAGAAGGAGAATCTCAAGCAGACTCTACACTGAGTGTGCAGCCTAATGTCGGGCCCGATCCCATGACCCTGAGGATCATGACCTGAGCTGAAACCAAGAGTCAGATGCTCAATTGACTGCACTGCCCTGGTGCCCCCACTTCTAAATTTCTAAATTCAAGTATTTCTCCCAAATAGAAAGTACAATGTCCATCTTGTCAAAAATAGCCTTTACTCCTATTCAGAAGCAACATAACCTCCCTTTGCTCCACTTATTCATCATATTTGATGTAAGTGTTAAGCATTTTTTTCTTCCTTTCCCTGTCCTACTATTTGCATTTCTGTGTTTCTCATTGTTCCTAAAGACCTTAAGAGCAAAACCAAAGGCATGTAGGGAAATATGAACTGAGTTCATTTTTTATCTTTTTATCTTTTCATTTATGCCCATGGTCTTGTTCACTTAAAAATATCAGCTTTAGTAATCATCCACTCACTATGTGTCAATTACCCGCTTCTCTATTATCTTATGTCATCACATCACCTTTCTCACAATTTAGAAGCCAAAAGCATAAACTGCTTATTTTCCTTCAAATTGTTTTTCCATTTATCTCCATATCATGCAATTGGTAAGTCATATCAAAATTTCCCCTGACACAATATAGCAAAAAAGACAGCATACATTATATGTATACACTTCCATCATTTAGAATAAGACTCTCATTATGGCCATTTCGTGATTTCTACAATTATAAATTCCAAGCTCTTCCTTCATCAACCTGTTCATTCTGTCACTCATTCACCATTTATTAAGTGATCTTTTGCACATTCTGCTAGATACTGAAATAGCTAAGACAAAATATATATGTATATCCATATATCAAACATATCTCACATATTAATGGCTTAAAATCAAATAGCTTCTAATCTAGAATAAGCAGCAATTTTGAAATGTCAGAACTCAAAACTCACCATGCAGTTTTCTGCCTTTTAGTATCTAAAACAATCTCTTGCCTGCCATCTGAGACAGTATTGAAAATCAATTATTTATAGTTCTGATTAAAAATCACATTTATGTAAATCTCTCCCAATAAATACATAATGGACAAAATTGTGTCACAAATAATGGAATATTCATTTTATGTGGATTTATAATGGAATATTTGTTTTTGTACATTATTATTTGAGATATTATTATATATTATATCTGTCAGATAATATTTTTTCTGTTAAGAAAGAGTCTAGAATTTGGCATTAAATCCAAACAATGCAATCCCATGGTGCTCTATGTACTCACAACACACACATTTTTCAGTGGTGAATAATGTTCACTTTAAACTTTAAAAATGAGTGAAAGAATCACCTTAATTATAGGAGGGCATAAGAAAGAATTAGTATGTAAAGAACTGAATGACAGAGCTTAACAAACTCATAATTTGAGGGACATTTCTTTAATGAATATCCACTGACATCATTTAAATGAGGTATTAATATTTATAGCCAAAGTAAAAATTTTATATTTCATGGAACGCAGCTGGAAAACTATGACCAAGAGGTGCTTATTCCTCAAATTTAAAAAAAAAATTTAACATTTGAAAACCAGTGAAGATAATTTACCAATAGAGTAAAAGTGAAAAATTGTATGATTACTTCAATAAGTGCAGAAAAATACGTAATAAAACACTCAACCATGCTTCACTTAAAATACTAAAACTACAAAGGAACTTTTTTGATACAAGATATCTACAAAAACATGCATACAAAATATATTTAATGATGAAATAATGCTTTCCCCTGAGGTTGGAAACAACACAAAAATACACATTATTGCCATATCTATTTAACATTCTGCTGCAGGTTTTGACCAGTGAAATTAGAAAAAGAAATATAAAGCACAAGATATGGGGGGGAGGGGAGAAAAAGTAATTTTACTTTCAAAAGAATCTATAAGTTATTAGAACTAAATGAATTTACCACAGTCACTGGAATCAAGGTCAATATACAAAAAAAAAAAAAAAAAGCATACATATATTTCAGAAACAAATTATTGAGAAATTAAAGAAAAAATACCAAAATAAAAGATACCACCAGTGTCAAATATTTGAGGAGTGTTATTGAATATGTGTAAGACTCCAAAACTGAAAAATACAACATGCTTACTGAAGGAAATTTAAAAAGACTTAAAAAATAGAGAAATATGCATGTTCATAGATTGGGGCACTCAATAATGTTAAGAAGTTAATTATATTTTATGATGTATAAATTAAATGCAATCCCAATGAAAGTACCAGTCATTTTGTTGTTTTGTTATTGTGAAAATTGAAGATCTAATTCTGAAACGGATTTGGAATTTCAAAGGATCTAGAATTCCACTACAATCTTCATAGAGAGACGTAAAGCTACAGAACATATACTCTCAGGTTGTGAGACTTACTGTAAAGTTATATTAAGTTATGCAGTGGTGGCATAAGGATTAACAATTAGAACCATGGAACAGAATAAAGTCTAGAAGTTGACCTTCACATTTACAGTCATCTATAACCATGATGGAAGTTCCATAAGAATTCAATGACAAAGGAGTCCCCTCAATATAAGATATAGAATCAACTGGGTATCTGTTTGGGGGGCAGGAAAACAGAAGAAAAAAAAAACCCTATGATACACATACAAATATAAGGCAAGATAGATCAAAAGCCTACATGTGAAGGATAAAATGAAGTTTTTAGAGGGAACTATAGGGAATTATCTTCATGGACTTAGGTAAACAAGGATTTAATAAACAGAACAAATAAAACAACTATAAAAATTGTTTACTTCATTAAAAGCAAAAATATCTGGGAGGTGGGCAGGGGGACAGGTTAAATGGATGATGGATACTAAGAAGAGCACTTATAGTGATGAGCACTCTATGTTGTAAGTGATAAATCACTAGACTCTACAAACTGAAACTAATGTTGCACGGTATGTTAAATAACTGAAATTTAAATAAAACTTGAAAAAAATAGAACTATCTGATTTCCTAAGAGATATTACATAAAAAGACAAACATTAGTATGGAAAAATATACATAAATAAAAACTCATGTCAAATATACAAACATATTTAGAATGTCCTCCAGATCAATATATAGGTGGCCAACTACATTTCTAAGTGTTAGCAAATCTTGAACAAAGACTCTATGAAAGATTATGTCCAGATGACCAATAACCATACTAAGAAGTGCTTACATCATAAGTCTTGGGAAATAAAAATTACAGTGTGATCATGTGACACACAATTTCATATCACTAAAAAGAAAAGGCTAGACAATATCAAATGTTAGCAAGAATGTAGTATAAGTGAAAATTTCACACGTTGCTACTGGGAGTGTATTGTGGGAAATTCTTTGGATTTATCAACTAAAACTCAACATATTTACCCCCTGTGACTCAGCAATTACATTACTACAGATATACCAATCAGAAATTAGTGCATATGTCCCAACAACATAACCCCTAATGGGAAATAATCCAAATGTTCATCAGTAACGCACATGGGAGGCTGAAGAAGGGATCTGAAAAAGTAGAGAATGTTGATATCGGAAATTGTTGAGTATATACATATGTAAATTTCTCACAGATTGGTTCTCACTATACATTTGTCTTTTTAAATTACTTTACCATACAGATTATTCTTTGTTCATCCCATAAACAAACTGTTTACTCCATTAAAAAAGGGAAATCTAAAAACAGGCTTCCCAGAAAAATTCGGAGATGCATGTTAACTTTTTGTCTCACAAAAGTGAACTTATGTTTCACGACACAATATTATTGTTTTTTCAAATTCAGAAGTTTAAAGATGACAACAGTGCTTTGAAAGTAAAAGTCAAAACACATATTACTATGGGATTCAGCTTTCTATCAAAGTGTTATTCTGAGTAGATTTCCTTAATTTATGGCAGCATATAGAGGTTATACTCAGGTTCCTCACTTTTAATAGAATGAGGGTTAATACCGACTTGACAGGGTTTTTGTGAGGAGGAAATTAGTAATTACTTTTTTTTTTTTACCAAGTAAAAGAAAGATCTGACAAAGGGTTAATTTCAATAATATGTAAAAACAGTTTCAACTCAATAATGCCATGAATTCAGTAGAAATATGGAGAGCAAGAATAGAGATTTCAAAGGAAAATAATTATGAATGACACTTACAATCATATTTAAAGTCCTCAAAAGCTTGCTAGAATGCAATCTGTACATTTTGCAAATGTAAAATGCCCGTATCTTTGACCTAGGGATTCAATTTCTAGGAAATAAGCTTACTACTGATATGTTTATACAAACAAGTTCATTACAGCATTGATTGTAATAGCAAAAACTCCAAAATTAATGTAAATATCAATCATTAAGGAACTGATTAAATGAACTGCAATTTATCATTATAATGGAATTCTATATGACTATTTAAATAGATTATTAGGCTGTGGTAGAGGCCCTGGATTATATTGTTAACTTGTACAGCAAACAACAGACAATTTTGTGCAATAGATATTCACAAAATAACACATGCATTTATTATTTATGGAATGAGACACCATTTCTTAGTGGTGTCCTGCAAACAGGCGTGTCTGAGCTTTTGGAAGAGACTTTCTTTTTAATATGTTTTGTAGTATTGTGTTGGATTTTTTTTCCTTTTTAAACCAAAAAATCTCCCTCAAGTAGATATACAATGGTAACAGAAAAAAAAAAATCTTTCTCTGCAAGCAACTCGGAATAGTCAAAACAATTTTGAAAAAGAACAAAATTGGAATACTCACATATCCTGATTTCCAAACTTACTACAAAGCTACAGTAATCAAGATTGTGTGGCACTGGCCTAAGAATAGACATACAGATGAATGGAATAGAATCAAGAGTCCAGAAATAAACCTCTTCATTTATGGCAAATTTGTTTTTGACAAGGGTGCCAAGAAAACTCAGTGGGGAAAGAATAGCCTTTTTAACCAGTTTGTTTTAGAACTGGATCTCCTCACGCAAAAGAATGAAGTTGAACCCCTCTCTTGCAGCATACACACAAGACGAATTCAAAATGGATCATATAGCTAACACTATAATCTCTTAGAAGAAAATATAAGAGCAAATCTTTGTGACCTTGGGTTAAGGTAATAGCTTCTTAGGTGTGACAACAAATGCACAAATGCAAAAAAAAAAAAAAAAGATAAAATTTATGTACTGCAAATTATACTAACAAGAAAATGGAAAGACAACCCATAGCATGGAAGAAAATATTTGCACATTGCATACCTGAAAAGGACTTCTATCCAGAATATATGAGAACCTTTACAACTAACCCATTTTTTTTTTAATGGGCCAAGGATCTGACACTTCTCCAAAGAAGATGTACAAGTGGCCTACATGAACATGAAAAGATGTTTAACACCTTTAGTCAGAGAAATAAAATCAAAGGGAGATGCTATTTCCTACCCACCAGCAGGGCTATAATCAACACTAACAAGCACTGTTGAGGACGGAGAAAAATAGCAACCCTCAATCTCAACATTGCTGGTGGAAATGTTATATGGACTCACTTTGGAAAACAGTTTAGCAGTTCCTCATATCTTCAAACATAAAGTAACCACAGCAATCCCATCCCAGTTATATATCCAAAAGAAATGAAAATGTACCCAAACAAAATTCTGTATGAATATTGATAGCCAGTGTTACTCATAACGGTCAAAAAGTGGAAACCACCAAAATGTCCATCCAGTGATGAATGGATAAACAAAATGTGACACATTCATACAATGGAGTATTATCCTGCAACAGAAAAGAGGGAAGTACTGAGGCATGCTATAACATGTATGAACACTATAAATGATAGAAGCCAGTCCCCCTAAACTGATGCTATATGTTTACTTTTATAAGAAATGTCCAGAATAGATAAACCTAGAGACAGAAATATCATTCGGTGGTTGCCACAGGGATAGGGAAGTAGAAATGAGGAATGAATGCTAATAGATAGGAGGTTTCCTTCCCGTGTGATAAGATTGTTTTAAACTTAGATTGTGGTGATGGTTGCCCAGCTCTGTGAACATATTAAAAACCACATTCAGTATGAATTTAAAAAAAAATTATTTTTATGGTATGTCACATATCTCGACAAAATTTTAAATGGAAAATATTAATTATAAAAATGTAATTTCCCTAAAGTTATATCTTATAATTTCTTGCAGAAAGCAGGTGCCTAACAGACGTTCTAAAAATTAAATCTATGAAGTCATTTCCTCAAATATAAACAGGAAGAAGGACTCTTATTCAGAAATCAGAAATATAAAAGGAGTAATTGTAGAATATACATCAAATATTATAAATTTAATTAGTATATAATGGACCTGCAATAAAAACGAGACAGAAGAGAAAGCTATGTCCAGGGAAGGTATTATGGGGCTATGTACTACCATTCTGGGGCGGGAGGCGGATTTTTCATACCTGTAAATATTCACAGCCTTTTATATGAAAAAGAAACACAACTGAAATTTAAGTATTCCATTACTTCAAAATATCTTCCTACTGATAGCTTTACTAGTGCAAGTAATGGCCAATTAAACTGAAGGATTAAAAGAACCAGCTTGTAGAGGGAAAATGAACAAGCTTCAACAGCAAACATGCATCAGCTGAAGATGTTTCAAAATTGCCAGAGTTAATAAAAAAGTCACTTTGATAGCATCTTTCTTTGAGGAGTTCAGTTCTTTTCCCCCCAGACATTACCTAATTAAATCTCAAAATACATAAGGTTATATAATCAATTCTCAGAGTTCTTTTGAGACTCTTACTGGAAAAGCAAACCTTTCATTTGAGCATTGCGGTCTATTTATCCCTTTTGTCATGGGCAGAAATTGGATCTTATCACTCTTCAGGGTAGAGTTTTTTGCTTCTACTTCCATATGTGCAACTTGTTCATGTACAGTTGAGCTTGACCTCCAGAAGTGATCCTTAACCACTGTAGGTCAAAAATGAAATTGTCTCCATCCACTATTGTTTACGTTCTCAGGTTAGTAAGGATGACCTGAACCTTTACAATGATGGATCAGAGCATCACACTTTTTTTTTTTTTTTTTTTTTGAGCATCACACTTTTCAGGATATCCTGAATGAATACACAGTGTGCTACAAAAGGTGATAGAGAATGTTTTTCAAAAACTTCCACATTTGCATCCTGTGCTAATGAATAATTCTGACATAATAAAGGAGGTGAAAAAGAACAGCATGAATGTACTGAAAATAGTGAAAATACAAGTATGACCAGGGAAGACAAGACTTTTGAATTCTTGTCATTTGCTTCCCAACATTTTTCTCCTGAGCACATTCTTGAATTTTATAATTACTCATTACCTTGATTTCTTCACTACTTTTCACATATGTATATATGCCTAAATAATAACATGCTTAGTTTTGTAAGTTTTGAAATTTTTGAAGTGGAACCCTAATGTATTCTTTTGATTTGTACTTTTGCTCAATATTCTCTTTGTGAGGTTCACCTATGTAGACGTGAGATATTTAACTGAAGAATTTATTTTAATAATGAGTGGTTTTTGATGCATTTTTAAACTTAAAACACTGCATTCTGAAACCACTTGGACATAGATTTCTATTTACTTATATGCTTAGGATTCGATAAGTACTATGAAGACTTTAAAGATGTCTAAGACTCGTGGAAAGTTTGTAATGAGATAAAAATTTAACTAGGTTGAGTCATTTTCTCAGAATACAGCACAATTAAGTGCAGAGATTTTGGAGTCAAAAGTCTTGGATTTAGATCTTTCTTTTCTCATTCATCCATTGATTCACCTTGGTTAACTCCATCTCTTTTTCCCCAATGTTTTCATTGATACAATGGAAGACAAAATATTTATCTACTTCATATGATGGTGAAAATGCACATGAAATGTAAAAATAGTAACAGAAAAATGTGAACATTCTATAAATAATATGTGCTATAATTAAAATAAAAGCATCCTCAAATTTATGACCTAATTATTTTTCTTTCTTCCTTTAGGCACAACATAATAAATTGGGTTTCTAGCCTTGATAAGAAGAATCCTAAAATCCAAATTCTTTATGAAAATAAAATAAAAATAGTATTTCAAACATTTATAGAATATGTTAATGTAACTGATATAAAATTTTGATATCCAACTGTGTGGTTTTCCAGTTAATTTCTCTCTTCTCTGATCTTTTGTTAATAAATACACTATATTCAGGAAGGGCTGATGTAGTAAGAACATTAGTCACTCTTCTGAGCTTTCTCACTCTTTGAAGGACTTGGGGACACCTGGATGGCTCAGCTGGTTTAAGCATCTGACTTAGGCTCAGTTCATGATCTCATGGTTCTGGTCAGGCTCTCTGCTCAACAGGGAGTCTGTTTGTCCCTCTCCCTTTGCCCCTCCCCCAGCTCATGCACAAACACTCTCTCTCTCTCTCTCTCTCTCTCTCAAATAGCTAAGATCTTAAATAAATAAAGGGCTTGCAAAAGTGTTTAGTAGAAGAAACACGTATTCTTGAATATCATGTTTTCAATTATAAGAAAATAACATAAAGCAAGAACAGAACTTTTTTTTCTTTCATTCCTGAGTCCTGTAAGATTTAAAATATGGTAATCACATCCAAAACATAGGGTGAAAAGGAATTCATGATTATCTAGGAGATGTTTTCTCATCAAAAGGTGACAAGAATCTCACCACAGAGTAGGAAAAGAATAAATGTGCTATTTACAGGATATAGAGGATTTCTGATGAAGGGTCCCAGGGCCCCTCCTTCTGTAGAACCCCCAAATGGAGCTGAGGCAGGACCACTGAAACTCCAGCACCTGCCTCACGAAGTTTTGGGGTAATTGCAGAGGAGAAGAGTTATTCAGGGGCAGCCCGGGTGGCTCAGTGGTTTAGTGCCTGCCTTTGGCCCAGGGCATGATCCTGGAGACCTGGGATTGAGTTCCACGTAGGCTCCCTGCATGGAGCCTGCTTCTCCCTCTGCCTGTGTCTCTGCACACACCCCCCTCCATGTCTCTCATGAATAAATAAATAAACTCTTAAAAAAAAAAAGAAGGGTTGTCCAGGATGCTGTGTGAGATACTACAATTCTTACAGAGAACTTGCCGCTAACAAAGAATTTCCCATATATAGGTCAGGAAACCATTATGAGAGGAAAGCGCAGAGATACAGCCTGAACACAGCTTGGGTCTTGTATGAGCCAAGGTACTGTAGGGAGAATGGCTATGAATTTTGGGAAGAGAGGAGAGTTGTAAACTTGTTGAAAGACCAAAATTTTCAGAAGAGGCACTGAGATTGGGTATAAGAAGACATAGAGCACAGGGAACTGAGAATTGGAAGGCATGATGGGAACTGCATCCCAGCAGTAGATGCATCAGAAACAAAGAGGAACACTCTTGATCTGATGAGTCACACTTCAGCACAAGCCCTCAGTGACAGGAGAGAACCAAGAATGAACTGCAAACCCAGTTCCCACACCTACACTGGTTAGTAAAACTCTCCTGAACCCAGAAGCTCCCATGAAAGGGGCAGGGGAAGGGAAGGATGGGAAGATTATGAACTGACCACAGTAATCCATAATGGTTTCCATTTTGTTTTATTTTATTTTATTTTATTTTACTTTTTAGAGATTTATTTATTTATTTATTTATTTATTTATTTATTTATGAGAGAGAGAGAGAGAGAGGGAGAGAGATAGAGAGAGAGAGAGAGAGAGAGAGAGAGAGAGAGAGGCAGAGACACAGGAGGAGGGAGAAGCAGGCTCCATGCAGGGAGCCCGACGTGGGACTCGATCCCGGGACTCCAGGATTGCGCCCTGGGCCAAAGGCAGGCGCTAAACCACTGAGCCACCCAGGGATCCCTGGTTTCCATTTTAAACCACAGACAACTAAATTATTATCACTGGCAAAAGTAAGCTTTCCTCCACAGAATGGGAAAGCTGACTCAGAAGCTAAGTTGAACTTCCCAACAGTTAATATTTTTATTCCATATTTGAATGTTCCCTAGTTATATAATAACTATATAATACCCACTATTAAATAGACTTTTATGAAAATGGTTTTCCTTGGCCTAGGCTGACTGAAACATTTCAAGCTAACAGTCTAAAAAATTCAGAAGAAAGAAAAGAAAGAAAGAAAAAGAAAGAAAGAAAGAAAGAAAGAAAGAAAGAAAGAAAGAAAGAAAGAAAAAGAAGAAGAAAGAAAGAAAGAAAGAAAGAAAGAAAGAAAGAAGAAAAAAGAAAGACAAAAAGAAGGAAAAAAAGAAAGAAAAAAAGAAAAAAGAAAGAAAAAAAGAAAGAAAAAAGAAAGAAAGTACCATCTTTTCTTTATAAATCCCACTTAAACAAGCACAGGAAATCTTCATTGTTCCCAGGAAACTGAAATCAAATATTTTAATTTTTCCTATTTCTGATCTAATAAGGGTATATACCTCCTTCTATTTTTGAATGATAAATGATAAATTTCCCTAGTGGTTTAATTTCTAAGGATGCCTTGCCTGGTCAACTCAGTGCAACATTGGCAACAAGCTCACACAGCAGTGTCACTACAAGTTTTATCCTATGAAGAATCCTAATTCTCTTAGAAAACATTATACAAGCTGAGGATCTCAGGTTGAACTGCTATAATCTTGTCTCCATAATATTACAAATACTATTAATGACTTGAGAGGTCTCTACAGAAACAAACTCATTACATGGCTGAGCCAAGCTAGATGGATAATGATGAAAATCCAAACATTTTATGTTGCAGAAGGACCTACAGATACTTCTCCCTTTTCTAGCTTTCTTTTCCTTTTTTTTTTTTTTTTGTAATTTAAAATGTTTTCTACAATGAATATGCATTATTGGGGTAATAAAAATCTAATATAGAAATAAACACATTTTTGAGAGTTGGATAGGAGTAATACATGATTTGAATGCTTCATTTTAGAGGCTGGTTAATTAAGGTCCAGTGAGTGTTCTGGCCCTAGGCCACACTGCTAGTCAATGAAAAAGATGGCAGTCACTCTCAAAAGTTCTTTCCATTAATCTGGTCTAGGTGGAAACTGGTGGAGTGAAAAGGCAGCACACTGTTCAGATAATTCTCAGAAAGGAAGGCAACATCTCAATAACTGAGCTCATAAACCCCACTGCATAGATCATGTCTTTTTAATGTTTTTACCTGTATCTGATAATGGAGAGCAAATTGTCTCACACCAAGAGAATTGTCAACAACTTTTCAAATGATGAATAAATATGATGTGTATTGTGAATTCATGCTTTTCAGTCATTCAGAGAACTGTCATTAGTGTTGCAACCTACATACTGTGTATTTTGCATTATTTCTGGTACCAAAATAAAGTTATTTTATTTGAAACCATAGCAACGTTTTCGATTATGCAAAAGACAGACTGAGGGTGAAGATTGATGTCTAACAGTAACACATGATGCTTTATTGTGTTTCATCACTGTAATGTTCTATTATAACTCGTTTCAGTTTAGAGGATTTCAGTATTTCCAGTTTCCTTCTGAAGTTCCTACTTCTAATTTCAATGAATTGTACTTGTGATATTAACTAGAAAGTGTTGGAGGATCTTCTCCCAGACTCTGTTTTCCAGTGGGGGGGAAAAAAAAGGAAATTAATGAGAGCTTAACTTTTAAAATTATGTCATCTTCTGAAAGACAGATCTTAAAATTAAGCCACATGTTTTGGCTGTAAAAATGTGTATTTTAATGAACTTTACTTGGAGACTCAACTTGTATTTTCCAAGAAGAAAGGAAAGAAATGAAAATACTCTGCTTCTGTCAAACACTCTTCTTCTATGTTCTTCAGTCTACTTAAGGAAGAATAAGATGAAAACAATTCAAGATAATTTCAGAAAAAATTACAATAGGACCCTTAAATAGATTTTAAAAATCATAAATGAGAAGATTTTTTAAGGAGAAGATTTTCGTACATAAATCTCAGAGTAATTTAGTAATTTTATTTATGCCTTAAATTCAGTTTTTAACTTTTTATCAACTGTAATAAATTTTTATTTTTCAAATAAAAAATCTAATATGTCTAGAGAGACCATTTTTCTCCCCCCATTAACTTCTAAAAGTGATTTATCATGCAAATTTTCATACAAAAAAGACTGAGTAATATAAACTAGCTTTTAGGTAAAAACTATGTATCTCACATAGTTCCTACCAACTTATAATTTGGTGGAGGGCCTAATTTTAAAACAACTCAGATTAAAGTTTCTTGCAGAGGAAGAAACTAATGGAATCCTGGTTCATAACTTTAAGATAATCTAAAAACCATGGAAAATTATAACTAGAAGAGTTCTTAGTGTGTACTGATGGTATTAAGCAAACTGTGGAAAAAGCGAGACAGACATCGAGCCATAAGACACTGTCAAGTGCTGGTGCGCATGTCCCTTGTCACTAACTGAAAAAAGCAGCTAGACTTGGTTGTTTGGAAATTGTCCTAATTTTACATCCCAGATAAGATCACCTGTATCAGTGTCTACCCACCATGACCTGGAGTACATATAAAGTTGTTTTCTGTTCTTCAGTGAATTATTTTAAACATTTTTCTATGAATGCATTCACAATCTCTATTTTTAAAATATCATCCTAAAAGGCGATTATTGCCCTCAAATAATAATACAAAGTAAAACTGAGCAAGAAGAGTGATCATAAGTGCTAGACTAACACACTGCAGATCACCATTCTACAAAATCCAAATGAAAAAGGAATGCAAACATTTAATTCAGTTATCATATCTATATTATGGAGTAATATGTTAAAACTGTTCCTATTTACATATGCCTGGAAATATAGGAGAAAGAGAGCAAATATATAAAGTTATTTTTAGAGCTGGTACACAGGAGAGATATTTTAATAGAATATCCTACTACTTTAAAAGGTAAGGAACATTAATTTCAAGGAGGGGATATAACTGTTTTTATGGATGAGGCTTCTGAGATTTACCATGAATGGCAGACAGTTTATTTACTAATAAACCTCTTCCACTGCTAAGTATATTGCCACTGGGTTTCAGGTAAGAAGAACAGTTTCAAGGTTACAATTCGAAACATGGTTTGGGTTCACATCCTAGGTTGTGGATACCTGGTGCATCTCTTGGGTCCAGAGTCCTACCCCTGGTGCATGGGTAACAGCACCCTAATTCCTCTTTGGGTAGTCAGCCCTCATCCTCTCCCACAGGGTCTACTCCTTTACCCCAACCCCTGCCATTCTGATTAGAGGGGTGAGCACATGACTGACACAGGGCCAATCAGGATTCATCATGGAACTTTGTAAGGTCTACTGGGAAAAAGGCAATCCTCTTCTCACTGAAAGGGACTAAAATCCACATAAGGCTAAAACTGACAGATGTCACCATCATCACCATATCAAGACAGCCAATGTGAAAATAAAACTTACTTCGAGGAAGGAAAGACCAATAGAGGAGGACTGAGCAAGTCTTGATTCCATTTCTTGTTGCTCTAAATCTAGATTAGCAAACCTAAAAGTCTAATTACCGGGAAAGGTTGTAAATGTGTAAAGCAATCTCCGTAAAACAAAATGCATCCGTGAGATCTGTGGAAAATGAAGATATACTCTAATCACAATGAATTTTTTTTTCAAATATTGTTCTGATCACAATAGCTTTGCGACCAGATTCCTCCTGATGGGTACCAGGTGGCAACCCCTGCCTGAATCTTAGAGGGTTGGTGTAATCTAGCCTTTCAGTTCTATAAATCAATGTTTTTCTTTGGCTTTCTTGCTGCCTTCTCATGTGTCTTTGCTTTCCCCTCCCCCTCATTCTTTCTTCTTCTCCTTCCCTTTTTATTTTTCACTGTATGTCACCTCCTGACAACAGGTGAATACATATACTATTTGTGCAACATGCAAGACAAAAAATGACCATGAAGGATTATGTCTTTCACTGAAGGAA
The DNA here is from genome assembly GCF_048418805.1 of Vulpes vulpes. Classification (NCBI taxonomy): domain Eukaryota; kingdom Metazoa; phylum Chordata; class Mammalia; order Carnivora; family Canidae; genus Vulpes; species Vulpes vulpes. The sequence goes on from NC_132780.1 coordinate 58,517,037, forward strand.
TCCGAGAAGTATTAACAATTCTATTTTAAAGTTAATTAACCCAGCAGCACATTTAAATCTTGGTTTAGGTGGGACACCTGGGTGGCTCAGTGTTTGAGCATCTGTCTGCCTTGGGCTCAGGGCGTGATCTGGGAGTTCCGGGATTGAGTCCCACATTGGGCTCCCCGTAGGGAGCCTGCTTTTCCCTCTGCCTGGGTCTCTGCCTGTGTCTCTCATGAATAAATAAATATAATATAAATATAAAATAAAATAAAACTTGGTTTAAAGCAGGTGTCTCCAAAGTGTGGCCACCAGTCCAGCAAAATAGTATCAGCATCACCAGGAAATTTGTTAAAAATGCAAATTCTCAGGCCCCACCCTAGACCTGTATTAGAAACAAGCAGCTAAGTATTCCTTGTGATTCTGGTGCACACCCAAGTTTCAGAAGCACTGCTTTGGGGGACACGTATGATGATCAGGAAACCATTTGGTAATTCACACATTAAATGAACTTAGGCTATTTCAGGGGCAGTGGTAAGGGAGCATACCAAGCCTCAACAGGAATGGCTAACATATTTTATGCATAAAACAGTCTCCGGCATCGCCAATGGTAATAGCATACACAAATGAGTGAGTGTGAGCAAGAAAGGAAGAGCAAGACCAATGAAGGACTTAAAGATGAAGCAACACAGTTGTTGAAGCTATGTGCATGTACCGCCTGGGTTTAAATTCTACCTTTGTCATTTCCTCCCTGTGCCAAACCTCTCTGCCCCTGTTCCCTCAGTCCTATAATGGCAAAAAGAATAATGCCTACTGGTGCTGATTCCTATGGGGATTAAGTGAGTCCATACATGTAAAGTTCTTAAATTAGGTCAGGCACAAGATACATGCTCATGAAATACTCAAGTTTGGTTCTCTAGTTGCTTTATACCATTCCATACCCAACAGCCATGGGTAACAATTTAGATTTATATTTTAAAAAAATGTGTATTAGCCACATTTCAAGGGCTCAATACCCACAAATACCATGGACCATTCTCATCATCAGAAAAACTTCTAGTAGACATCAATGTTCTAGGCTATGAGCTTAGTGTACTAATGACAGATTCAGTGAAGGGGAGGTAAGGGACATGGTTTGTTCGGTGAAAAATGACTTTCAGGTCTTTGCTCTGTCATCACATGAAATGGCCAACATCAATCTCCTCTCTTAAAAGGCCAAGTCCCTGCTCATGGGGTCTGCTGTCTCATCCTGGGACCCCGAAGCTCAGGTAGGCTGAAATGTAAACTCAACTGGAACCCTGGATCTGTTCACTGGGAAAACCTCCTACGCCGACCTAATCTGTTCTTCGTATGTCTCAATGAAGGAGCAGAACTTTGATGTGTTCAGGCCTCTATACTCCTGTTCACCAGTTATGTGTCCTCAATGCCACCAAGATGTGTATTTTTTCCTCAATCCTGAAGTATGACACATGAACTCAGTTTGGAAGATACTAAACAGAAAATCAAAAGAAACATGAGTCTAAGCATACCCTACTATAAAATCTCAGCTCAAGAAATGCAAAATTCACCACTAGATATTTCCATGTTCTATACCATCTCTGTTGAATGTATCCTGGAATTCAAGGGCATCACGAAGCAGCATCCAAGCTTCCTTTGCCACCATATCCCTTTCTGAACTCTTTCATGAAGCTCTACTGTAGTTACTCAGGCTTCCTTTCTGAACCCTGATTATATACCATGTCATCGGCACTTTTGCATGCGTCCTCATATTGTGTCTCTTGTCTGGAATGGCTGCTTTGATTCTTTCTCCATATATCCAAATCTCTCCATCCAAAATTTTCAGTTCAAGTCTTACCTTCTTGAAGCCACGTTTGAATATTTCTCACATCCCTACTTAAAGAATGTCTATAACATGTAATGTATAATTTCGCTATATGACATACATCCTTTTCCATATATATAACATATATATTTCTTTAACTTGAAAACATATCTTAAATCATCCTTCACAGTAAATAGATACTGATTTTTAAGAAATAACATAGCATCATAATGCACTCGTCTATTGTAATAATCGCTAGACCAGTATTCTTGAGTAAGGAAGGTAGGTTCTAAAAAACATTTAGAGGGTGCAGCCTTCTGTAAAAGCATTAACAATTCATCAAAAGTAGATTCAGTTTAATCTCAGGTAGGTGTTAAATACGATGACTTGTGGAACTTTGTGGTAGTCTCAATTTTCTCAGTGAGGCAAGAACCAAGTTGGCCAGGAAAGTGGGTAGACAGAGGAAGAGATAGCTGAAATTTGGAAAAAAAAAAGAAAAGTCAAGAAAACATGTTCTTACTTTTGAATAAGTAAGAACCAGAATGGACTAGAAAACTATCAGACGAGAGTAAGAAGGGGGAAAGATGTTCCCAGAAGAAGATGAAAACTGACATTTGCTAATGATTGATTGTCTTTTGTTTCGGCAAAAACCGTATCTAATACTTTAAAGTATATAAAATAAGATTCCTACCTTCCTATAAAAGGTTCCAGAACTCAAATATTCTCTCATATTATGAATGCCTACTGAGGCCTGCCATAGGGAACACGAGACTTGGAAGTTAGAATGGCAAATATATTGTAAAATTTAATTAAAAGAAATGTTTAACAATGCTGCCTTTTTATTCGTAATAACTGGCTATTTTAAAAGGATAACTCTAAAGGGAAATCGTTTGTTCCCTATGTAGTTTTTATCAGCCCAAACTTCTCCCCACCAACCCATTAGTCATCTTGACTTAACTGTGTTTGCCTTCTTAAAATATGGAGGGAATAAAAAATGGATAGCTCATAAACACATATTAAAGAGTAATTTGAGATTTATAGAAGAAAATAAAGTGAAACAAAGAAGGGCCACTGTAGGTAATGCTATCATGTAGGCAAAATGAAATAATCCATACACAGTGTGTACTTGGAAACGTGCGCATGCACACATACACACACCAAGAATTCAGTTGTGACTCAATCACAAAACACTGTTATAAAACCTTTATAAGATAACCAAATATACTGTTGTATGTAATTTATCTCTTTATTAAAAGGACGTTTTTCTATATACTATACAGCCACTGATGTTTAAAAATATTGAATATATGGGGGCAGCATGGTCTAGCGCCACCTTCAGCCCAAGATCGAGTCCCACATCAGGCTCCCCGCATGAGGCCTGCTTCTCCCTCTGCCTATGTCTGTGCCTCTCTGTGTCTCTGATGAATAAATAAATAAAATCTTTAAAAAATAAATAAATAAAATAAATAAATAAAAATAAAAATATTGAATATAGAACTGACAATCTAGCAGAACGTTATTATGGTTAAAACATGGAACGACTTAACTATTGATGATGTTCAAATAAGTAGAAAATCCTAGTCTCAAAGATCATTCTAAATGAAAAAGAATGTTCTAGGAACACAATGGAATAGATACAAGGTACCTATTACCTGTTACCTGAATAGGGTAGAAACTGACTCCATATTAGCTCTATTTAGGATGGAATTACAGAGAAGAAAAGGAGCAACATTGCAGAGAACAACCAACTGTAGACAACTATAAAAAGACCCAAACCCAGGCAGCCCGGGTGGCTCAGAATTTTAGCGCCGCCTTCAGCCTAGGGCCTGATCCTGGAGACTGGGGATCAAGACCCAAGTCAGGCTCCCTGTGTGGAGCCTGCTTCTCCCTCTACCTGTGTCTCTGCCTCTCTCTCTGTCTCATGAATAAATGAATAAAACTTAAAAAAAATTAAAAAAAGACCCAGACCCATCAACCTCCACCTTTAGAAGACTTCCAAAGCAAGTATCACCTATGTTCTTTTTTAATTGAAGCATAGTTGACATACTAGTTTTACATGTACAACAAACATAGCGATTCACATTTATATATATTATGCAGTGATCACCATGATAAATCTAGCTACCATCTGTCACCAAAGTTATAATATTATTTATTTATTTTTTTTTTTATAGATTTTAATTTATTCATGAGAGAGAGAGGCAGAGACACAGGCAGGGGGAGAAGCAGGCTCCCTGCAGGGAGCCCGATGTGGGACTTGATCCTGGGTCTCCAGGATCATGCTCTGGGCTGAAGGCAGCGCTAAACCGCTGAGCCACCCGGGCTGCCCTGTTATAATATTATTAACTGCATTCCCCATGCTGCATATTACAGCACCCTGTATTATTTATATTGGATGTTCTCTCCCTGTCTTGCTCTCTCCCTATCCTCTTCTCCTTTGGCAACCACCAGATTATTGTTCTCTGTATCTATGAGTCTGTTTTGTTTTTGTTTATTCCTTTGTTTTTATTTTTTAGGTTCCACGTATAAGTGAAATCATATGGTATTTGTGTTTCTCCGTCGGACTTCTTTCCCTTAGCAGAATACCCTCTAGGTCTATCCGTGTTATTGCAGGTGACAAGATCACCTGCTTATCTTGACTTGGAAGAACAATGTTTACTAAATCATACAGTGATGTATAAACAAATTGAAGAAGAAAAAAAACTTATACAAAGACATCAAACTAAAAAATATTTCATTTCTGTCTTTTGTTATGGTTAACAAGGCAAGAAATGAGCCTATGCAGAGAACTGAACAAAAGGCATCTTTGAAAAAAAAAAAAAGAAAAAAAGAAAGAAAATCTACATTCCTGGCTTAGTTAACATTTGTCTCCTCTTCTACTGTACAAAGTAACAGGCTGAATATTACAATTGCAAACCAAAAAAAGAAAAGTAACTATATTAAACTGCAGGACTATTATTCTTAGTAAATAATAGATGTATCATTTTGAAATTCTGGATACTTTAGATGATTCAAGTTTCCATTAACAGTTTTCTATTAATACTGCTTTGTAACAGGACATGCACTAACTGATATAATCTTTAAAAATGATATTAAAAATAAATGATTTGTTGAGGTAACTCCTGAACTAAGGACAATTAAGTTGCACATACTGACTGATAAATGGAGATGCTATAAAATCTTTTCTCTCCCAACTATATACAAAAATAAAGCTCCTATTCCAGTGTAATATTTTTATTAAATCCATCCTTCTTGGAATTAGAAATAAATAAAAATGAGATTAATCGATTCCATTATTTAAAAAAAATCCAATACACTGTGTACACTTTCAGGCCAAGCAAGTATGGCCACATCAATAGCTGCATCCTCCAAATGCGAAAGGTGTAATAAAGTAATGCACATGGAGGGCTGTGACAGCTTATCCTAAGTGGTCAGTGATATTGATGAATCAGTATCCTGCATCATGAGAACAACTAGACAATCCAATAATCCAAAGTCAAGTCTTAGATTTCTCTCTCTCAACATCTCTTAACATTGATTAGGCAATCAATTTTGTCTTAAAATGCAATGGCATCTTGTCGCAGTTTTGAGTGTTTTTAAGTCATCGGCTATATTCAGGATAGGACAACACAGGCTAAAGAACTCAGCCCCTGCTATTGGGTAGTACGTTATCCACAGGTCAACTTTTAATTATAGCATAGCTAGGACCACAAAGTCATTACCAGAAAATGAGAAGCTACTCCCTTTAATGTGTCACTGTCCAACCTCAGCGATCGGAGATAGTTTTTCCTCATACGTTGCTTGATGACTGATAGATAATCTCTGAAATGACAGTCTTAGATTTTGCTATAAATGTGAAAAGTAAAGATCCATGCAAAAATCTCTTGATTTACATAGTCTATCTAGGGCATAATATCAGGAAAAAGAAAAATCACAAAAGAGTAATTTTTAAAAATATATTTTAAGAAAAACAAGAATTAGCTAATCTTTAACATATTGGAACTTCTTTCCATCTCCTTTTTGATTATCCCTACTTCTTTTTCAGTAATCTTCTCTCTCACCATTGTTACCACGTTACCCTAAGAGCCTTCCGAGTTTCAAACCCTCCCAAGCTCTGTATTTCTTCCTTTACCTTCTGGGGGCCTGCCATAGCAGCCTTCTGCCAAATAGTCATACACTCATTGGGCACCCATTATTTTGCCCAGCACCACTAATGGCCAAGCTAAAAAAAAAAAAAAAAAAAAAAAAAGCTTATTTTGAAATAGGTTACCTAACACTTATTATTAAAATGGAGCTTAAAATCACTGGGTGTTATACACAACTGATAGATTATTGAACTCTACATCTGAAACAAGTAATTTACTATATTTTGGTTAATTGAATTTAAAAAATAAATCAAATCAAATCATGGGCCCAGTGATATGTACTATAAATCACTTTACTTAGATTCATTTTTAAACATTCTATGCAATTCTCCTATTATTTTTAAACATCAATGTGGATATCTGATCCTTTTGGAAAGAGAATGAATTATGACATTATGGAAATTTCTTCAAACAAAGGCAGAGGCTTATGACTTGAAGAGTCTTATCAATTAGGAATATTCTTATTGAATTTAAGAACCAGAAATTGTATAGAAAACGTGTTTATGTATATTTCTGAGAATTTGAAATTACAGAGAATCACTATTTTTTTCCAGAAATGATACAGAATTTTGGAGTGTTATTATCAGTTGTAATGTGTCCAATTTAATTTGTCCAATTTCCAAATATATGGAGCCACCTGAGCTCATGGTATTGTAACATTACAAAATACAATGAAATGTTAGAGGTATGGTAATTATATCTGCTTTCCTCTTGCTAAGTTTTGCAAGGCAATAGATTTTCGTTAAAATTATAGGTTATAGAACCCTCCTCTTTGAAGTCAGTCTAGTAACATGGATGAACATGAGTCTAAGTTTTGTGAAACATTGACTTATCTATCCAGACTAATCATTTTTAAAATGACTTGTTTACAATGTCCATTTTAAATAGCAAAAAATATTATACCACACAATCTCAGTTTTATGTGAAAAAAATCATAAATAAAAAAGAAACATTTCAAATTAATTAGTTATAGGTAGATGTACAACTATAAGTGACCTTAAGTCATCTATTTTATACCAACATTTTCCAAATTGATTTCAATTACCATGAATCATTTTCAGAACCAGAAAAATATATGTTATTTAAAAAATTTCAGGAAGAAAATCATGTTTTGATTTAATGGACTAATATGAACATTTAGGCATGGTCATGAATTCTCCAAATGGATATCACCCTGTAGACATGAATGGAAAAAAAAATATTACTCTGAAAAACTCACGGTTAAGATATTTGTGGGGCAATATAATAAGAGATACCTAATGATGCCCATCCATCTTCAGTACCTGTAAATACATCAGAGGGACAAATAAGGCATGATTAGAGGGTGACCCATCTAAAGGTAACCCCCAACTAATTCAACAAGGCTTTGAACTTGACACTGATTAAGACCTTAAATAAACTTCACATCATGCTACATCTCAATTTGCTTCCCATGTACACCAACCCCTACCCTTATGCCAGTCACCTGGAACCAATCTCAATTAATTTCTCCTTCTCGCTCATTCTACCAACTCCCACATTAGATTAGTTAATAATCCATTAATTCCATCTCAGCCAGACTCCACCATAAGATACATTCAAATTTTTATAGTTTCTGAAATCTGAATGTGTCTTACAAAAACTGTAATTGCAGGTTTGGTACATTGTTCATCTTCTCTGTTAAAAGCTTCGATTACATTGATGGTGTAATAAAACAAGAGCATCTTGATATCAATGAAATGCAACATGTATATATTTATATTTGTGTATACATCTATACATTTAAAACTAATATTTTATTATAATTTTTAATGTATTTATTCTCCAATCTATTGAATAACAAATGTCTTCTAACCTATTGACCATTCTTGGACCTTAATAAACATCTTTCCAATACTCTTATATTTTTTTTCCTTAATAAATTAGAAATTTGTACTTTGGGCAAAATTATACACGAAACTCCAGGAAAGGGTGGACAGTGATGACACAAAGACAAAGGGAACTTAGGCATATCTATTTCTTTATTAAACACTATCATTTTGCAGAGGAGATTTTAGAAACATTAAGTTATGTGTGGATTTTATTGATCTCTCTTGGCCCTTTTTTATTGCTTCAAGTAGGGAACAGTTTGGGGCTAATCAGTACCTTCTGAGACACGTATAAGTAATCTGTGCCTTAATAATTCCATGGGTATCAATCTTTAGAAAAAAAATCTCATCAGATCATATAACATTTTAAAACTATGAAGTGGTTTTAGTAGTGATGCTTCAGAACGTTTTTTTTTTTAGTTTTACCATAATTCTGTGAGTCTACTGCATTTGCTACATACACATCCTAGAAGAAAAAGGAAGTGAAAGAGAACATACACTTTTCTTATGAAAGTTTTGTAATAAAAAAGTGAGTTATTCTCAGCAGGTAATTTATCTTTATACGTAATTATTGAGTAAAATAAATACAGTCCAAGATCACACTAATTTAGATATAATTTGGGTCAGATGTCTTCCAACTGTCACTGCATTTAGCCAAGACAGGTGTCCAGCTGCTAAGAGTAAGGACTAAGGATCTTGGTTGCCTTACTTAGTAGCTGTGTGACCTTTAGCAAATCATTTTGCCTTTCTGTGCCTCATTTTCAACCTTTGTAGAATAAGGATAAGACAAAATCAGTTTAGAGGATTTTTGTGAGGATTAAATTAAATAATCCAGCAAAGTACTTACCATTGTCTGCAAGTATTCAATTAATCTTGGCTATATACATTACTCTTGATACTATTATTATCCAGTAAATGTTATAAAGTAGGTTCAATCATGATGTAATGGGTGAATACAATTACCTGAAATAGTATCAGTATAGACTACTTGCCATGCCTATATCTAGAATGTCTGTCTTAAAATTACAAATTCTATGGGGATTTTTAGGATGGTAATGGGAATGTTTCCCAAATCATGTTCTATGGGAATAATACTAAATGGCTAAGTAGCCACAACTGCATGGAGCACTAAAACTAAAGGATGATAGTTTCCTTTTTTTTTTCATTTTTAAAAACTTTAATTCCATTACAGTTTACATACCGTGTTATATTAATTTCAAGTGTGTAATATAGTGATTCAACACTTCCATACATCACCTAATGCTCATCACAACAACTGTACTCCTGAATCCTGATCAACTATTTTGTCCATTCCCCCACCCACCTCCTTTCTGGTAACCATCAGTTCTCTATAGTTAGGAGTTGGTTTCTTGGTTTGTCTCTGTTTTTTTTTTTTCTAACTTTGCTTATTTGTTTTGTTTCTTAAATTCTACATATGAGTGAAATCATATGGTAGTTGTCCTTCTCTGACTGGCTTATTGTATTCAGTATTATACTCTCTAGCTCCGTCTATGTCATTGCAAATGGATATATTTTTATGGCTGAATAATGGTGTGTGTGTATATATATATATAAAATAAATTATATATAATCTATTTATAAATCTATAATTATATACCTTATATAACAAATCATATATAATCATATTTATCATATATAATTATTGTAATGATACATAAACATGATTAAATTATTAAATTTATTATAAAACAATTAAATTGTTATATTTATTTTATGTAATAAATTATATAATTATAGATATGTATATAATTATCACTTCTTTATCCATTCAATCTATCGATGGACACTTGGGCTGCTTCCATAATTCGGCTGCTGTAAATAAAACTGCAATAAACATAACGGTGCATATATCCCTTTGAATTAGTGTTTTTGTATTTTGAGGGTACTCAGTCCTAGGATTACTGGATCGTAGGGTAGTTCTATTTTTACTTTTAGAGGAAACTCCATGCTGTCTTCCACAGAAACTGTACCAGTTTGCATTCCCATCAAAGTGCTAGAGGGTTCCTTTTTCTCCACATCCTTGCCAACACTTAATGTTTCTTGTGGTTTTGATTTTAGCCATTCTGATGGATGTGAGGTGGTATCTTATTGTAGTTTTGACTTGCATTTCTCTGATGATAAGTAACGTTGAGCATCTTTTCATGTGTCACTTGGTCATCTGGATATCTTCTTTGGAGAAATGTCTGTTCATGTCTTCTGCTTATTTTTAATGGGTTATTTGTGTTTTGGGTATTAAGTTGCATGAGTTCTTTATATATTTTTGATACTAACTATTTATCAGATATGTCATTTGCAAATATCTTCTCCCATTCAGTAGGTGGCCTTTTAATTTTGATTATTTCCTTTGTTGTACAGAAGCTTCTTATTTTGATGAAGTCCCAATAGCATATTTTTGCTTGTTTTCCTTGCCTCCTGACATATAACTAGTAAAAAGTTGCTAGCTACAGCCAATGTCAAAAAGGTTACTATCTTCTCCTCTAGGATTTTTATGATTTCACGTATCACCTTTAGGTCTTTAATCCATTTTGAGTTTATTTTTGTATTATGGTGAAAGAAAATGATCCGGGCAGCCCAGGTGGCTCAGCGGTTTAGCACCACCTTCAGCCCAGGGCCTGATCTTGGAGACCTGGGATCGAATCCTACCTCGGGCTCCCTGCATGGAGCCTGCCTCTCTCTCTGCCTGTGTCTCTGCATCTCTCTCTCTCTCTCTCTCTCTCTCTGTCTCATGAATAAATAAATAGAATTTTTTTTTTAAAGAAAGAAAATGATCCAGTTTCATTCTTTTGCATGTAGCTGTCCAGTTTTCCCAACACCATTTGTTGAAAAGATTGCCTTTGTCACTGGATATTCTTTCTGCTGTGTTGGAGATTAATTGACCATATAAATGGAGATTTTTTTCCCATTGATCTCTGTGTCTATTTTTGTGCCAGTACCATTGGATTTTATTACTATAGCTTTCAGTATAACTTGAAGTCTGGAATTGTGATACCTCAGTTTTACTTTTCTTTTTCAAGGTTGCTTTGGCTACTTACAGTCTTGTGGTTCCACACAAAATTTAGGATCATTTGCTCCAGTTCTATGAATAATGTTGCTGGTATTCTGATAGGAATTGCATTTAATCTGTAGATTGCTTTTATTAGTGTAAACATTTTAACAATATTTCTTTCAATCCATGAGCATGGAATATCTTTCCATTTCTTTGTGTCTTCTTCAATTTCTTTATCAATGTTTTATACTTTTCAGAGTACAGGTTTCTCACACAGTTTCTTTTCTTTTCTTTCCTTCTTTTTTTTTTTTTTTTTTTTGGTTAACGTCAATTCAGGAAAGCTGTAGAGCGCTCTCCTATCTTGAAAATGAAAACTACACATTAATATATTAAAGGATAATGAGATGCCCACAGGAAAGACACCTGGTTTCTTTGCTTCTTTCAGCATCCCTAACCATATTTAACCATTGAATTCTTTTTTTTTAATTCTTTGACCACAGATACCTTATTAACTTATCAACTTACATGCTCTCTAAGACACCACTCTCTAGAGTTTTAACAACAACCAACAACCAACAGCAAACAATGAAGGGGACAAGATACAGAAAAGAAAAAGAAAGAGGTAGACATGGTACCAAGGTGGATTTTTTTCCCCTGGGAACTGCAAAGGAAGTAGGACATGTTGGATTATAAATGCCAACAGAGCTCAGCCTGAGCACCAGGGAGACGAGGTGTGCTGGTGGGGGCGATGCAAACCAGAGGCTGCCCTCCCAACATGGGCAGCTCATTGTTTCAATTCAATGCTACAGGCCCAAGGCAGCTAGATCTTTCCTTTAATCTTTTCCCTAAAATCCTTATTTTCATATATGGTCACCAAATATATATATGTGTGTATATATATATTTTCATGTTAGCATCTCAGATACTTAAACAGTCCATGTTTTTCAGAGCAAATTAAACATGTTTATATGTTGGACAGAGTCCTTTGGCCAACAATTTGAGATTTCTAGCACAGACTTCAGGACCCAAACTATTATCTATTAATTGATATGAATCATTCAGGTAATAGCTATGTATTTTGCCTCATAACAACCTTGTGAGGAAAGAATTATTATGCATAGTTTCCTGATAAGGAGATCAAGTTAGAGACAGATGAGGAAATTTGATCACATTAACAGATCCAGCAGGTAGAAGAGCCAAGAGCTACACCTGGCCAATCCTGGCTGCGTATTATTTAATAGTACACTTCCCGTATCCTACATATAGATAAACACTTATTCTTACACAGGATGTGGAATTTGGGGAGGGAAATATTGCTCCTATTGCTTCTACTCACTCACCTGCCCTTATTCAGAGGTGACGTAACTTTGTTTAAATGACATTCATTTTTCTATCAGGAATTGGCAAAATATGGCTCATGATCCAAATCTGGGTAACTGCCTGATTTATACAGCAAGTTTTGACACAGCTTCACTCATCCATTTACACTTTATCTTGGCTCCTTTCATGCCACCATGCTAGCACTGAATGATAAGTGATGGAGGCCATATGACTCACAAAACTGAAAATATTCACTCTGGTCTGTGTAGGACAAGTTTGACAACTTCTGCTCTAGGTATTCCAATCTGTGTACTTACATACAAAATCAGACAATCATAGTACTTTGTCCTTAGAGATCACTTTTACAGACTCTCATACAATGACTTTTTACTGAACTTCATGTGTATGTCACTACCAGGCTCACATTAAATGTAGGTAATAAGAAAAATATCTAGAGTGATTTGTACTTCATTGACTGGAGGGATATTGTTGAGGATGTTAAGCTCATCACAGGGCCCCCTATGAAAATGAGAGATCTATAGTTGGAGTACCACAAAAGGTCTTTTCTTCTTTTCCTCATGAGAAATTAGTATTAATAACACAAGCACTTAAAGTCTTATAATTTGTTTTCTCTTTCCTTTAAAAGCTAAAAATCTTAAAGCTAAAAACTGCTATCTGCTAACTTCCGTTGCGGAGCACACCTTCCAATTTACTAATTGACCCTTGGTTTCATTTTAGCTCCCTCGTGTCCTGTTGTTTCCCTTTTCCCTGTTTCCTTTGTTCACTTTATACTGGTGCAATGTATACATTATTTTAGTCATATCTCATCTCTTTTTAATTAAGAGTGGATATAAATAAATGAGAGTATCAGTTACATAGAAAAAGACATGAAAGGAAAGATGCTTACACCTTCTGTCTGTCACAGAATCCATTCCTATGATTGCATCATGCCCTATCCCTAGGGTTCAGTTTAAGCCTCTGAAAAATAAGAAGGAAAGAGAATACTCTGACCCTATGAAGACCTCATCTTAAAGAAAAACAAACAAAAAAATTCCCTACTGTTATGTTCAGGGCTGTATCTTGAGGAGAAATAAAACCTCATTCTCATAGTTAGAACACCTCCTAAGGTATGTAACGTGGTCCTGATAGTTTTAAGGATTTTATATAGAGATCCAATGGAATTTAGCACAGAGTACATACTGTAATGGCAGCGTTTTATGGCAATGGAACATAAAAGGGGGGGGCGGGACGTCAATATAGAATTATACTGATGTTACTAAAATCAGATTAGAGTACAACACGGGCAGATGTTCAGGTCAACTCTCTGTCTTCCTGCCTAATGAAATATGCAGGATGATGCTGACCATTCTCCCTGCTACTTGCTCCCTGGGCAATTTGAAGTGTTGAGAGACATGCTATCAAATGCCTCAGACAGATCTCCTAGAAGTAACCACTTCAACTTTTACTAAAGTATAATCAGAGCAATCGGTGGGGTGTGGTACTCTTGATCTTGGGGTTGTTTGAGCCCCACAATGGGTAGAGATTACTTAGAAAATTTTCAAAAAAAATCAATATTTCTGAACTTCATTCTGTAAGCCTCACAATGACATGCAAATACATTGACCTTAGTCCTTCCATGACACCTAGGATAATTGGATAACTTGGATAATTTCTCTATGAAATGTTTTCCTACCTTAACCAAACCTGAATTCACTTCTAAATCAATTATGGAAAAAAGCAAGTGACTCACTCCACCTGAATCTCCCACCCTACATTATAACGGAAAGGTAAAGAGTTAGAAAAGTAAATAGTTCAAACCCAGAAAGCATTTTATACCTACTTATTTTTTTAAGATTTTTATTTATTTATTATTCATGAGAGATATACAGAGAGAGACAGAGTCACAGGCAGAGGGAGAAACAGGCTCCCTGCAGGGAGCCCGATGTGGGACTCGATCCTGGGACCCCAGGATCATGACCTGAGCCCAAGGTAGACACTCAACTGCTGAGCCACCCAGGTGTCCCTATACCTATTCATTTTAAGAAATGAAACAGTGTCATAAGAAGCAATAATTAAGAAGTAATAACTAATAAGATTAAACAGTCTTTATCATTTTCTTTTAGTCCTCTTTTTAAGCATAGGTCTATAACTGCTGTGGCTCCATGTTGCTGGCACTGTATATCCAGAGTAGCCAAACTGTAGAGGGAGCCCAGATGTCCATGGATAAAGGAGATGTGAGATATATATACATGCATATATCACTCACACATACACACACACACAGGAATATTAGTCATCAAAAATAATGAAATCTTACAATTTACATGGCCATAGATGGAACTGGAGGGTATTATGCTGAGTGAAATAAGTCAATCAGAGGAAGATAATTATCATATAGTTTCACTCATGTTGGAATATAAGAATTAGCACAGAGGATCATAGAGGAAGGGACGGAAAACTGAATGGGAAAAAAATCAGAGAGGGAAACAAACCATGAGAGATACTTAACTCTAGGAAACAAACTGAGGGTCCTCGGAGTGGTAGTGGGTGGGCAGATGGGGTACCTGGGTAATGGGCATTTAAGGAGGGCGTGTGACGTGATGAGCACTGGGTATTATACACAACTGATAAATTATTGAACTCTACATCTGAAACTAATGATGTACTATATGTTGGTTAATTGAATTTAAATAAAAAGAAAAGAAAACCATGAGGTTTACAAGTTACCACATGCTTGATGTTTAGAATATCTGCTTCACAGCTACTTCTTGAAGTGCTACTTCCTTACTCTCCGCTGAAATTACTTAATGCTCAAATCCAGCTTTCTACTAGATATTCACACAAAAACAGTGTTCAGTGGTATCTTTACAGCCATGTGTTTAGAGTTCTTCATAAAGGGATCCTGAATTAAAGTTAAAACATCCGTAATTCAGTTATTTGTGATAACGCACTATTACCTCCTGTTACAGCATGTCACATTTATCAACATTACACAGGCATCTCAGAAGCATGCTGCTTCCATGATAGTCTAATATAATGTCAAGGAAGATCTCTTAATAATAAAGATAGAATGTGCTGACAAAAATCCATGCATAGAAGGTACAAGAAGGGCAGGAACTACTTTACAACACAGCCAGAGGGACTTCTTAATGCAAACTGGCTGATGGCACTGTAGATGGAGTATTAAAGATACGTGGTTCTAACATACTCTTTGTACCATCTCCATTTCTCACCAATAGAAAAAAAAAAAGGCCTCTGTGCAACAAGAATGATATTTTGCCTGTAAGACTGATATCAGTCTGATAAGAACTTTGTCACTGATCTGAAAGAGATAACATGTATTAAAGATTTAAGGAAAACATACAGCCACCCTAACTATAACAAAAATATGATTTTTGTAGAAAAATACATTTTTGTAAAAAAAAAATAAAATGGTGTTTTCCACAATGTATTTCTATGTTAATTTCGGATAGCTGAAAATACATAGTACCCTAAGACACAGTTATTAAAAACAAGAACTTGAGGGACTGTAGTTTTTAATTAGTATATATATCATTAATATAAGCTAATCTTTTTTCATATTTTGACATTTCTGAAATCAGGGTGGGTCTTAAAAGGGAAGGCATGTCATCGTTTTAACGGCAATTTGCTATGTTAAATAACGGTGAATCTTATTAGAAATCTAATATTTCTTCGAATCTGTAAAATATAAGCCTTCGCCATAAAGTTAACTCCAATTTATTCATTTTCAAAAATTTTAAAGGATTACATTTCTGATGAAGCAGTGCTATGAATCATTAAAGTAGAAAAAAAATTAAGGCCGTCAAGAAGGGGTATCTCTCCATTTTCTCATGACTATTGCTCAAGGAGGAATATTAAATGCCATTCAATTGTTTTTCTTCAACTTCTTTTTCTGAAGGGACAAATATGAAAATGTCTGTTTGGCAACACCATGATTATGTGATATTGTTTGAAATTCTCACATAACTCCAGTCTCTTGTCCTTTGAATTGACAAGGGAATATGTCTCTCTCTTTTTTGCTGTGTAGAAAATATAAAAGAATACAGTATATTAATATTGCTTATCTATGCTAGTAACATGAAACTGTCTCCCTTATTTAGGATGCTATTATTTAATGCAAAATAAAACAAATTATGTTTCTGGAAAATTGTTCCTGCCAAATTTTGGAGGGAAACATTATTGATACTCTACTTGACAAACCTCTGCTTTTCTGTCCATGGACATCACCGAGTAAGCATCATTAAAGTCCCCCCCTCCCACCACCGTTATGTCTAAGTCAGAGTCTTCAAAGAGCCTAAACAGCTGCAGAAGCTCTTCATCACAGGTTTGAGCTTTGAAACAATGAATGAGAGTCTGAGACATATTGAGCAATGAGGAACACTTATGGACTGTGTGGTAATGAGGGATCCAAACACCAAGTACCCCTGCCCTTCTTGTACCTTTTTTTTCCCCCAAAAAGGCAGTTTCACTCCCTTCACATATGCCACTGTGGAGGGGGTGGATGCCGTCATGAATACAAGGCCACATAAGGTGGATGAAAGAGTTGTAGAACCAAAGAGTGTTGTCTCAAGAAAAGATTCTCAAAGACCTGGTGCCCACTTAACTGTAAAAAACAAAGATAACTGTGGGTGGCATTAAAGAAGACACTGAAGAACATCATCGAAGAGATTATTTTGAACAGTATGGGAATATTGGAGTGATTATATTACGATTGACCATGGCAGTGGCAAGAGAGGTTTTGCTTTTGTAATATTTGATGATCATGACTGTAGACACAACTGTCATTCAGAAATACCATCATGTGAATGGCCACAACCGTGAAGCAAGGAAAGCCCTATTTAAGCAAGTGATGGCTAGTGCTTCACCCAGCCAGAGAGGTTGAAACAGTTCTGGAAGTGGTGGTAGGCATGGAGGTGGTTTTGGTAGGAATGACAACTTTGGTCATGGAGGAAACTCCAGTGGGTGAGGTGGTTTTGGTGGCAGTTGAGATGGTGGTAGATATGGTGGCGGTGGGGCAGGCTATAATGGATTTGGTAATGATGGAAGCAACTTCGGAGGTAGAAGCTATAATGATTTTGGCAACTACAACAATCAATCTTTAAATGTTGGACTCCTGAAAGGAGGAAATTTTGGAGGCAGAAGCTCTGGCTTCTATGGTACTGGAGGCCAATACTTTGCCAAACCATGAAACCAAGGTGGCTATGGCAGTTCCAGCAGCAGCAGCAGCAGCAGCAGCAGCAGCAGCAGCAGCTATGGCAGGGGCAGAAGGTTTTCATTACCACCAGGAAACAAAACTTAGCAGGAGAGGAGAGCCAGGGAAGTGACAGGGAAGCTACAGGATACAACAGATCTGTGACCTCAGCCAAGCACAGTGGTGGCAGGGCCTGGCTGCTACAAAGAAGACCTGTTTTAGACAATACTCATGTGTATGGGCAAAAAACTCAAGGGCTGTATGTGTGACGAACTATAGAACAGGTTATTTTAGTTGCTGTTCTATGGAAAGTAGAAAGCATTCCAACAAAGGGTTTTAACATAGTGGTTTTTCGTTTGTTTTTTTGCACCCATGCTGTTGATTGCTAAATGTAATAGTCTAATCATGATGCTGAATAAACAAACAAACAAAAAAAGTCCACTGGCAAACCCTTATTAAATGTGCAAGGCAACTAAATTCATTAAATTCTATATTTATGGTCCAATGTAAAATGATTTCCCTGGCTCATTTAGTGTATTAGACCTAAATACAAATTCAGAATTTCCTTTTCTTATTAAATGGCATGTTGCTATATTTTGCCCATTATCCTCGCTTGTCAAATATATACATATACTATATATACATATATAAATTTTTACTTTTTACAACTGTGTATTTATCATTTGTTCCAGCACACTTGCGAACACACTGGCCTTTCTGCCCCTGAAACTCCTTTCTTCCTGTGATCTTGTCCTTCATCCTAAATAGAACCATTGTCCCAGTGGTCATCCCCATATGCTTCCATTTGCTAATAGATGGAATCCTATATACCATCAGTTTCAAGGATTTCACTCTCCAGCCACCACCTCCTGTCCCCCTAATACCGTAGTTGTACTGATCATCCCTTTAGGCAACATGGGGTACAGTTCATCACTCCTTTCTATTGAAGACTCCTTAAGTTTAGGAGTGCCACAACTCACACATTTCCTCCTTCCTCTCCGTTTGCTTTATCTCTTCTTCAGTCTTTACTGGTTTCTTTTAATAGATCTGATTGTGGAGGACGCTTGTGTTTAGTACTTAGAATTAATCTCCTTTCCATTTATATGTTTTCTATAAACAAAAGCACCAAATCCTATGGATTTGGTCATCTATATGCTGATGACTTCTAAATAAGCATCTCCCCTGAACCTAAACTCTTATGGCCAACTTCCTACTTGTCATCTCCACTCAACTTTATCTAATAGGAACATCAACATATTCTATACTAGATTTTTCACATTCCTTCTTTTCCTCTCATCTTCTCCTTGTACAGTAATTCCCATTGCAGTTAATGGACAATACAGCTTTTAGTTAAAAAATCCTTCAAGTCATCTTTTACTCTACTCTTTCTCTCATAACTACATCCAAATCATTAAGAAATCCTATTCATTCTTCCATTAAAAGAATTCAGAAAATTCTAAATAAAACCCCAATTAAATACTACCCTACACATATTACAATTGTAAAAATTAAGACAGTAACAAAACATATTACGAGAATGTGAAGCAAAAGAAATCCCATGTATTGCTGGTGAAAGAATAAACACTAGAGCATTCTGAAAAACCAGAAATTCTTAATATTCTTTTTTTTTTGAAATTCTTAATATTCTTAATTTCTTAAAATGTTAAACATATACCTACTCTGTGCACCAGCAATGGTAATACTTCTTCTCAAAATATTTTATTTATTCATGAAAGACACAGAGGGAGAGACAGAGACAGAGGCAGAGGGAGAAGCAGGCTCCATGCAGGGACCCCGATGTGGGACTCGATCCTGAGACTCCAGGATCACACCCTGGGCCGAAGGCAGACGCTCAACCACTGAGCCACCCAGGCATCCCCTGCCTGAATTAATTATTGCAGTGGATCTCTGTGCTTCTACAACATATGTTTCCCTGACTGTTTTTTACCAGTCAACCAGAATCAGATCTTTAAAAAACAAGTCATAGAACACCTCTGATTTAAACCTTTCAAAGACTCACTCTCAAAAGTCGACATCTCTGCCCTATGTATCTGCACAATATAGTCCCTCACCTGTCAAGTCTTTGTCACATGTCACCTATTCCATGAGACCTTACCTGGCAACTATACATAAAATTGTAGACCCTTAGTAGTATCCATCCCACTGCCTTCTTTCAGCTTTTGCATAGCACCTATACTAATGTACTACACAGTTTGTTCATTTTTGGATTTTTTTTTTGTAGAACTTGTCTCACATTTTAATGTAAAAATTTATGTAGGCAATGACATTTTTGCATTTTGTTCACAGCTTATGTTGCCTAAAATAGGGCCTGACATATAGAAGGTACTCAGTAAATATGAATTAATGTGCAAATGAATGGATCTATAAATACGTTTACTCCTTCTCCAATGCCCTCATTCTGTTATTAAAATATTGAGGTGGACAGAGTGAAGGACAGTCATAAAACACATCACCAGAGAAATACCTCTAGCTTTACTTAGAAAGAATAATCAACATCTGTTTTAGATTTATTTACCAAGCTTAAATCATTTTGCCTTTCCTTGCATAACAAAATCAACTTGTAAGTTTTTATCAAAATGGGATTTTTGATAGTAGTACAAAGTCAAAACCATTTGTCAATTGCTATACCAATACCATTAATGGAGTTTATCTCACTATATTTTAGATATAACACACAAATGGTCTCATTTGGTAGCATTTAATTAAAGCATGTTGCAATAACATAGGCATTTTCCCAACAGCTACAAAGAGAAAAATCATAAACTCTAAAAAAAGAGATTTTTCACAAGCAGTGTTTTCAGCTCTTACATTCATTCCATCAAATGACCAATCCACAGCTGACAGAAACCACCAACTACACAATCATACAACTAGTATCAATATACTTTGGCACCAGCATTATAGAGCAGGGGATTCATATGAAATCTTGATTTAATCAATTATTTCAACATATTCAAAAAGTACAGTATATTTGTTACTAAAGCTCAAAGGAATATACCATCTAATATTCACGTAACCTCTTCTGGTGTTACATAGTACTCCGGGTAGTGAGCTTAACTTGGTGGTTAGGCACATACTTTCTGAGTTGAAATCCCTTACTTAAGCTCCTTCTGCTTTAGGTTTTCTCATTTATAAAAAATAAAATAAAATAACACCTTCCTCATAGGTTACAGAGATGATAAAGTGAGATAATGAACGTAAAATGTTCACTGGTGTTTGCTATTATTGACATATTATTGACATAAAGGAAACAGCACAATTGTTTTCTTTGCTTATAAATTTTCCTTTGCAACCTGATGACTCAGCTTTAAACATTAAAATAGGAAGACAGTGACACATGCTGAGCATGTATAAGTTAAATAACTCTTGATGTCATTGGGTCTACACTTGTATCAGATATTTGAATGCCAATTTTGACACCAAAGAGGTTTGACTGTGAACACCTGAAATCCTTCTTATCATAAAGCAACAAGTCTACCTATGTCCACATGCCTCTCCAGAGGTCAGATTCAAGACTCTAGCATAAGCCTGTCTCTGCCCAACTAATTTGAACGGACTATAAGTTTTGATCATTCTCCTCCAGACACAATACCAGAGAATCACTGATGCAAAGACCCTTGTCCCTGATGGGCTTCCATCACTATTCAGGTAAAAATACTGGCACTATCGTTATGCTCTTCTACCCAAATCAGAACTCCATCCCTGAGGATCCCTGAGTGGCTCATGTCTTCCACCCAGGGCATGATCCTGGAGTCCGGGGATCGAGTCGAGTCTCATGTCAGGCTCCCTGCATGGAGCCTCCTTCTCCCTCTGACTGTGTCTCTGCCTGCCTCTCTCTCTCTCTCTCTCTCTCTCTCTCTCATCTCTCATGAATAAATAAATAAAACCTAAAAACAAAAAAGAAAAAGAACTCCATCCTTGGCTTCAATGGCTTGATTGGCCTATCTGTATCCACCAAAGTGAGGGTCTCTGCTGTCAACCAATCCCATGCCACAAGCACCCCCTGAAAGGCAAACACTTCCTTCCACTGTGCTATGGTTAAGAAGATTTGTTTGGACCCATACTCAGAAAACATAAGATGTTTTTTCTTGTTCAAACACACCTGTCTGGCTCATTGTACCTGTGGTCACACAAAGCTATACCACACTGCTACGTCAGACTTCATTCTTTACAGAGAAAGTCCCCCTGTCTGCAATCTTGATTTTTCATAGTACCTCACAACCACGGTCCGTAGGATGGATATGTTTGTACATATCCAAACTCCAACTGTGGACAGAAGTCACCTCCACTTCCCAGGATGTCTCAATCTCCATGTTAAACAGTACACTTAAATAGATTTTAAGGATGGAGTGTTGCATAACCCTACATACTAGCTACATGTGTGATAGCTTGGGGCCTGTGAGATGCTCTGTTACAAAAGAAAAACAATGCTAGTGTCATCTCTTGGCTGCAATAATTATAAAACTGAGCAGAGATAAGAAATCTCATTTAGAATCTCATAGGTCGATCGTTAGAATGAGCACAATCTTTATTCATGAATCTCCAATACCATATTTTCTTTCATCGATTTTAGAGGCTTTAGGAAAGAAAGTAAATTTTATTTTTTCTTAACAATATAGATGTATGCTGCATTCATACACATGTACATCTGAATTGTGGTAATTTGGAAAAATATATATAAATTCCAAGGAAAAAATCTAAAATACCTTAGTTCCCTAATCCATGTATAATCACTGGAAAAGATACCTCACTCTTAACTTGAGATGAAAAATTACAGAAACATAAAAACATGCCATTCTTGATGAGACAAAAATTCAAATGAGCATTTAATCATAACTTTTATGACACCAAAATATCATCATCAGCACCATCATCAACAAACTTGACAACAGAAAGAGAACATCCTCTAAAAACCTCAGGCCATATGAAATGATATCAGAGTTCAAGCTGAATTCAAAGTTTTTCTTCCATGAGATAATGAGTCAAAAACTTAGCCAAGTGAAAAAAAGAAGAAATAAAAATTAGTATGAGAAGCATTCCTTCACTGCTTCATATTACTACATCTATAGAAAAGAGGAAAGAAAAAGACTGAGCAGATAAGTTAGTTTAGTTGTTTGCTTTTCATTTTTTAAATCATCTTTATTGCATTATTTACCATTTTAAAAATGAAAATAAAAACAATTCCATGCCTCATAGTCAACAAAGACTTGTTTTAAAATGTCCTGTAGGGATCCCTGGGTGGTGCAGCGGTTTGGCACCTGCCTTTGGCCCAGGGCGTGATCCTGGAGACCCAGGATCGAATCCCACATCAGGCTCCTGGTGCATGGAGCCTGCTTCTCCCTCTGCCTGTGTCTCTGCCTCCCTCTCTTTCTCTCTCTGTGACTATCATAAATGAATAAAAATTAAAAAAAATAATAAAATAAAATAAAATGTCCTGTAATGACTTGTTTTAAAATTCCTGTAATTCTAAAATCTAAATTGACTCATAGTCAACAAAGACTTGTTTTAAAATTCCTGTAATTCTAAAATCATTCCATTTAATAACCATCATTCAAATAAATTTGAAGTCATTATTAGAAAAATAATTCAATGAATTATAGGGTCAGACATTCTTTAGCTCAATAATAACACTCCCAGATACTTCTAATTAGCTGAAATTACTAAAGATACTGATGGTAAAATGCTGCAAACTATTAAATTAATAGATCCTAGAAGACAAATGCAGGTATATCTTTTTCACATTGCACAGGACAGCCACATAGCTTACTCTTTCGCTGGTTTTCTGGAAAAGTAGATGTGAACATGATAAACTCCTAAATAAACCCCTTATGTTGGTAATATTTAGGAAAATCCTTCTATTTTGATTCATAATATATTTTTCATGTAATTGAATTGCTGTGTTTATTACATGACATTAGTCAAATTGGGACTATAAACAAAGTCTGGTTACCTCTCATTTCACTCTACCTGGATACCTGAACAAGGTTTGTTTCATACATGAGCAATTGTGACCACCGTTTATGGCATGTTTTTATCTTACAGATGAATAATCTAGTACTCATCCTTTGTTCAAGTCATACACAGAATTAGGACTAGACTTTTAGTCCATAGGTTTCCAATCTACTCTTTTCTGAATACGATGCCACTCAAGGAAGTGTGTCTAGGCAACGTCTAGAATTCTGCAGGGAACTGATCAAAAGGCAAAGATGTTTGATCACGTGTTTAGACTACCACTGTATTATTAGGTCTCTCCTGAGGAAAACCAAAAGCAACAGGACAGTTCTATCTACCAACCTTCTAGAAACACAAGAGTTACATATCTGAAACAATTAGACACTATTAAGCAAGAACTGTTTAAATGCTCCATTACATTTTTCCAGCTGCATTACAGAATTTTTTAAAAGGAAGCAATCGATGCGATGTGGAATAGTTATAAAAGGCTCTCTGAAAAAGCACAATGCATTTACAAAAGAGGACATGCTTCAGGGAATTGTCCTGTGCACAGAGTCACATGTTCCATTTGATCATCACTAGGGATCTCAATACAGATGTGTCTTAAAAAAAAAAAAAAAAAACCAGAAGCCTACCAACTCCTGCAAGAAAGAGCTATGTGTCATGTCGTGATCACAATCTTCTCTCGTGGGGCATCTTGCCTCCACTCACAAACAGAGTGACCCCACTTCCAGATTCCGCCTTCCTTAACACCTCATATCAATAATTCACCTTTAGAATTAGTCTATTTCAAGTCTCCAAAAAAAGGTAAACATCTCCCAAAAGCCTCCAATCCAAGCACCCGGCCCTTCATTTCTGATGGGAGCCAGAGCCTGGAATTAAGTTAGATTTCCAGGCCCAGATATGAGGTGCTCAGGCCCAGTGACTGGCATGTCACAGAGGCCCACGATTCTTCATGGCCAACTAGACCATGAAAGCTGATGCGAAGGTGACCCAGGTGGCCTTTACCACTGAAGTGGCAATGGCAGCATTCCCCTACCCCATATTGTGTTTTTCTGACCTCTGCCTGAGAGCTCTCTTCCTTTTCCAATCCACCCACTACACTTCCTCTCACGTGAGGCACTGCCTAACAGTCCTTGAATCTGGGTCTTTTACTAAAGTCAAGTCATGCCTCTTGATACAAGTCTTGCCACCTGCCTGGATCCTGAGTGCCAAGCCACCCTCTGAATATCCTTCCTGCCTACTCTAACATCCTGAAAGCAACAGCCTCTGGCATTGGGACTCAGGAAGATTTGCCTACAGAACATCTGTGCCGAGACTCATTGGTGAACATAGGCTTGGTGGCCAAGTCATCATCTTCTCTCCTTGCCCTGACTCGGTGGTTTCTGCTCAGCCTCCTTGTCCACCTTTGGGACCCGTGTTTGAGGGCTCACCATGTCTTACACCCAGGTAGGCTTGACTCATTCTGAATCGGTCACTTACTTCTGGTACATGCACCCATCAGTCTGCCACTCAGTGAGTTCTCACCCCCAAACATCCAATTACATCTTGGTTGACTTCCACTCCACGTACTTCATCTCAAGACACATATGTTTTAGCTCCATCCCAACAGATGGAAAGGCAGGCTGGTTCTCAGTCCCCATGGAGGGAAGCGGGGGAGGGGGTATAACAGGTTCAAGAAGCATAACAAAAAATTAATAAAACTATGGCACTTGACATTCCGTGCCCAGCAATCCTCTAGTAGTTTTTTTTTTTTTTTTTTATATCCTCAGATGCTTTAATAGAGGGATCTTATTCACTATATACAGGATTCCCTGAAGAAAGTGGGCTAGTCACCAGCCAGGCAACCTGAATGACCACCGAAACCCCAGGGCATCACAGGGGCAGCTAAAAGTTGACAGTCTTGGCCAGCTTCAAGTCTTCAATTTCGGACAACAGCCAGAGGTAAGTACGGTGGCGCCACAGTACCTCAATGGCCTAGTAGTTGGATGTTTTTGATTTCCTGGACAGTCTACTCTTGAGCCATTATCCCTAAATGAGAGTCTTTCCTCCAGCCGGCTTCCTGCCTAAAATGGAATGGTGAGGAACACATCCTGGCCGGATTCTCTCAGCACTTTCCCTCAGGCATTCAGCAGGTCTTCTGAGATCACCAACTTTCAAAGATGACCATCATTTTCTCCACTCAGTTCCAGAAGGCTGCATCACCCCTATATATACACTAATGTCTGGGTGGCCGTCTTAGGGAGCCTGAAGGATCAACCTTAAAGTCTATCAAGGCAGTTATCTCACACCTTGGCATCACTGGCTCATTGTTTTTTTGTTGTTGTTGTTTTGTTTTGTTTTTGTAATAGACACAGATGGTTTCCCTGTGCATGTTTAGGGTATTACACAATGACTGGATGGCATCAAGATAGAGCTCACTGTATCCATGGGGGAAAACAAATATAAAATGTGAGCAATTCTATTATACCAGTAAACATCTACGGCAGGATGTCATTCAGATATAACCTTGTCATGTACTTCCACTATTCCGTCCTCTCCTCAAATTCCAAGAAGGCGGCAGCCAGCCTCTTTGTGCTTCCTCGCCTCAAGGAAGGTTTGTGACACAGGGCAGAAAGCAGAAGTTGCGATCAATATGCTAGAGGAGGTGGGGGGGGGGAGGTAGCACATGCACCTGTGTATGTGTGTTAGGGGGGTGGAGTTAGAGGGAGGGGAAGACTCTATAAACCAAGAATAGCCCAGAAGTCCAGGAGTCCCCAAACTATCAGAAGCTGCAGCTGAGTTTACTGATTCCTTCTCAAATAAAGCAGAACTGTCTAAATTTTCATGCTGTGATAACATCCATACAGCAGCAAGAGATTTTTTTTTTTTTTTACTTTTAAGGAACAGCAATGAGTGACAGAAAAGCTCTTCTTTTAAATTAACGTTGAGATAATCACAACCTAAAAAGAGTTGTGTCTCTATTTATAGATTTATATTAACATTCACATTAACTACTCTATTTGCTGCTGAGTATTTTGCCATTTGAAAATGTTAAGAAATACAGGTCTGCTGCCTCTTCATAAACACTAGACACTAAATAAGTGTTAAGTTCAATATATATCAATGATAGGAATTACACATACGTATTTGGAAGGCAAAAGTAAATTTTATATATCTGTACTTACTTTTCAAACATTGATAAAACTAATTTTTTCTCAAGAATAGTATCTTCCAAGCCACTTTTCTTCTACATAAACTTCATTAATAGTGTTCTTTTTAGATTTAAATTACTTTCTAACTTCATTACTTGTCCTGCATAAACTCTCAAAAATCTGCCAATTCAAAGGAAGCACTCAAGCATCCCTTTATGTCTGAAGGATCAGGAAGTCTTGAGAGAAACAATAAGTGGTTTTGTCATGTAGTGAATAAGGAAGAAATGTCTGCAGTAAGGAATAAACCATGTTCAATTTTAACATGTGAAAGAACATTTCTTTAACTTCCACTTGATTTAAAATCCAATCACTAGAATGAAGGTCTTTAAAAATTAAGATGTCTTTTCTAGAAGAAGATCAGTATCCTGGAAGGCAGCAATACTGGTAGTAATTGATCTCTTAACCCAACAGAAATTCAAATCAAAGCAAATGAGACAAAAAGAATCCAGTAATGTGTAAGGTTCCATGCAGAGGCTTTAAGTCAGTTTTCAACCTCTGCACAATTGACATTTGGGGTCAGATAATTCAATTCTTTATTGTCGTGACGTATACTACAGGATGTTTAGCTGTATCTTTGGGATCTATCCAAGAGACGTCAGGTGCACCTCTCCTCCCTCATCCCCCGCCCGACACACTGAGACAGTCAACTTGCCAAACACTCTCAACTGTCCCCTGAAGGCAAAATTCCCACCCCAAGAGCCATTGTTTTAATCTCATTCCCTTCTAGCTACTTTCTCCATGTCATTTCCTTCACACAGCTGTTTATTGAGCAAAAAAGGATTTGATTTTTAATATCCATAAAAATGAAAAGTTGTAAAGGCTGAACAGTGTATTGATATTGGTATCTGTAACTAAGGAATGAGTCAAATCCAATGCCATGAATTTTAGGGGGATCCTGAGTGCCAAGCCACTGTATTTGGCTCTGTATTTTGGTGTTTCAGGGAATGTCAGGGCTTTGAGGTCTCTGAGGTCAGGCAACCAAAATTCAAGTTTCAATTTTAACATTTAGAAGCTGTGTGATTGTGATTAAGTTACTTAAATTCTGGACACTTCTAGTCTTCATATTAAAAAGGCATAGATAACAGTATCTCTACATTATTATAGAAATCAAATGGGATAATGCCCTAAAGGGCAAGCCACATATTAGATAGTCAATCTATTACCTTATGCTTATAACCATAAAATTATAAAAATATTATGTGTGTTCTGTTTTTCTCTTCGAAATAGCATATTTCTTCTAGCTTTTTAATAATTAAACTAGAACTATATCATTTGGAACAGCCTCTAGATCTCTAAAGAGTAAAATTCATAGTTATTTCCATTTGTTTTTTATGATGGAATAAGGCAGTAGAGTAAGTGTAACTTTAACAGTTATTTCATCTTTAAGATTCTGGCTGTATTCTTTTCAAACATAATAAGTAAAGGACACACAATTGACACAATTTGACCTCACTAAAGAACCGGAGTGCTATTTCTTACAAAACCCTCCTGAAACCCATTCATCCTAAGCAGTTGTCTAAAACCAATGAAATGCATATTATTGATGTTAACTGGATATATAGTATGAAGTATTGTTCAATATTATACTCTGATAGGAATCACATGTGGCACACTATTTTGTACACAACAACTCAAACTATTGGGCATTCCTCACATGAGAAATGCAAATAAAGCATGATTCTGGCCCTCCAGAATCTTACAATTACAACAACGAAACTTGAATAAATGTATATTCGCTGTCAGGAAATAACCAAAGTTGAAACAATATAATCTAGTCATCTTTCCAGGATGCATGATCTCCTCATTTTGCTCAAACATTCTCTTCTTTCACCAGGTAACATGCTCCAGAAACCCTTTGTTCTCTCGCAGAGACTCATGGACACAGTCAAATCATTCCCCACCACCAGGTGACCAGCCCAGGGAAAAAAATTGATAGTATAGTATAGTCCACCCCTCAGCCAGATTGAAATACTGTCAAATAATTTCCAAGATAACAGGACTCAGGTTAAGGGTTAGGTCTGCAGGATACTCTTCCCTGAGCTTGACAACCAGACTAGGTTGGCTCCTTCTGCCTAAGATTCCTTTCACCCTAGACTTGTCCTATGCACACTTAGCAAAATACAACATGCTGTTTAGAAAAATTTGTATCCAAAGCATAAGGCTTTTGGCCAATCTATGGGCCAACATTTTCAGTTGTAGGATTATTAACATTTCATTTGTTCTTAAGTTTAGCCAGACTGCTGACTTCATCTTGCATCACCGCCCACAGCTCTGGTTTAAGGAGATACACTTGCCAGCCAACCATACATAGATAGCAAATAATTGAGCAATCCATTTACTTATGAATAAATCTAAATGTCAGCATATAGAAAGAAATGACCAGCTAGTTGTCTACTAGGCCCATCTAATTTGGAAAGCTCTCTAGTTTGCTATCTAAAAGTGGGACTCACATTTATTACAGCTTGTGTTTAAATTATTATATTCTAGAAGAAGAAAAAAGATAATGTTGCTGAACTTTGTGTTTTCCTTGAGCTTGAAGGCTTCTATAATCTCAAGTATAATTAATTATCAGTAATAAAACATGCTTTCTTATTTAGTGGTCTTGTCAGAGCCTTCATTGATTTTCCTAAATCATATTCAGTTCAACAAACATTCCTTCGAAGTCTAAATACGAGTATGAAACTGCTCTAGGCCCCTGGCTACAAAGCCTAGCGAGGAAAAACACATAATAGGCCATTTTAATAATATAAGTAAAATGTACAGGGGAAAAAAATATCTACAGCCTACCCTAAGGCTCAGTGAAGGATTCCTGGGGAAGATGACCATGGAATAAGCCTCAAAAGATAAGTAAGAATTTTTAAAAAGAAGAAGATAAGAAGGATTTTCAGGAATAATACAATCAAGGCTGTGGAACAGCATGGTGCTTAACTGTAACTAAAAACAATTTAGAATTAGGAGAGCCTATGTGTGAGGAGGGTCCCAGAACAGAGAGGTCTGAGAGCCACTCACAGGATTGTTCATTAAAACATCAAGGCAGCATGGTTTTGGGACATGTATCACTTTGAGAGGGAATTTTTTCTAATTAGGCCACGGATGGCCAGATTTCAACAAGCTAAAGGAAGAGAGGACAATGGCTATCCTTCCATATTGCCATTTGATTGATAATGTTAGGCCGGCCCATACAATATTTTAGAGAATTCCCATTATAGGAAATGCAATGAAAATCTTGTAGTTGTAATATTTCACTTCAGTTCTTGCAATCAGACAGACCAGCAAATAGATGCTGCAATGACTTATTCATGTGAAAACTATTATTCACTTCATTAGATCAATGTTTTCTTGTTGCAAAGTTTTCCTATGGTTTTGCTTTCCACTCTCTGCTCCTTGCTCACAGAGGCATAATTGCCTGATCTTCCTAGGCTAATAAGATCCTCTCCCCAGTCAGGGACAGCAAAGGGATCTCTAGACCCAGGGATGTACACTCAGACACTATCACTTGCACGCATGCAAAGACAACACAACTTCAGATTCTGATTTCCAACCATTAGCCCTGTTGTTACAACAGTATACTTAACAGTACCCAGGGGAATGAGTAAGCTTGATGTTTAATGCAAACCAGCTTATTGAAAAATAGGATCACTTCATATTATATTACAAAGCAATAAAATAAAAAAGGAGGCCCTAGGGAGATATTTAATGTATATTCATAGAGTTTATCTCAGAGAGGGTTGTATAATTATCAAGGTAAGTGGACTAATATAGTATTAGAAAAATTTTAAGCCTAGGATTTCCAGCAAAATTATGTAAACAATGAAATATATCTGCATATAACTTGAATACAGATCATTTTAAAATTAGGCTTCAAAGAAGGGCACAAATCCACATTCTGATTAAATAACTCTACACATATATACTTTTGAAAGTGGTATACATATTTTTATAATTAAATGAACATTTAATTTAGATCTATGAATAAATACCTACAACGTACACATTTTTAAGTTACAATAATAAGCCTTATTTGAACTCAGAATGCATCACAAGATTTTATGTAGGGCTCCTGATCAACCATGACCTACACAGGTCTTATTCACAAGTGTATGTTTGAAACAAGAAAAGCATCCAATATTTGTAGAATTAGATTAAATAATGTTCAAATGGACATATTAATTCATTGAGACATGTTGAAAGTTCAAAATCATCTAGCCAACATGTTTTTACCCTATAATGACTTTTTTTTATTTTTTTATTTTTTATTTATGATAGAGAGAGAGAGAGAGAGAGGCAGAGACACAGGCAGAGGGAGAAGCAGGCTCCATGCACCGGGAGCCCGACGTGGGATTCGATCCCGGGTCTCCAGGATCGCGCCCTGGGCCAAAGGCAGGCGCCAAACCGCTGCGCCACCCAGGGATCCCTATAATGACTTTTTTAATGGAACTGCTGGGTTGACATGACATCATAAAAATCAGCAACTTTTCAACCACTCTGATCACCTGAGACAGCTTTTGAAGAAGAATCTCCAAATTCTTTAGTAGATTATTATAATAAAGCTAATGCTATGGACTAAATGTTTGTGTCCCCCTAAAATTTGTATGTTGAAGCCCTAAATCCCTCCATATGATGGAATTTGGAGATTGGGCCTTTGAGAAGTAATTGCTTTTGAATAAGGTCATGAAGGTGGATCCCTCATGATGACACTGGTGTTCCTGTCTGGGGATGAAAGAACCAGAGACATTTAATCACGGCAACTGGAAACCAGTTCCAATGGTTCCTGCCCAACTAAAGTTGAAATTCTAAGAAAGCTCTCAAATCTGATCTATGATCTTTTTTTTACCTGCTTTCTCTCTTTTCTTCTTTCCTCAAAAAAATAAAAAAAAAAAAAAAAAAAACATCTAACATCTAGAGTTCTATAGATGCTTTTTTAATCTCATGATTGTCCTAGGAACTAATGCAAAGACAATTTCTGGAAAATAAGAAACATTAGGGGCAGCCTGGGTGGCTCAGCGGTTTAGCGCCGCCTTCAGCCCAGGTCATGATCCTGGAGACCTGGGATTGAGTCCACGTCGGGCTCCTGCATGGAGCCTGCTTCTCCCTCTGCCTATGTTTCTGCCTCTCTCTCTCTCTCTCTCTCTGTCTCTCACGAATAAATAAATAAAAATCTTAAAAAAAAAAACGAAAGAAAGAAACATTAAAGTCACAATTACCAGGCCATTTTTTTACATAAAATATAAAAAATATTAACTCCAGAATTGGGATAAGAAATAAGAATTCAAGGGGATAGAAGGCTTCAATCCTCGATTTTTAATCTATATGAGGAAATGAACCTTAAGTATATGAAACAATTAGAAATAAATCTCTAGTTCCCTGATAATGTTAAGTGGTAGAGTGTTAGAATTACTGTAAATATTTAGAAGAGGAAAAGAGAAATGTTTCTTAAGGCTGTATTGGTATTACGTGCTACGTGAAAGACTACAATTCTGTCCAAACATAGCAAAGCGTGAGAAACACAAAAACGCTGTTCCATATATCAAATGACTTGTCAGTTAAAGTCAGGCCCTCACAATCACATAAATATTGATTTCTGTATTCCAATTAATTTGTTTTAGACAAGAAAAATCTCAAGAAAACAGATGATGCTAAATGCAATCCTTCTCCTTGATGTTCTCTCCGATGTGTCCCATGATATGTCTTGCATAATGTAGCAGGAATGAGTCTGTTGGGGTTCTTAGTAGCTATAGCAATCTCCTTTCAATAGTTTTGCATGTTCCTATTCCTTAGGGTGCTTATGGTCAGAAAAATGATACGATCAATATTCCCATCTTATAAATTTTTCCAGAACATGGGATTTCATATGAAACTTCATATATTTAAGCTCACATTAAACAGATATACTAAAGTATACAGATTTCTGAATCTTGGGGAAGAATGCTCTCTTCCCTCTATTGATTAAATTTTAACCCTAAAAATATTTTGAATACATTAATAACAACAACTAACATTTGTTGAAGGCTGACTATGTACTAAGTTCTCCTTTGGTTGCTTTCCCATAAGTACTTCATTTAACCCTATGAGGTGATGGTTAAGCATCTTGCTCAAGGTCACACAGCTGGGAAGCAGTGGGTCCTACACAGGAACCTAGGAGTGTAGATTTAGAGCTCATACTACACTTCATTTATCCCAGTTATCTTGGCAGCACCATTATAGTAAGTTTCTCATATGAAACTGCACAGGGATTGAATTCTTATCCTGGGACTGTATATGTATTTTTCTAATCTTACATATATCCAGGTTTCCATAAACATATATACCAAATCAAACTAGAGTTTGTAGACTTGAGGGAGGAGGAGTTCAATGTTTTTAAGTAAGCTTTTAAAAAATATGCCCAGAGAGAATCATGCAGCTAAGATCTGCACAACATTTATAACATTTAAGCAGATGAGAATTAGGAACTATAAGACTTTAAAATTCATACTGGCAGGAAGCCGCAAGCAGTGATGATAAAAGAAAACAAAATGATGCAAATTTAAGTGGATTAAATAGAGAGAAAAATCAGTGGGGGGGAAAATCTTTAATCAAGCCAAAGTGCTGAAGACAATAGAGGTTGATGATGTAGAAATGGTTAATAGTTTTATATCTACTGAGATCAGCCCTATTCAGGTGATTTTTTTTTTTTTCAGTTTTTCTAGTTCTTGATAACTTACTCTGGTGAGCCAAGAATATCTAGTCTGGTAGGACTGAGATGAACTCTACATAAAGAAAGAATTTTATCTAAATAGGCTCAAAACTTGAGAGCTAGAAAGGAGTTTAGATATCATCCAAACCCATCAGGAAAGAAGTGAGACCAAAAGAGGTTAATTAAGCTTCCTTGAGGTCACTCTAAAGTTGATTAACGTAAGCTTGCATTAGATAGTTATGTAGCAGCAGTCTATTGTGAAATTAAAAAAAAAAAATCTAACATGTAGTGTTACATAAAGGAAAAGACTACAAAAAATCTCTTGAATATTGCCTTTAAGTCCTTTTGAAAATCAGTAGTAAAGAGATTATAAAAGATGATAAATTATAATCATTAAAATACTTTTACAGAAAATTTTTCCTTATATATTTTCTAAACTCTGATGATCTCTGCATGTTCTCAAAATATCTGAAGAGAAAACCAACCACAAAGATGTTCTTTATAATTTCTCACGCCCTGGGCAAGACATAAAATATAAAATATGGGCAATTCAGAATTTTAAGTCTTCAAATGCTATTTGGTTCCTTCAAACAATCCCTGAGGTGAAAGGGCATACATATGGCATGCAGACATGAAGAAGACTAAACCATTTAAAAAGCAAATGATGTAAGTTAGGATTAACAAAGCACACAGCACTAGGAAAATTAAAATGCAAAGATGGGGACTATGTTAGGTGGAAGGGAATGTGATGCCCTAAATGAGTCTGCACACGAGGTTGTTGACTGAAGGAGAAATTCCACGGTGAAAAGGAACAGGAGATTGAGATCTGGCTATGATGTGGGAAAGAAAGAGTAAGTGGATAAAAGTGCAAACGATGGAAAAGATGGACTTCAATGCATGGGACAAAGGGTACCACTGAAATAAGTGATGTGATTTAAGCATTATTTTTGAGAAGCAGCCACCTGAGAGTAAATGGATCACTGTCATGAGGCTGAAGTGTGGGAGACGACTTGGTGGGGCGGAGGGGAACACAGCTCCAGCTGGGTGCTCATCTGTGAGGGAACAGGTGATTGGCTTGCGGTAAATGATTCAGAGCCTGATAATGATAATCTGTTCCACTCAGCCAATTTCTAGGAAAAAAATATTTTCAGATTCTCCACGGTCTTTGATGAAAAACCAGTGTTTAGAGACTATGTCTTTATGAAACTCAGTTTTCCCATTATCTAGGTAGTTTTAACAATAATTATATTTCTCTCAAATCTCCTCTTACTCAAAAATTCACTTTCTTTGATATACACATATAAACATATGGGTAAACTGGAATATATCATTAAAGAAAGATTCTTGCCATCATATTTTACATTTTCCAAGTTGGATCTCAAGTGATTATGCTCCTGCCTTGATAATCTTCCTAATTTGTAGCCTTGGGATACTCCTTTGATCCGTTGGACTATAATGTGGTCTCAGTACTTCATGTAGCATACGGCTTCCTTCAATCTCACAATGCTTTGCTTAGCCTTCATTTAAAATCAATTTAATGTTTATTTCATTCAGTTTGTTAGCCTTTTTACCTTGAGTTTAGTCACATAGACCATATCAACAATCACAGTAATGTGCTATACTAATTTCCAATTCAAAAGTATTTAAAATGTAATAGGCTATTAAATTGTTATGACTTAGGTTTAAAGGAGCATCCAACTGGAAGAACTTGTGGATGTTTATCTGATAATATAATGGCTTATGGCTACCATTTATTTATAGCTTACTACATGCCAGGCCTAGTGGTATAGCTCCTATGTTCATCACCTCACTTAATTCTTCAAATAACTCTATGAGGCACTATACATTATTCTTTGTATTTCATAGGTAAATACACTGAATTATTATTGTTCAGCAAGTAGTATTACAGGCAAGATGCTGAGCACTTTGAGTGCTCTGTGACCTAATCTTAACAAACAAACAAACAAACAAACAAACAAGAGGTAGGCTGTGATTTTATCCCATTTCACGAGATGAAGAGAATTTAAGGAATTTGCATAGTTATTAAGTGGCAAGTCCTAGCTTAGAGCATCTTTTTTTTTTTACCCAGAGATTTTAAGTAACTTTCTGAATATACAACGGAGCTTAGATTCAGAAAGATGTATCCAGACTTAGAAGCTCTGGTTTCAATCACTATGGCAACTGCCACTTAATCAGACTCTTGCCTCTACATGGACAAAATTCAGACCATTCAGAACAGGGTAAAAACTCCACTATTAATTTACACAAGAGATGTTACAACTTCCTAGAACTATTATCCAATTATATCAAAACAACTGTAGTCAAAGTTTATACACACACACACAAGTTAATTTTTGCTATTAGGATTTAATACCCTGAAGTCATTTTCTTTCATATTAAAGATCCTCTGGACTTTCTCTGTCTTCCTGCGAAAACTGTGACTTTAGCTGAGGGTTCTAAAACATGGTTATGTTTAGAAGAGCTGAAGGCAAAAAGCAAATTTTTTATAAATGTCTCAAAATAAGATTACTAAAGCATTCCTATAAGACATGACACGCTGTTAACTTGTCTATGATTCTGCAAACTATTTACAAAGCAGCTCTTAAATGGTGTTTTGAATACCATGGGCATAAATACAGTCTCTTAAGAAAATCAATATTGAGATGGGAAAATAAAGGTATAGTGGAATATACACAAGCACCTACTTACAATTCAGTCTATAGATGTACAATAGAAAACTGGTTAAGAGGTAAGGAAGACTCTGAAAGTGAATTCTTAATGATGACTCAAGCCACCTTACTCACTAGCTGGGTAAGACTGAGAAGCTTGCAGAAACTCTGTACTTTAGATTTCTCACCCATGAAATAGGGATAAGAGTATTTACTGCATTAGGTGATATTGAGAGTTAGTCAAGCTAACACCAGTGCCTGAGAGTCACTAGCTAATACGTTTTACTTATTATCATGGAATGTGCTAAATTATAGGAATAAAGTCCTATGGAACCCAGAAGAAAGGCCAATCTAGTCTTTCTAGGGGAGAGAGGAGGGCAGGTAGGGAATTTTTTGCAGAGTTCTACGTTAGTCCTGTGTCTTGATTTGGTTGTATGGAAAAGAAAGTAGAAATACACTCTAGGGCAAGGGAACCATCTAATGAAGGGCATGAATGAATTATCTGTCTACTGATGAAATGGTCACGCTCCAGTAAGACAGGATATAGGGTTTGGAGTTAAAATGATAAATGAAAGAAGGTAAATGAAAGAAGTGGTAAGAAACAGATCACAAAGACAGAGTAATCTAAAAGAGAGAAGATAACAATGTTTGCCAGCAAGGATCCTCTAATGTCAATTGAGTTAGTAGATGCTAAACAATTCAAGATAAAAGGCCATGACTTGTCAGGTCTAATCACAGTACTAGGACTAGTCTGACAGAATCGTGGCTTGTTCAAATTAGGTACTTAGGAAACATTTGTTGAATAAAATTGATAAATAAAGAAAAATAAGACAATCACCAACTTGTTATGTAGCTTCTGCCAAATATATTCTGTGAATAACCACTGAGTGGTAATACCCTACCTTGATTTGGTTAATTGTCACTTACTTCATAATTTGATGTTAAGTATGTGAATTAACACTTTTATTAGATCAACAAAGAATACATCATGGGCATTTTTTTCAAATACTTCCTGTTTCGACTGGGAGAGAATTCACACATTTCTTATGAAAGCTCATAGAGCATTTCTTGCACTTCAACTTAACCACCCAAACAATTAAGCAACTTATGTATCTGCTAATATTCAACATAAAAGCATAGCATTTACTTCAAAATAAGTAATATAATGACTTCAATAAACTCTGTACCTCTGCATTAGCATGAGTAATCAATCAATGGTGACTTCAAAGTAATTCCTATCATTCATTATATATAGCCCATTTTGAAGAAGTACGTTACAACAATGTATTGCATTTAATTTAATCAAGCATGGTACATATTACTAATTGAGAGTAACTAACCTGAGTGCAATTTCAAAAGAAATTAGTACTGGAACAGATGATATATCAACTCAATGGTGATAGACTTTGTTTTATATTCAATCAAAATTATTATATCATAGTTGACTTCAACCATTTTTACCATAATTTTACAAAGAATTTCTTGAATAAGTAGAGATTATTCAAAAAGTTAAAGTATTTGCAAAGGTCCTCCAGGTAA
Source organism: Vulpes vulpes (assembly GCF_048418805.1). Lineage (NCBI taxonomy): Eukaryota > Metazoa > Chordata > Mammalia > Carnivora > Canidae > Vulpes > Vulpes vulpes. The sequence continues at coordinate 58,554,417 of NC_132780.1, forward strand.
TAACCTACAGCAACATTTCTCACTTTTATACTAAAATGAAGTTACATGAAAATGAAGTTTCCTAATGTTAATGAATAATACAGACAATGTATTCAGGTACTTACTTGTAAATTTTATGAACTCAAGATATTATACATGTGAGTTCAGAAGATTTTAGCAAAGAAATCCTACCAGACACTTTTGCTAAACCGAAAACAATGGTAATGCATAATGTATCATATGTAAATGGACTCAATATCTTATGTCACTAATCAATATTGTTTGCTTCCTATGAACTTTGCTTACATCATTAAATTCAATGAGTATCTTCTAGATTTGGTTTAGTCAGGTTCCACTATTGCTACAGAGAGCAATAGTACTGAAGATGACTATATTGAGCAGGTGAAAGATAGATACATCATTTTTTACGAACAATGAAAAAATTTTTAGTAATCAAATTGCTAAGTGGTTAACAAACAACTGGTGGGGATTGACCTCAGAACCGTGTCAATTTTCCATTTCCTCATTTGAAGCTACTTGTCAAGGTTTTGAATTGCGATTTTGTAGTAGAGACATCTGAAATATGGTCTTCTGCAAATACTGCATTTATTCTTCTGCAAGACACATTATGTGCCATATAGACCTCTGGCAACTTCATGCTACTCATGTGTTTTATTACAGGTATATTTAAGGATGTGTGATTCTACTATAAACTGCTCCTGAAGGAAATCCTAAAAGTGAAGATGAGAATATGTATAATATAAACACTCACTAATAATTGTCGTAAATACTTAAGCTGTACAGTTTTGAATTCAATGAGGATATTACAATTAAGTAGATTTTACTATAATACAATCTTCAAATTCTAAGTGACATTCTCAGCTGTGTATGTTCTCCAAGTAGAGCTAAAACATTTTCCCCTCATAGGTGGCCAGTTGCATGCTAATTATTCCTGTCTACCACTGTCAACAAGGTAGGCTAATTTAGTTAAGACGCTCAAGATAAGTACAGTGTACAGGATTTTTATGTGGGGAGTAAGCCAGTGGTGTAGTAAAGGACGGAAAACAGACTTTCACACTGGGGAGCAAACAGAGAGGATGAATCACCATGATATTTATCTTTGAAAATAGGCATGGCCAAAACTCATGGGTTCTGGGAAAGCCCAGATGACATTAGGAAGCAGAGTCCCTGCCCTTAAAGAGAGACAGTAGGACAAACAACCTATGCAGATACAGACTTGAATCAGCAGTTTGAAAAAATCCTAGGATTGGGGGGAGGGATGAAAAGAGGGGGCATGTGGGAGGGAGAGTGATTTGTCCATCTTAGAACATGGCCCAGAGAAACAGGAATCACTGGGAGAGCCCTCCAGGATCAAAGGAACTGGCAGGTGCCATTTTTCCCCACCCCCACCACATGTAAGAATTAGCCTTAACACTCATTACCTAACTAGTTTGCACCAAACCCACTACCCCCACCATTGAGGCTTTCACAGATCTACCCTTCTCAGTCATGCTCCCCTCAGTCCTGGGGCTGTAGACCCCTCAGAAGACCAATGCAAACCCTGCCAACATATCTCTTGTCCATTGGGTCTTGTGGGACTTTATTTTTGGTGCTGATAGGTCTCATTTAGCAAGAAGACCACCCCACACTTTGTTAAAATGCACCCCACCCCATTAGAGGCAATCAGAGTCCCTTCAGACCACTACGTCGCAGGAAAAAGAGGACAAGGCTCAACATTAGAACACATGCAACACATATAGAAGATGCTCCCTAAAGTGCAAGGCCTTGGAGAAGAGGATACACTGTGCTACAGGGAATACAGGACCTCTTCTTCATAAGGTTATTATCATTAAGAGCAAGAGAAATACCTGACTTTGCTAACACACGTAGAAACAAAGTCAGTCAAAAGGAAGAGACCGAGAAATATCTTCCACATGAAAGAACAGGCCAACCCATGGCAAGAGACCAAAGCAAGATATATCTTGTTCTTCCTACTTACTTTCTATGCCTGATAGAAAATTTAAAGCAAAGATCATAAAGATACTCATTGGACTTGAGAAAAGAGTAGAGGACATCAGTGAGACCCTTAACACAGGGATAAAAAAGAACCAATCAGAGATCAAGAACACAACAAATGAAATACACATCATCGAATAAACAGCTGACTTTATGAGGCACAGGAATGATGCATGACCTGGAAGGCAGAGTAATGTAGAGCAACCAAGCTGAGTAAAGGAGAGGAGAGAAAATTAGGCAAATTAAGAATAGTCTTAGGGAACTCAATGACTCCATCAAACATAATAACATCTGTATTATAGGAATCTCAGAAAAGGAGAGAAGGAAGCAGAAAATGTTCTTGAAGAAATAATAGGTGAAAACTTCCCTAATCTGAGGAAGGAAACAGATACAGATCCAGGAGGCACAGAAATCCCCCTAAGAATTTAACCTAAGGAGGTCCATACCAAGACACATAGTAATTACAATGGCAAAATGCAGCAATAAACAAAACATTTTAAAAGCCCCAAGAGAAAAGAAGGCAGTTACATACAAGAGAAACTCAGTAAGGCTAAGAAAATAAGCGGATTTTTTGGCAAAAACTTTGTGGGCCAAAAAGGAGTGGCATGCTATATTTAAAGCGCTGACACCGGAAAAAAATCGGCAGCCAGGAATACTCTATCCCACAAAGTTATCATTCAGAATAGGAGAGATAAAGCGTTTCTCAGACAAATAAAAACTTAAAAAGTTCATGACCATTAAAGCATCTCAACCAGAAATATTAAAGAGAGTTCTTTGAGTGGAAAGGAAATATCATATAAGGGAGAGTGTAAAAAGCAAAAGAACAAAACAAAACACGAAAGAACACACACACACACACACACACACATACACACAAATCCATTTAAAATTTTATTTCTGTAAAAATCAGTCAAGGGATTCATAAAATAAAAGGACATAAAATATGACACCCTATATATAAATATGTGGGATCTAGGGTGTGAGTAGTTAAGAATGAGTTTAAACTTCAGCAACCATCAACTTAATATCAACTGTTGCAGAAGATGTTACACACAAACCTAATGATAACCACAATTCAAAAACCAATAACAGATATGTAAAGAAAAAAGAGAAAGGAAGCCAAGTATATCACTAACGTCAACAAACCACGAAAGAGAGTAAGAGAAGAAAGGATCAGAGAAAATCTATAGAAACAGCCACGAAACAAGTAGCAAAATGGCAATAAATACAAATCCATCAATAGTTACTTTGAATTTAAATGGACTAAATGCTCCAGTTGAAAGATAAGGGTGATAGAGTAGAAAGAAACCAACACACATCTATCTATGTGCTGCCTACAAGAGACTAATTTCACACCAAAAGACACCTACAGATTGAAAATGAGGGGATAGAGAAGCATTTATCATGCAAATGGATGTCAAATGCAAACCAGAGTAGCAATATGTGTATCAGATAAAATACACTTTAAAACAAAGACTGTAACAATAGACAAAGAAGGACACTCTATAATCAATCATAAAGGGAACAATCCAACAAGAGGATATAGCAATTGTAAATATGTGTGCACCCAACATGGGAGCACCCAAACACATAAAGCCACTAATAGCAAACATAAAATAAATAATTTATAGTAATACAATATTAGAAGAGGACTTTAACACCCACTTACAACGATGAAAGATCATCCAAACAGAAAATCAACAAGGAAACAGCAGCTTTGAATGACACACTGGACTACATGAATGAAACAGACATATTCAGAACATTTCATCTTAAGCCAGCAGCTTTTCAAGTGAACACAGAACATTCTCCACAAGAGACTACATATTAGTCCACAAAACAAGTCTCAACAAATTCAAAAAAAAGGCATGTCATCCCATGCCTCTTCTCAGTCCACAATGCTATGGAACTAGAAATCAACCACAAGAAAAAATCTGGAAAGAGCAAAAATACATGGAGCTTAGATAGTGTGCCTCTAAACAATGAATGGGGGTCAATGAAGAAATCAAAGAAAATATCAAAAATTACATGGAAACAAATGAAAATGAAAATACAATGGTCCAGAATCTTTGGGATGCAACTAAAGTGGTTCTAAGAGGGAAGTTTATAGCAACACAGGCCTACCTCAAGAAGCATGAAAAATCTCAAACAACCTAACTTACACTTAAGAGGGCTACAAAAAGAATAACAGCAAAACCCCAAAACCAGCAAAAGGAAGGAAATGATAATGATTAAAGCAGAAATAAATGATACAGAAATTAAATGACAAAAACAACAACAACAAAAGCAACAGATCAATGAAACCAAGAACCAGTTCTTTGAGAAACTTCTAGCAAGACTCGTCAAAGAAAAAAAAGGGAGGACTCAAACAAAATCAGTAATGAAAAAGGAAAAATAACAATTGACACTATAGAAATACAAACAATGATAACAATATTATGAAAATCTTGATGACAAAAAATTGAACTTAGAATGGATAAATTCTTAAAAATACATAGATTAAAATTCTTTGAAACACATAAATTCTTAGAAACAAATTGAAACCAGGAAGAAACAAAATTTGAACAGACCAATTACTGGCAGTAAAATGGAATCAGTAATCAAAGAATTAGCAAAAAACAAAAGTTCAGGACCAGATGGCTTCACAAGCAAATTCTACCACACATTTAGAGAAGTTAATATTCCTTCTTCTCAAACTATTCCAAAAAATACAAAGGGAAGGAAAACTTCCAAATTCATTCTGAGTCCAGTATCACCTTGATATCAAAACCAGATAAAAAGCACCACAAAAAAAAAAAAAAAAAAAAAAGAGAGAGAGAGAGAACTACATGAATGATGCGCAAATCCACAACAAAATACTGGCAAAATGAAGCCAACAATACATTTTTTTTAGAAAAATCATACACCACAATCAGGTGGAATTTATTCCTGTAATGCAAAGGCAGTGCAATACTTACAAAACAGTCAATGTAATACATCACATCAATAAGAGAAAGGATAAAAATCAGATGATCATTTCTATAAATGCAGAAAAAGCACTTGACAAAGTACAGCATTCATTCCTGATAAAAAATCCTCTGCAAAGTAGGTTTAGAAGGAACACATCTCAACATAATAAAGGACTTACATAAAAAATTCACAGTCGCCATCATACATGATGGTGAAAAACTGAGAGCTTTTCCCCTGAGGCCTAGAACAAGATAGGAATGTCCAATTTCACCACTTTTACCTAATATAGTTCTAGAAGTCCTAGCCCTTGTAATTAGATAACATAAAGAAATAAAAGGCTTCCAAACTGGTGAGGAAGAAGGAACTCGTTATTTGTAGCTGATGTGATCTACATAGAGAAAACCCAATGGACTCCACTAAAAATTGCAAGAACTGATAAATGAATCAGTAAAGTTGCAAGATATAAAAATCAATGTACAGAAATCTGTTGCATTCCTATACATTAATAATGAAGCAGCAGAAAGTGAAATTAAGAGAACAGTCCTATTTTATAAATGCACCAAAAACAATATCTAAAATTAAACCTAACTAATGAGGTAAAAGACATGTACTCTAAAAGCTATGAAACACTGACTAAAGAAATGCAAGACAACACAAAGAAATGGAAAGACATTACATGCTCATGGGTTGTAACACAAACTGTTAAAATGTATGTACTACTCCAAACAATCTACAGATTTAATGCAATCTCTATCAAAATAGCAACAGTATTTTTCACAGAACTGGAAAAAAATGATTCTAAAATTTATAAAGAACCCAAAAGACCTTGAGAAGCCAAAGCAATTTTGAAAAGAAGAAAACAAAAGTAGAGGTATCACAATTCCAGACTTGAAGTTAGATTACAAAGCAACAGAAATTAATACAGTATGGTACTGGCATAAAAACAGATACATAGATCAATGGATTCAAATAGAAAACCCAGAAATAAACCCACAATATATGGCCAATTAATCTTTGACAAGAGAACAATGAACACCTAATGGAAAAAAAAGACAATCTCTTCAACCAGTGGTGTCGGGAGGACTGAAGAGTTACAAGCAAAAGAATTAAACTGGACCACTTTCTTTCACCATACACAATAAACTCAAAATGGATTAAAGACCTAAATGTGAGACCAGAAACCAAAAAATCCTAAAGGAAAACACAGTAACTTTTTTGACATCAGCCCTAGCAACTTCTTTTGAATATGTCTCCGGAGGCAAGGGAAACCAAAGCAAAAACACACTAGTGGGACTTCATCAAAATAGAAGCTCCTGCACAACAAAGGAAATAGTCAACAAAGCTAAAAGGCCACCTGCTGAATGGAAGAAAATATTCGCAAATGACATATCTGATAAGGGTTAGTAGCCAAAATATATAAAGAAATTATACAACTCAATACTCAAAAACAATTAAAATTAAAGTAAAGATAGGAACAGACATTTCTCAAAGAAGACATCCAGATGGCCGAGGGACACATGAAAAGATGCTCAATATCACTTATCAGGGAAATGCCAATCAAAACGACAATGAGATATCACCTCACTGGTCAGAACGGCTAAAATCAACAATACAAGAAACAACCCATGTTGGTGAGGATGTGGAGAAAGGGGAACCTTCTTGCCCTGTTGGTGGGAATGCAAACTGGTGCAGCCACTGGGGAAAACAGTATGGCGGTTCCTCAAGAAGTTAAAAATAGAGATACCTTATGATCTAGTGATTGTACTATTGGGTATTTACCTCAAAAATACAAAAACACTAATTCAAAGGGATAAATGCACCCCTATGTTTATTGTAGCATTATTTACAACAGCCTGATTATGGAAACAGGTGTTTCCATATGTGTTTGTATATACACACAAAGTGGAATATCAGTCAGCCATAAAAAGAATGAAATCTTGCCATTTGTAACAACATGGATAGAGCTAGAGGGCATTATGCCAGCTGAAATAAGTCAGAGAAAAACAAATACCACAGGATCTCATTCACATGTGGAATTTAAGAAACAACACAAAGGTGCAAAGGAAAAAAAGAGAGACAGACGGACAGACAAACCAGGTGACAGACTTAACTATAGAGAACAAACTGATGGTTACCTGCGGGGAGGTGGGTGGGAGGGATGGGGTAAATAGGGATGGGGATTAAAGGGTATACTTAACCTTGATGAAAATAAAATAAAATGATAAAAAATAAAGTAGTGCTTATTAGGACAGTTGTCCCTCAATATATATCTCTTGCATGCATAAAAAATTTGTTTGTCCTTGGTCCTCAACACCATTTAAAGTATTACTAACCAGGGTTTACAGGTGAAGAAACCTAGACCAACAAAAGTGAACTCTGTGCCAAGGATACGAAGGCAGACATCAGCAGGTAGGTGATGCAAGCCTAAGTCTGCATCTGCCAGATACAAAGAGCTCCCCACCCACTGCCCATTCTTCAGATTTGCCTACTATTCCACCCAGTTCTGCACTAGAGATATGCACAGATACCGTGACAGTGCGCACACTCTATATATTTGATACAATGATTTTTGCCTTGCCATTAGATGCAGTTTTGTTAAATGCCAAATTCAGGGTTATCTCATTTCTCTTTAGTATAAATTATAGTTCTCAAAGTTCTTTAATAAACAAACCACTGGGAATTTTATAGATTTTAAATTTAGTAATTGCATTTAAAAATCCCCATTGCCACATAAATATGAATTCCAACTGATGAGCATAAAATAATTTCCTGAGCTGTAATCATAATCTATTTTTTTAAAAAGCATTTTCCTCAGTTTGCTTTCACATACGGAAGACAACACTGTCAGTTCTTCAGTACAAAATACGCTATTTACAGCATTTCTAACTTATAAAATGCATGTGGAAAATTGACATGTAAGATCCTGGTGTGAGCCTCCTTTTAACAAATTTTAAACTCTTTAAGCAAATATCATCATAGCATTTACCTGCTGTGCACGGCTTTTTGATGGAAAATGCTCTTTGAGTTTCTCAGCAAGACTAGCAAATTTTTAAGCAGAGAGATATTTTTCTTTTCTAGCAACAGGAGAAGTTCCTTGGAAACCCCGCTACCTTCTCTTCAGGTAAGCTTTATTCTTGACCCAAAAAGATTCTTACATGATTTCAGTACAACTACCTGGACTTTGGTTCTAGACATGTCAATTTGTATGTGTTTGATCTCTGAGCCTTGGTTCTACAAGGGGATAGAGAACATTCTTTCCCTTTCCCACACATATCTCATGGACGAGATGAGGTAGCACAGGTGGAAACACTCGAAACTATCAGGTTATGGAGAAACAGAAGATCAATACTATTCACAGAAGTTCTACCAGAGAATATACTGTTACCATTGTTTTTTTTTGTTTTTGTTTTTGTTTTTGTTGTTTTTGTTTTTTTAAGAGAGAGAAAGCAAGTGGAGGGGCAGAGAGAGAGGGAGAGAGAGAATCTCAAGCAGACTCTGCACCCAGCACGGAACCCAAAGTGGGGCTCAATCCCATGACCCTGATATCATGACCTGAACTGAAATCAAGAGTTGGACACTTAACCTGCTGAACCACGTTGGACACCCCACGAATACAGTTTTGATCTGAGATCCAGAGGACAAGATGGCCAAAACCAAGGGTGTTCCTCTCCTCCCTCCAACTCCCAGGAGTTTCATTTCCTTTTCCCTCTTGTGCAAAGGCCACACCCACCACAGCAATCAAGCCAGAAACCTGACAGCATCTAAACCCACTACATCCACTTTCTTCCAGATACAACTATGCTAATCAGCTAGTCAGCCTTTCTTCTCCTTTGTATCCTCATGTCCTTCTTTACTCCTTTCCACATGAATCCATGGCTTCATCCCTTCTCAAACAGATGACTGTAGCAACCTACCTACTGGGAACCCTGTCCCTTAAGTTCAGTATCCAGTGATCGCCAAAATAACTTCCCTAAATAGAAGATCTCATTTTGCCACCTCACTGCTTAAAACTTTCAGTGGGTCCCTGTTGCTCTCAAGATCAAGATGAAAACATGTGTGATCTTTTCTACAATCATTTTTGGATCCCTCTTCAGTTCCCTGCTTCTCAGCAAGGATACATCCATGCTGGAATTTGCAACTGTGTGAAAAATGATGCTCTCTATAATCCTGGGGCCTTTAAAAGTGCCAGTACGCTCCATGCCAATCACAGAGACCTGATTGTTGTTACCATCTCTCTTAGACCGGAAAACAATTAGGGCATTTGATAAAAAGATTTGTCCCTTTTTTGTAGATATTCTAATTACAGAGATCTGATCTGCTGCTACAGATCATTGAGAACTGGTCCCAACTTGAATTTGGCATGGAATGAAAGGAAAATGTCAAAGACTCTGGTGAACGTTATAGATTGATTAGAAATCTAAGCATGTGGATATCAATTAAAAATTCTTATAAGCACATAAGCAAGATATGTATTGATGAAAGAACCATCGCTAAATAGAAGTTTTATGTCATTGAAATTAAGGGAAAATTGGGATCTAGAGAAAAATGAAACAGCATTATTTCACCAAATATCTACACATGTAACATTTATTGATAATATTTTTATGTTTAGAAAAGTAATGATGGCAATGATAACAATGATAGACCGGTTAACACTTATTGAGCATGATTATGTGCCAAGCTCTACTAGATGTTTTGTATGGATTATTTCATTTAATTCTTGAAACAGTCCTATAAATAAGTACTATAAATATCTCATCTTAGAGATTAATACACTCATGTTAAGATGGTAAATAATTTGCCTAGTCACTCAATTAGTAAAAAAAAAAATCTGAATTCAATTTATTGCAATCCAAAATTATTCAAAACAAATGTTACATGCATATATAATATTAACTTCTGTTTTTGAATATAAGGGCTCATAGAAAGGTATATCTTGTAGTAGGAATTTATTAGGAATTAAAATAAAAAACAGTTCTATTTTCTTCCAAATAGATTTTTCTCACATTAGGAAGACATTTGAGATATAATAGTCAATACACATGAAAGGGATAAAAAATATTACAATAAATGCAAAATAATAATCCTAATTTTATGTGCATTAATACCTACTACTTGTTAATAGGCATTATATACTCTCCATATATGGGAGGTGTGCATAAATTATTCAATCCTCAATATTAAACACAGTACTATTCTGTGAGATCCTACCCAGATACAACTACCATACAGAAACCTAAAGAATCTGGCTTATAAGAATTCATGAATCCAAATTCACAATTTTGGATTCTGAATCTTGTGATACAGCTTCCTAAATTTGGAATAATTCTAATGAATATGTTATTTTTTTATATTGGCCATTTTTACTAAAAGCAAGTATTTGAAGCAGGGATATAACTTATTTTTCCAAATGTGTTATGTTTTAGTAAAATATCTTTTTCATCCAGATTTCTGTTTCTCAATGAATGAATAATATAAGGAGCCTATAAGAGAAAAAGCAAAGCAAAACCTTATAGGTTTGTCAACTTAAATTGTATACAAAGTACATATTAGGTATCTTTCACATCAATTGCTCACATGCACTAGGACCTGTCTGCATTTAAATGACTCTGAAATTAAAGAAAACTGTATCCTTATGTCAATAGCCTCTAATGTTAAGTAACTTGGGGGAAAAAAGATCTACTAAATATCTCATGATATTAACAGTTTTGTTTGCATTGATGTTTAGCATAGCAGAGTGAAAAGACCCCTAAGGACACAGAGAACTAATGCTTCAGATCCAGTCCTTGCCACTAATTCATAATCCAGAATCTAGCTTGGGTTTCCCTTTCTCTCTCCCACACCACTGGCCATGGCTTCCAACATGCCAACCTGGGGTCTCAGGAGGGGTTATTTGCCTCTCTCTGTGAATTCCTAAAATACCTTTCCCATATCCTTCCTCACACCTAACACTGGCTTTATTTCTCTTTCTCCAATGAGGTCAGGTGCCAGATCTATTTACCTTTGTGCTTTATTTGCCTAGCCGCAAACCTCAGAGGGCTGGCTAATCGAGATGCTGAAGAGGTCAGATTTTTAATTTAGTGATAATGATTAATGCTATTTAACATAAAAATAATTGTATTTGATCCAACTACCACTGTCATTCAATAAAAATGTTATTCAAAACTTTTGGACCTTCCTATCTTCACATAGTAACAAAACATATTTTAACTGGATTTTTGAAATCCATTTGGTCCTAAAAATGTATGCCTTCACATTGCAAACTGGCCTTGAAGATTCAGAGTTTTGATTCTCCGTACTTTCAATAACCATCACAGTATATCTAAAAATGTACTCTATATTATGTCTCTGCTAGAAGATTCAACTCAAGTTTACTAAATTATAGCATATTTTACTAAAAGTAATAAGTATTTTTCTCCTTTCCTTACAATCCTTTTGCAAAACATATCTGCAAAAGAAAACAGAATTTATGAGTAATTACTAAATTCTATACATAAGGACTATACTTAGACACTCTAAAGATAACACCATTCAATCCCAGTAAAGAGCATGTTGTATAAGAAGGATGCAAGTCTTATGTAAAAGCTAAATAAATGAAATAAGAACATTTTAGTAAACTAGTAATATAACCTTATCTTAGAACACCTCATCTGATTCCACTAATCACACATAAAATTGATTTCATTACTGTACAGAAACACCATTCCTTGTATTTTCCACAGTTAGGCTGGCAAATAAAGTAAGTTCCTCCTGTCACCCAGGGTTCTTTGGCAGATAAGAGTCTTTGAAATAGAGGTGCCAATTAAAAGCGACATCTAGGAACATCCTCATGCAACGTACATCTTTTAATTTCAGGTTAAATAATTCTTTTTTAAGACCAGGAGATTTATTTTTCTTTTATCTAAACTAAACTATCCGCTACCAGTGAATAAATAAATCCTTGAAACCAACTGCCCTGAAATCCAGTTTTATTACTATGGTGATATTGACATTGATGTAGGTAAGTTAGTTTATGATTAAAAATTTAGTCTCATAAGGCCTCTTAATTTCTCTGAAGTTTTTGGCAAGATGACACATCTGGTAGTACTAGTACTAGAAGAATGTTAAGAGTTTATATTCCAAGAATCTTATTTCAAGAATATTCTTATTATTTATATAAATACAGGGAAGATAGGAGAGTGTAAAAAAGGTCTCCTACAATGAGCTGGGGAAATGTTTTTGCCAGTAGTTCTGTGCATGCTTGAGAGCAAAGCCAGATTCAATCAAGAAGGGCCATTAAACTAAAGTGTTAATTATCCTAAGTTTATTTTCTTCCTTTTTTATTGTTATTAAGGAATTTAGTCTTTACAGTGATGTTTGGTATAACAAACTCAAGGGAAGTAATTTAACAGCTACTGGAGATTACAAACAATACTGTCTAACTGTACATTATATATAAGGTGGAAACTGATAATATATTTAAGATATACAAGAACTTAGGAAAAGGTGAGATTTAATTTAAAAAAGAATCACTGATCATTATAAGTATTTAAGTAAAAAAAAAGAAAAATATACCTTGAATTTATGGAGATTGATAGATCTAGAAGAAACTGCAAGGGACCCCCTACCTCAGCTCTAACATAGGAACAAGAGGGCCATCATGAAAGATCTTTTTTTTTTTTTCCATCATGAAAGATCTTGAAGAACTCTGCAAATACCTGTGGCAAATCTTACAGTATCTGCGATATACAGATGTGGAAGTCCAAGGAGAGACAGGAAATGCCCCAGCCTGAGTGGACTTGGACAAGATGCCCAGTGGGAACTCACCCTGGAGGACTGGCCCTCAGAACACCACTGAGCAAACCTGTGGTCCCAGCATCAGTATCACACAGGGTGACCGTGGGCACTAATCTACTCTCCCCACTGCTTTCATCCTTTGATGCCCAGGCTTCTTCCTTCCCCTCTAGGCCTTCCCACCATTTCTCTTGAGGAAAAATTTTGCATCTTTTTGCACCTCCCCAGTATCAATTCTTTCCTCTCTGCTCACTACCTTTAATTTTTCCTTGAGTAATTTCTTCTCTCTGTGGCAAAAGAAAGGCAGGTTTCCCAGGTCTCAAGAGGCTATCGCTTTAGGGTAAATTACACATTTATTAATACACCCCGGTGCTGCAGGCTTAGCAAAAATAGATGGCATGCCGAGGACAAGAAGTTTTAAATGGACATAATCATTATTCAACTCTTATGCCAATGTAGTGAAAACACTAAGTGTAAAGGAAAACCACGAGGATGGTTATAAGTCAGTAAACCCTATCATGCTTCAGCTATCTGAGAAATTAGAGCACTTAATTTTTTCAGGTGATCACATAATCATCAATACTTATACTCTCATAATTAAAATATACCCTTCTCTCTCTCTCACACACACACACACACACACACACACACACCCCAAGGGGGAACAAAATAAACTCTAATTTACAGTTTTACATGGAAAACAGAATAGAATGCAAAATGAAATATTTTCTGGTGATTTGTACCTCACACTGAAGAATCTTTCACCCAGTCCACTAAGTTTTGTCAAAGCTAATTTTAACTTTGACCATTTTATTTGCCTCCACTGTTAGTGCCTGATAAATACATACAACTATCAGAAAATAACACAGCAAGAGGAAGAAGGAGGAAAATACAGGATACACTTTTGTTACAATTACTAACACAAATAACTTCAACATGTTCATTAAGAAATGACAAAGTAGTTAGGGATACAAGATTTAAACTTATAATCTATATAAAAATAAATGAAATCTCCACGTGGTTTATAATTGGACACACACACAAATAATATATAGTCATCTGGTTTTTTTTTCACTTAATGTGATAGGAAAAACAAACATCCTATTTAAATCAGGTGAATATATTTAATATTACAGGAATTTAAAATAATAAGAGAACTTCTTTAGACTAAGATTACAACATGCAGAAGATAAAGAGCTCTTCTTCAATTTGCTTTGCCAGACAGATAATTCTCAGGCTTGATTAAGTGCTGTGAGGTTGGACTGTCTGGGTTCAAACCTTCTCCTCTCAGTTATGAGACACGCGGCTTTAGCCAAATTACTGAACCTCTCTGGGCTGCAATTTTCTCATCTGTAAAATGGTCTCAATAACAGCATCTATTTCAAAGGGCTACCATAATATTCAATGGATTAATATTTGTAAAACACTAACAACACTGACTGGCACATATTTGGCATGTTGATTAAGCACCTGTTGACTCAAAAGCAGACTTAACTTCCACTTCTGCACTGCAAATCCTTAAGAGATTATTTTCAGCTCGGCTAAATCTTGATCAAAAGCAATAAATATAAGAGTCCAAAAATATAGGATATAGTCCATTTGTGTAGAAAAATTACACTAAAAATGGCTAGCTCTCTATGGGAATAGGACTTACATCTTTGAGGTTCAATCCCTAAGCCCTTTTAAAAAGGTACTACTCTACAAACCTGATAAGAAACAAACTACATTCTATTCCCACAATACATATCCTAAATAAGAATGAAATCAAGAGGATTGAAGCAAAAACGGAATTAGTGAGCACATCAAATAAAATTCAAACTAAAAGAAACATTAACCTCAATGCTTACACATCTTCCATAATTAACTTTCGGTTTTTTGTCATGAAATAGAATTAAGAATTTTAAGATTTGTTGCATAATATCCATTTTACTAGCAATGAGAAAATCAGACTTCCTCACGGTACTTCATCTGGCTACAGCACGCTAGTGAAATCCAAGAATTAGTCATTTTAAAAGGCCACAGAAAAGATCAAGTCAATGTCTCCTGGACCAACAACCTCACCCACCTGGCTCCTATCTGCATGTCTCACCTCCTACCTGTGGAGTGGTGCATTCTCAGCTCATCCGTATTTATATCAAGTTTCTTCATATGGGTTCTAAGCTCATAGCGGTTTTTAAGCAGCAAAAGAGAAGAAGGAGAAGATGGATACAAGAACACAGACCAAAGTAAACCATGTGCATGAAAGAATAATCATTGAAAAGATTCAAAATGCCACTGGGCCCGCTTACACACTAATTGTCCTGAGGTATTCCAGTCACATGCAGGAGGCTCAAGGCCCTACTACAGTACGGACTGTAGCTGATGCCCACCCAGAGGGATGGCTCGGAGTTTCCAAGCTTGAGGGGTCTCAAGTATATTCCCTTTAACAAGGCAACTGACACCTTACTCTTATTCAGTACTTACTAAGTGCCTTATGTTTTAAGTGCTTTACATACTCATTTACTATAGGTGTCTACTAAGCACTTATTTCACTGAACTTTTGCATGGCCATCCCCCAGACAGGGTTTGTAATCCCCCATTTATGAAGAGTGAGAGTCCAAACCCTACGCTGCTGGATGGTAGAGGCATTCCAGATACAGGCCTCCATCTGCAGAGATATCCCAGGGCTGAGCACGGCACAGAAGCTCAGGGTTCTGACCACCACCTCAGTGTAAGAACACCTCCACTGAGGTCTTCGGGCCTCCAAGAAATGTGTGTGAAGGACAAAACCTCCACCCTTTCTGTATTATACAATCAATGCTATTAAATGATCTGCTCTTTCACCTTCAGATGTTCTGTCTGAAGCACGTACACAGACAGCACAAGAGTGTGGGTCTCCCCTCCCCCATGCCTCCTCCAGACTTTCTCTCTGCCCAGCAGTCTGCCCACAAACAGCCCACCAAGACACAGCCTTTCAATCCCCACATTAGCTCTGCCTCCAGAAAAAGCCTTTGAAAACAAACACAAATGAAAAGAACCCTTGGGAATGTCAATCACCTCAACTTTTCCCATTCCTTCCGGGCTCCTTTACTGAGCCCCCCCCACCCCCGTTCCAGCTCAGATGCTTGACATCGTCCTCAACTTTCTAAGACCCCTACTCTTGGGAAACTTTCTTGATGTTGCTGCTGATTTCTCATTCTCCTATGATTGTCTTCGGGGATCAATTCTTTCAGAATTAATTATTTCTTTTTTTTTTTTCAAGATTTCGTTATTTATTTATTTATTTATTTATTTATTTATTTATGACACAGAGAGAACCCAAGTGCACCCAGCAGGGGGAGGGGCAGAGGGAGAGGGAGAAAGAGAATCTCAAGCAGACTCACGCTGAGCACAGAGCCCACACAGGGCTTGATCTCATGACCCTGAGATCACAACCTGAGCCAAAACTAAGAGTCTGATGCTTAACCAACCAGGCGACTTAGGTGCCCCCAGAATAAACTAGATCTAATTAAAACTACAAACACTAGATCCAGGTAACCTTTTCATTTCTAAGGTGTGCTGGCCACCAACGCTGGGAGTTAATGGAGACATCAGCCACCGGCAACTTCTTCCAGCATTGTTATATTAATCCCACATACAGCCTGCCTGGAGAATACACAATAAGTAGGTTGTCTGTTTCCATGTTTGTCTGTGGCCCATGTGAATGAATATAGAGACACAAGCATGTGTATGTAGTTCATATGCCAAGAGTGGCTATTTCAAAGTGCCATATTGCCTCAGGTTTTACAGAAGCAATATGGGACACATCTTTGAGTCATGGCCCATGTGAATGAATATAGAGACACAAGCATGTGTATGTAGTTCATATGCCAAGAGTGGCTATTTCAAAGTGCCATATTGCCTCAGGTTTTACAGAAGCAATATGGGACACATCTTTGAGTCATAGAATTTCAGTAGGTCCACTACAGTTACAGCAGATCTTGAAATGGGTCTTAAAATTATGACAACAAAGTTAACAACGCCGGTTTTAATAACAGATTTCTGGGGATCCCTGGGTGGCTCAGCGGTTTAGTGCCAGCCTTAGGCCCAGGGTGTGATCCTGGAGTCCCAGGATCGAGTCCCGCATCAGGCTCCCTGCTTCTCCCTCTGCCTGTGTGTCTGCCTGTCTCTGTGTGTGTCTCTTATGAATAAATAAATAAAATTTCTGAAAATTTAATGAAATTAATCTAACTCCGATTAATATCAATTAGGATATCATGCTTATATGCACAGACATGGAAAATAAATAAATGTTACAAGGAAAGAGAAACACCAACACCACATAGCTTCCTTTCTATGGCATATACAGTCACATGAAAATCTACCCAAGCTTTTTATAAGCAAACTCATATAGGTCCCATAACTTCCCTGTGTCTCTACTGGGTTTTTTTTAATTGATTATCTGGTGCTAAGAGAAACTGCCTAGAGGTTTTCCAATAGGTGTGTAGAGCCTTGAGGATGGATGACAGCACATTTTTCTGATACCATGGTGCTATCCATGCTGTTATGGAACAACGCTCACAATTGAACCTAAATCCTTAAATTCTATCCACTGGAAGACTAACTGCAGTACTGTGGTAAATCTGGTCACTATCAGTGAGTAACTACATCATTCAAGAAGTATTCCTATAGGTCTGCTCTGTGGCAGGGACAACCCTCACTGGGCACAGGAGTATAAATATGAAGACTAAACAGACTCTGCTTTCCGGGGGCTCAAGTCTCATGGGGGATGGAGGGAAGTGGTTTAGTAACTACACTATGCCAGGTGCTATGATGGGAAAGTTCTGTTCACTAGGGGGTCATAGTAGGTAAATCAGAAACACAGGAGGATGGGACACCTATGCTGAAAGCTAAACAAGGAACAAGATTTTGGTGAGGAAACAACACAGGTGGTTGAAGATACGAGACTAGCACATGCAAAGTCAGAAATGAGCAAGAGCTAGTGAGTTTAGGTACGGAAAGGGTCTCGGTGTGGCTGGAACCAGGGAAGCACTTAGCATGGAAGCTAAAAAGGCTTCAGCTTCACGTCCCCTCCCCAGCACCAGCCCTTTCCAAGGCTTTAGAAGGAACCAAGCAATGGGTTCAACTGTTTACACGTGTACAGGCAAGAGTTCCCCTGGCAGGACTGAGACTCCCATCGTTGGAAAGGCCTGCTCTCCCTTGGTTGGCATCTGTGATCTTAGATTTCAGGAGAGTTCCCACCATTCCATGAATGACACAAGTGGCTCACTGCACCTACACCGTTCATTACCCAAAAGCATGGGTTTGTGCTGAACTTGCTTTCCTCCTGGGAGTTTGTAACTTTGGTACCTGCTACACAGAGGATGTCTACGTGACCAGCTCCCCATAAGGAAAACCCAGGCAGTAAGTCTCAAATGAGCTTTTCTGGTGGGCAACATTTCAGACTCGTCACAATCCACTGCATAAAAAATTAAGCACATCCTATGTGACTCCACTGGGAGAGGACTCTTGCAAGTTCATACCTGCTTTTCTCTGGACTCTGCCCAATGAACCTTTTCCTTTTGCTGATTCTGCCTCATATCCTTTCACTGTAATAAATCACAGCCATAAAGCTGTGAGTACAATTAAATGCTCAGTCCTGGGAATCCTCCTAGCATATCATGAAACCTAGGAGGTCTTGAAGACCCCCAACACAATAGGTTTTATTAAATGTTCAATGGTAAGAAAGGTTTGTATTCCTTTTCTTAAAGGGGATCCCACAATTGTCTAGTCTTTTAGACCCACAACATCCGGATCCTTCGGCTGGGTGGGGGACCGTAGTTCCAGTGTGATGCCTAATCAGTCATCAAAGTGGAGAGAGGCACAGTAGGGTACCCAATGAAAAGACCAAAACATATGGCAGAAAGGAATTGGTATCACTTTTTTTTTTTCCTCTGTAAAGATATCTAATGAGATTTTGGACGTAAGCTAGAATAAAGAACTGGTTGCTATTGCATTAAAAACAATAGCATGGGGGAATCCCTGGGTGGCTCAGCGGTTTAGCGCCTGCCTTTGGCCCAGGGCACAATCCTGGAGTCCCAGGATGGAGTCCCACGTCGGGCTCCCGGCATGGGGCCTGCTTCTCCCTCCTCCTGTGTCTCTGCCTCTCTCTCTCTCTCTATGTCTATCATAAATAAATAAATAAATAAATAAATAAATAAATAAATAAATAAATAAATCTTAAAAAAAATAGCATGCCATTTGTAGGAAAACACCTGCGAAAGGAGAGAGCAGCAAACCATGAGGTTTTTTGAGTCCTCTGGTCATGGCCAAACTTGTATAAAGAAACTGGCTTCCTAAAGTCTTAGAAGCTGTAAGACATTTATGAAGCACTTTAAATACAGTGTGATAAAACAGTCACAGAGTCTTGGTCACGTCTAAGTCTCTGTCCCAGCGCAGCGGATACTGTGGTGAGCCTTGCCAGCCTCTCTCTAGAGCCAGAACACTCCCCCTCCCAACCCCCCAGCTCCGAGAGCCACGATCTGATTCCCTCTCAGAACTGCCTGGTCAGAGGGAGATGCTTTTGCCAAGGTTACAGATCCTTCCTGGACACCTTGTGCATCCCCAGTAACTGGCCAAGATGCGAGTAAAGATATCCAGCCTCCTTGCTTCAATTTAGGGAAAATGAAGTCCTATCCAAGCTCTAGAGCTCCTTGTGGGGATTGGCTGAACCGCTGCTGCAACGTCACCATGGTTCAGTTTCTCACCTGCTCAATTCTGCTCTCCTCTCTCCCTTGCTAGTGCTGTTTCCAAGAGGACTAGTCCATCCACCGGCACGCCAACCTCCATTTCCGAATATACCTCCCAGGGAAAATGACCTAACATAGACAGTATAAATGGATTTAAAATCATGTAGAGGGGGATCCCTGGGTGGCTCAGCGGTTTAGCGCCTGCCTTTGGCCCAGGGTGTGATCCTGGAGTCCTGGGATCGAGTCCCACGTCGGACTCCTGGGATCGAGTCCCATGTCGGACTCCTGGCATGGAGCCTGCTTCTCCCTCTGCCTGTGTCTCTGCCTCTCTCTCTCTCTCTCTCTCTCATAAATAAATTTAAAAAAATAAATAAAAATAAATAAAATAAATAAAATTATGCAGACCATGCACCAGTCCTTCAGGAACCTACAATTTAATTGGGAACTGATGTAAGATAAGAATGTCTATTCCATGAAACCAGGAATTATGGAAAAAAAAATAAGTAACATACAAAGCAGATTATGGTGAGTGTAACAACATAAGTACACAGGTCAAAGGAGGAGGAAATAAAACTTGGTGTGGTGAATAAAAAGAGGCTTCATAGAGAAGGTCAATTTTGAAACATTCCTTGAAAATTTAGAAAGTATCGGCATTTTCAGAGTGAGTCTTTGCCATCCAGGCAGGAAAGACAGCGAGGACAAAGTGAATGGCTTATTGATCCGGTATAGGGTGGGGCAGATGGAGGGAAGGAATGGTATAAATGGCTGGGAAGGAAAGCAATGGCAAAATGGTGGGGGCTCATGAATGCTACAGGAAAATGAAATTTCTAATGGGCACTGGGAGTCATCTGCGGGTGTTTGAACATAGGTGTGATATATTCAGACTGGGCTTAGAGGAATGGACAAAGCTGGAAACCAAATCTCAGCCATATGCCTCTAGAGCCTTCTCCAGTTCTAATCCACTCCAGGGTTACACTCAGGACAGGAGGCCAAGAGCTAAAAGCCAAGGATTCTTCGTACAGCTACCAGCAGGCTAGAGTGAGACCAGCCCACACCAGTTAGTCATGTTTCCATCGAACCAAATTCAGATCCAGAACAAATAAACATATCTAAGTTTGAGGAACAAGAAGCAGGAGTAAAAACAAGTGCAAGGAGTTTAGGGCAGGTTGGAAGTCAATGCATTATATAAAGGATTATACACAGCCTCCGGCTCGGGGTCAGAGGCCAACTATAACCACAATAGAGAAGACAGGTTGGAAGAATTAGAAAGGGATGAAGGCCCGTAAGTCACGCTCTGAACAGAAACAGGTTCATTAGTTATCTAAAATGTGTATATAATCGGTAGAACTAGAGCTCACAAGTGACCTTAGCTGAAGGAAAGCAATATTGTGGTTGCTGCAGGCAAGAAGGTATCAATGAGATGTAGACTTTTAATTTCAAAAGCAGAAAAGACATGTCCTGACAGTGGTGTGGCTGGAGGAAAGAAAGAGAAGTAGATACTAATTTGTTCAATTAAAATAATAAGTTAATGGTTTCTCTGTTTCCTAATCCAGGGCTCAAAGCCATTTTATACCAGGGAACTGACAAGTATGTAGAAAACATCGTAAGTGGCAGACACAGCCATGACTAGTTACAGCTTTACCCTGGCTTAGAATCAGAGGTCAGCTTCATAAGAGACCATCTGGAATTTGGTATGAGTGCCCGAAGGGAAAGCATGCCTCGTGGCTGGCCAGGGAGCTACACAGCCATCAGTGATGCTCCTGGTTGGGGCAGGTGGCACCTGCTAGCAGGACTCAGAGTAAAAATAGCAAAATCACCTCTATGCATGGCTCTCATCCATTTACCCACACTTGAGCCTTATCTCCACAGGGAAGCTGGGCCTGAGCAAGCCACAGACCCAGTCCGGACACACCGCAGGTTACCTAATTAGACACCAGGAGCTGCCACTGTGCTAGAACTGCTCTCCCCCCACCCCCTCAGTGCTCCCCTGGACTACACAACTAAAAATCCACACCCAGTTATAACAACGGAATGGGGTTGCTTCCCTGAATGACTTGAATCCAGGTTTCTTTTGCGTACCCTTGACTGGAGTGACTGCAACAGCCAGACCAACTAGCCACTGCCCCAAGTGGAGGACTCTTAAAACTGAGACAGCCAGGATCACAGCCTCACTCAAAATTCTCCTAAATCTCAGGGATATCTAGCTGACAATTCAGATGTAGCTGTGTTCACACGTGAAAATTTTGCTAGGCCATCGCTCTGTGGAATTGAGCTGACTGTGAACAATTTCTAAGAGAAAATGTTAAAAAAAAAAAGAGGTAATAAAATTTAATAGAACCTGAGTAATAAAGATGAGATTCCATCTGCAGTAAAATAGAGACAGATGATGTGGTGGTCAACTGTGTTTGCAGAATGGTTACTCAGAATCCCTGAAATGTAAGAAACAGATAACCAAGCACGATTTCAAAACATAGTGCTCTCTGGATACATAACAGAATTTTAAAAGAAAGTGGGGGCGGGGGCAGTGTCAGAAAGCTATGGTCTCTGTTGACAGGAGTAAAATCACTTTGAGGAGAACTCACTGCAATAGCAAAGCATGGCTAACCTATCTACTCCATGGTGTTCCAACTTTTGTCACTTAACACAGGCCCATGGGGCCAGATGGCATGGGTAGTTGGCCTACCCTCCACTCATCTCTCTGAAGATCCCTTCTCAGGAAAGACTCCTTCATGTCTTCTCCCCAGATATCAGCCATGCTGCCACTTGGAAAACATTCATTGGTTTGGTTATGTTGATCCTTCTCCCAAAGATACATAATTAAGTTATCCTTCCAAAGAAGTTCAAAGCTCAATAGGCAAGAAAATGTTCTTTCCTGAGCCAAAAGATATTCTTCAATGCTGTCCGCATCCACCAAATATGAAGTGCCCTGCTAGCCACAACTAGGCTCTCCCACCGCTCCTCCCCAGATGAGCAAAAGAGGACTCAGTTGGTTAAGCATCTCCCTTTAGCTCAGGTCATGTTCCCGGGGTCCTGGGACTGAGCCCCAAGTCGGGCTCCCTGCTCAGCAAGGAACCTGCTTCTCCCTCTCCCTCTGACCCCCACCCCTGCTTGTGTGCATGTGCTCTCTCTCTCCAAAATAAATCTTTTTAAAAAACCACTGGCAGAGACAGAATTGGTGAAAGTATCTTACATTTCACCAACATACAGCAGGCTGCATGCTATCTCAACCTCTACCAGAAATCAGGAAAAGAGACTAACTCATTGCATACTGACTATGTATCTTGTACATTATATCATCTTCCCCAACTCGAATCCTTCTCTAGGAAACTGCATTTCTATTTTCTCATTTTGTTCTAGTGTAATTACTATTAAAGGGGTGTTTAAGAGGTTACATAATAGAGCCAGACCACTTAGGATTGTATCCCTAATCTTCTACTTACTAACTATATTATCTTGAATAAGTCACTAAAACTCCATCTGCCTCAGTTTCCACACACGTAAATTGAGAACAATAAAGCCTCTTTCATAAAGTTACATTATGGACTGTATGTAGTCCACGTAAAAATTTTAGAATGGCATGTGGCACATATTACTACTCTTCTCTTTATAGGTTCATTTCCCCAACCTCATTTGGTTCTATCTTGATTGTTACCCTAGCACTTAGGAGCCAGTCACAAAAACAGGTGCCCCATAAATATCTGGATAAGTATAGATACACTTTATTCACACATTAACTCTGTGATGCAGACATCATTATGTTTGGATTATAACTGAGGAACTTCTATCTTCAGGAAATGGTACATATGGAAAAACAGCATCAAGGATCGTCAAGTAATAAAAAAAAAAAATAGAACTACCATATGATCCAACAATTCTACTTCTGGGTATTTACCTGAAGGAAATAAAATCACAATCTCAAAGAGATAGCCACCCTCCCACGTTCACTGTCCCCTTATTTACAATATCTAAGCCATTGAAACAACCGAAGGGTCCACTGAGAGATGACTGTGGATAACGAAAACAGGATGCATAGATATACAACAGGATAGTGTTCACTCATAAAAAAGAAGGGAACTCAGCCATTTGCAACAACACATGAGCCTTGAGGACATCATGCTAAGTGAAATAAGTCGAAGAAAGATTCATGACCTCACTTATATGTGGAATCTAAAAACAAACAGAATAGACTGGCAGTTGCCAGATGCAAGGGATGGTGAGTAGGGAAAAGGAGTGGTGGTCAAAGGTGGTCAAAAGTCTCAAAAGTTACAAACTCCCAGTTCTACGATACATAAATGCTGGGCATGTGATGTATTGTGCGTTTCTAAGTTAAGAGAATACAACTTAAAAGTTCTCATCACAGTAGTATTGTAGCTACATGAGGTGATGGATATTAACTTATTGTGATGATCATTTCACAACATATCCACACACAAAATCACTATGTTGTTTGTATACCTGAAACAAACAAAATTATAGGTTAAAAAAGGAATAAATAAAGCTATCTAGGAGAAGGGAGATTTTAAATCAAGAGTCTATGCTTTCCTACTGTACCACACAGAGAAATTGAGAATGATCTTAAAGCCTTGCTAGTCAAAAACAAACAAACAAACAAACAAACAAAACAAAGCAAAGCAAAAAACAAAAAAACAAAAAACAAAACAAAAAAAAACTGCATGAAATCTTGACTTGGAGAAACATCCAATGAATAGAGTTCAAAGTGTTTTCATGTAGTTCCATTTTAGAAATTCTTATTATAATCAGGTCATTAGGTGTCTCATCCTCAGATTTCGATTTCTAGCATTTGTTCTTTGCTATAATGAGTACGTCCAAGCAAAGTACAGTGAGAATCAGGATTTCTCATAATGGACTGTGGTCAAAAAAAAAAAAAAAAAGGAAAGGCTGTGGAGTGAAAACAAAGGGCAGGAATAAAAGGAGACAAATATAGACAGACTTAGGAGAATGGTCTGCACCCACAACAATGTTTTCCTTAGAGAGGGTTGAGCATGAGAAAGTTATGTGATTCAAAAATATTATCCATGCTGTGTCTGTTCTAGGAAGAATGCCCGGCTGTCTCACGAAAGCCCAACCTGCTCTGTTGGTCGGCCTCAGCCTCCAGAGAGAACTTGGAAGAGGCTGAAAGGAGTGGAGTAGCTGACAAGAAAACAGATTAAAAATATAGGGAGAAACCTGCCACACAAGGCTTATGGAGAAGGCCCATTACAAGATGCCTCTGTCACACTGCGCACATCAGCCAAAGAGAGGATATTCTCTTCTGGCCTCAGAAAAGCTGGCTTAGATTGACAAATAAAGGGCATATTGCATTTAAGATATTCTCAAGCTGGGAGTTTGAGTATTTGCTGCTTTTAACACAAACAAAAATGAGGCACAGTTAAAATACTCTTTCAAGTTGCATCAGTGTGTTTTGAGATAGGATCCTTACAATATGCTCTGCACTCAAAGGATTATGTGCTTCCCTGCTTATTAAAGCGGTTACAGAAGCAAAAGGAAGCCCATTCTAAATTCTAAATAACAAGCTTTTTACATATAAACACATATGGCTAAATCATATGTTGTAATTTTATTTTTTTACAATTAAGCCCTGCTGCTTCTAGTTCTTAAGTTTATAATGGTCTCAGGACCTGTTACTGCTGAGAGGTCATTAACATACTATTTATAAAATCTCAGTTCTAATTCTAATGTGCATATGCATGTATGAGCTATGAATCACGATCCGTAACTCTTTTCTAATAAATCTATAGTGCCTGCTGGAAGTGCACTCTAGGTAAGTACACTTTACTGCTCTGTCGAAGCAATTAATTAGCTAAAGCTGTGCACATTCCTGCCAGTGCCATCAGGAACCCCAGCCAGACAAGGAGGGGAGATACAGCAATGGCAGACGAGAGCCAAAGACTGCCACGTAACACAGCTTAGGAAACAGGGAGATAAAAAGTCATTAGATGTGGACCCTCAAATATACCTATAATTCAGAAAAATAACAGTCCCATTAAGTGATAGGGCCACAGTAAGAGGTCGCAACACCCTTATGCATAGTTCTTTTTTTTTTTTTCCCTTATGCATAGTTCTTAAGGGGACCAATCATGCTCCTGGGCACCAAGACCTGGAGAAGACAAAAAAGTTGACACAGTGCAGGGTGCTAACTTTACAAAGCAAGTTCTGTGTAACTCAAGTTACATTCTTCCTCACTTTGACACGGGATTCTCTCATCTAGACTTTCACACATACCCCTCACACCTGCTCAGAAAGTTGCACATACGCTGTTGCGTGTATGCAGATGTGTGGCTACGTATATTATATCTACGTATCTTACATCTGCACACATATACACATATGCACACTTACCTTACTAATAGAAACTATGAAAGCTTTTTGAGTTATGCACCCGGGTTGAAGAACATAAAAGTGTGAATTTCAAATGAACAAATATTCAACTGTATATAATGTGACGCCTGAGTTAAAAGATAAATCATATATATATATATGAAATTATATATATATGTGTGTGTGTATATATATATATATATATATATATGAGTTAAAAGAGATATATAGGGACGTCTGAGTGGCTCAGTGGTTGAGTGTCTGCTTTTGGCTCAGGGCGTGATCCTGGAGTCCCAGGATTGAGTCCCACATGGGGCTCCCTGCATGGAGCCTGCCTCCCCCCTGCCTACGTCTCTGCCTCTTTATCTCTGTGTCTCTCATTAATAAATAAATAGAATCTTAAAAAAAAAGATGGAGAGATAGATAGATCAATCAATCGATTGATCCAATAGAAAAGACAGGCCCAGTAAGTAGCAGGTCAGGGTCAGTAGGAGCTGGTGTGCATGCATGTTATATGTGGGAAAACAGCTAGCGAGCTCTTACTTGCAGTAAATCAAATGGAAGTCACTGGAGTTTTCAGTTTCTGACTGTCTTGTATTCATGTGCGTATGTTCATCTGGTAGGAGTGAGATATGAAGAAAAAAAGAAAAAGCAGGGCAAAAATTAGGAAGTTAAAGGAAATACCATAAAGATCTTTGCTTTTGTAAAAATAATGAAAGGCTGTACTTCGAGTGAGATTGTGAGTAGAAATGTCTAAGATGGAAAATTGGAACACATAAAGTAAGTCTGTGGGATTTTCAAGGTTTACCTTACAAACCTGGCTCACTTTTCTATCCATTGAAAAACACAGTGAACACAAGACCAGGGCTACCATGCACTGAAAATGTGGATAAAACACCGAGTTCCAGTGCAGAGAGAGCGCATGGGTTCAAAGCTAGCAGATACTGGATGTGAACAACCAGAGTTACAGGTGCAACATCACAAATACCACCCTACATCTAGAGAGAGAGGGAAGAGGGGAGACGATAAACCAGGGACAAGAGAGGAATTCTTCACGGGGGGTTAACGCTGGAAGCTATTTGAAAATCCCAGCGACGACTACCTAAAACAGGAATATTAACAGCAAACATGTGTTTAGCGTTTACCGGGTGAGTGACAGGCATTTCTACGCATGCTTAAATACAGTAGCTCATTGAATTTTATCCTTATGACAACCCTGTGAAGCGGGTATTGTTATTTTTGTCACCTCACAGGTGAGGACAAGGAAGCATAGAGAGGTCATGGGCTGTCCCCAGAGTGGGGACTACAATCCAGGCAGCCTGGCCCCACACTCCACTGCCTAGGGCAACAGTGGCTGAGCACTTAACTTTGTGCTAGTCTGCTCTGAATGAGGGAATTATATAAATTAATATTTTCTGGCAGCCCCATGAGGGCTTTTTGTACACATATAAAAATTGAGACTTAAAACCTGCCAAAGTTGCACATCCTCCAACTGCCATAGCCTGGGCTAAACCCCAGGTCTGTGAAGCGCCCAGGGACCGCCAGGCAACAGAGATCCCCAGCCTCTCCATCACCTGCATCAGCCTCCATCCTCTGCACTTTGACTCACATGACTGTTACCCTCTTAACCCCACTGAAAGCTCTTCGGTCCCACCCTGGGCTCCCAGACCAGTCCTACAATTTGGCCGCCCCAACCACATACATGCTGAGGCCCACGTGCTTCAACTCTACACATTTCTCCCGTGGTCTCCACCACTTACTGATGCTTATATCTCCAAGGTATATATGTCTGTACTGGCATCCGTGTTTGGTCCAGATGGCAAATGTCACCTCCTAGACATATCTGGAGAAGACGGAGTTTTTTAGTCTAGAGGGTATTGACATCTTCCAGTTTACTGATGCTGGGAGAAGTGGATTTGGAGGCTTCATTTTCTAGGTTTCACTAACCTCACCTTCAAATGGCCCAACATATTTCTGTAAGAAACTCTGAGGATGGAAAGTAATATAAATACTGGGGGTGAAACCAAATAATGAAGCACACAGCTGGTAGGAGTTCCTTCGTTGGCCAGAATACAAGGTAAAAATGATGATATCTAATCCAACCAGATCTGATATGGCTCTTATGAAATATACTTATCATTTTTAGCAAAAGCAGTATTTTGTAATGTTTGCAAATAAGAATTATGTAAAATATTATTTCATGGGGCGCCAGGATGGCTCAGTCACTGAAGCATCCGCCTTAAGCTCAGGTCATGATCCCAGGGTCCTGGGATGGGGCCCCACCTCTGGTTCCCTGCTTGGCAGAGAGCCTCCTTCTCCCTCTGCCCCTCACCTTGCTTGTGCTCTTCCTCTCTCAAATAAATAAAATATTTAAAAAATTATTTCACATAATAAAATTATAGACTATATCAATTTGTTTGTGTTAGTACAGTATAAATAACTGCACATATATCTGTGTGTGCTAAAATATATTCTTTTGTCAAGAACAAGAGATCAAAAACAGTTTATGATATCCCATTCCATTCCAAAATTTACATTTAGTTATAGGTTATAAAACGTAATCTTATTTTCAGGAGCAATTATATATAAAATAAATATACTGAACTAAGACTAATTCGCTTTTAAAAACAGTGGTATAAAAGAAAAAAGTGAAGATAC
Source organism: Vulpes vulpes (assembly GCF_048418805.1). Lineage (NCBI taxonomy): Eukaryota > Metazoa > Chordata > Mammalia > Carnivora > Canidae > Vulpes > Vulpes vulpes. Next base: position 58,582,838 of record NC_132780.1, read on the forward strand.
ATGGCTCTGAGTTTTTGTCTTAATTCTCTCGGTAATTTAGCTAAAAATAACAAAAGCCACCATTCATTACATGGCTATGACCACACTTGACACGAGCTAGTCCTTCGCAAATATTAGTTTTGTTCCTCACAATACTCCTATGAGATAAGTAACTAATCCAGTAGGGGGAAAATTTTGAAAAAAGTTGTCACTAATCAAAAAGCAATAGCTAAATAACATAAAGCTATTATTTTGTCCATTACCTTCACAAAAATGAATTGTGATATATTTTGTCATATATTAAGGAAGACAAGGAAACTGGGGTCTTATTGCCACTTATTAACTGTGCATCCTGAGCAAGTTAATTAATGTCTCTGGGGTGCAATTTCTTCAAATTCAATTCTGGAATTGAATTTGTAGAAGTGCAATAATACCATATATCTTAAAGATGGTCGTGAGAATTTTAAGATGTTAATTCATGTAGAAGTTTATTTACAAGAGTGTCTGACACATAAGAACCATTAAGTGTTAACTCTCCTACACTGCTGACAATTCTTTTGAATATAAATTGGAATTAGGTATCAAAAGCCACAGAAGAGGTCACTGACAATAATCCGTTCCTGGGACTCACTCTATCCTAAGGAAAATATAGAGTATTCTGTATACGCAAAGACAAAGCTATTCATTGTCACAATATTTATAAGAGCAATAAAAAAGAAAATGCCCTATGCTAGGAGAATTACATAATCATATTTGCATTCCTCTCATTAGAAAGATAGGCTAAAACTGAGAGTGATTTTGAACTGAGAGCCTTGATCTTAAAGACCACGTAAAATATAAGCAAACATTTTAGGCCATAACCTTAGATGAAAAAAATAGGTTAATGAATTTCACATGCCCATTTATGCTTACATTTTTATTTATATATTTACATTTCCCTATAACGGATGGAATAACCTTGGGTGACAGATGGGAAAGAAAGGTTTTAAAATTATGTTGGTTTTATTTGGTTGGTGGAATAAGTGTGATTGTTTTCCAATACCAAAGGTGTTCCAGTTTTTGCCCTGTTTATGTTGAAACACATACTTGGTGTTATTTCCTTCACCCTTTTGTCTCACGGCCCACTACACTCAGCTTAAGTCTCATCAACCAATGAAGAATATTTTTTTGAAAAGGCTGGGATTAACTGCAGACATCATTTCTAATTTGTCCTTAACTGAATGAGTCGTACTATTTGTTAAAGATCTGAAAATAATCTTTGATGATGTGTTTATGGACTCCTGAGATTTTTTTTTTTAATTTTATAACAGATCTCTTCTTTGGCAATAGCTCATACTGTCTAAGGCTGCTAAGTAACGGGAGCAATATGAATAATTTGTAGGCAGTGCTTGGGGACAGCACATCTCCCAATATTTAAATCACCTTTTAAAAAATATTAAAACATGAAAGAACCCAAGGAGTAGGAAGGGAAGGAAGATGTAAACAACTGTCCTTTTACTTTTATTTGAACACCAAGCCTGCTTGCCTTTTCACAAAAGACACTAATAGTGTGAAGGTTTTCATCATTTAAATTACATCTCCGTTAATGGAATCCTCACCACAGAATCACATGCATTATCTAACTTTTGACAAAAAGAGAGAGAAAGATTAAAGACTTTTGAGAAAGTTTTGAAAAGATGCCTTGCTTCTACTAGCTTCTGCATAAAATTGCTAGGAAGGTTAATGATAAAGATTCTATAATAACATTCTTGGCTGTTTAGTAACCAATCATTATAAACACCTGTGAGAATGTTATTGCTACTGGGAATACCTCCCCCTCCACCTTGAGCATAAAAATAGTGTTGGATTTCAACTTGTCTTCAAGATGCATGGGTTATTCAGACTTGTTTCTTCAAAACCCAAAAGGTGCAGCAATTTGTGAACAATCTTAGCCAATCAGAACAATATTGAAAGTAATTTCCTAAACACTGTATTATTTACTGTCTCTCAAAGGTTGGAACTCTCCAATCAAATCGCATTAACTTTTATTTTCAACGTGTTATATATGCTGAAAGCTTTCTCCGAAACTACACATACTTAGGATAAAAAGCCATATTTTCATTAATCATCACAGAAATGCCCTTTTTTTCAACCAAGTTTTTCCTCTATCATGTTATTTCTCCATTGCTGGATGACATTTTGTTTTTAGTGGATGAATAGTTTCATGCCAAAGCATTTGATAACATCCCAGAGAGAACCTTGTGTTGCATATTTTCTAATTCTTCTATTGTTAAGTTTCACGTTTTTTTTTTTTTTTTTTTTTTTAAGGCTCTGCTTTGGAGAGTTTTGTAATTAAACACTGAGGATGAAATTTTAGTTTTTATTTACACAGGCTACTAAACTTTACTGGATGAGTAAGCAAGCAAAGAACTAAGGGTGAAAGTCATTCTTTCATGCAATAAATATCAATTCCCTACTGTTCTCGGCACCGGATTTATCTGGCAAAGATGTTAAATAAGGCAGACATACTTCTCCTGTAACTCACATTCTGGTGAATGATGTCCAGTTCTCTCTTGGAAGCTCTGAAGTTAGGTGTATTGATAAATGCATTAAAAATGGACCATAGGCATTTTTTTCTGCCTTGGCTAGAGCTGGAGACTACACTGTTCCAACCCGCATTTCTTTCTGCTTTTCCTCTTTTCTTTGTAGCCTCAACTTAAGCAGAAGGATGGAGGGGGGAGTAGAACAGTATTGGAGGAGATCGTGGAGAAGACATGACCACTGACTGACCTGTGAGCTAGAGCCAGGCAATGGGAGGAGGGTTCTCACCCCCTCCCATCCTCAGAATGTACACTGTGCCCTCCATTCCTACACTAGGAGCTGTTTCAAGGACATAGCATTGAGAGTAGTATGTTGTCAAGATCATCTGAATGGTGTATATGAGACTGAACCCCGTCAAGGACTCAATATAAATTTGCAAGATTCTGCAGGGCTGGTGCAGAAATCTCACCTTATGGCTACTAAGACAAGCCTCCCATAGAAGTTCCTTTGCATCTTAAACCTGCTGCCTCCCAACCAAGAACGCTCTGCTCTTTCTTTGGTCTCGCTTTGTCCTCGGCGGATGGGGTCCGGTTTTCAAACCAACAACCCAGAGAAACTTTTTCTCCTTTTCTCAGGCTCCACAGCTGATTACTAACAACTGGCACAGAGGTTCACATGCTGTAAGGCTGGCTTCCATGAGCTCCGAGAAGATAAATGGATCACCAACATAACAAGAATGAAAACAAGAGAAACCTGTGACTGGCACAAAGGCTAGTGGTAGCAAGATCAAAAGTGGTTTCTGAAAGCCAAATGATTTTAATGTGTTTTTCCTGATGTTTGTTCCATTACCCAGAGAGTAACAGAGTTACCTGTACTCTTCATTCACATATATTCCTGGAGCACCTGCCCCTGCCTGCTCCAGGGTTATGCAGGACACAAAGAAATAGTTTAAAAGTTATCATCTCTGCCTACAAGGAGTTTACAGCCTAATCTTGGAAACTCTTGTAAACCAAAAAATTGAAAACAATTTAGCATAAGCCCCAAGGAAGCTACTTGTTTTGCAAGCTACTATGTTCCTCTTTATTTTATGTGGGTTATGAACGATGAATAAATAAGGCCTGGCTCTGGAAGCGCCATGATAGGAAAAGACTGCTAACACATATACATAAGTAAGCCTAGCAAACAAGAATATGAAAATAGCAGGAAAACTCATCAAAGATATATTGTGTGCCTACAGGATCCATCTAGACCAGAGACCCCAGGCTAAAACCTATGTAAATACCAAACTACTCATCTAGAGCCAAAGACCCACTGGAAGCTCAGGGTGAGAAGAGCAGTGAGTGGAACCACTGACATGCTCAGCACAGATGAGTGGCAACAATGCAAGAGAATCAGGGGGATGTGTTCACACAGACTGGCGCCCATTCTGTGCCAGAACCGTGATGGACACTGGAACTAGCCACAAGGGCCACAAAAACCGGAAAAACCCACATCCACCATAAAGCTCAGGTTCAATGTTTCTGATACTAGCTGTCCTGAGGAGAGAATAAAATGGAATAAGGAATGGAGGACCATGATAGCTCAAACAGTGTGACGGGCCAGACTTCTAACTCTGGGACAGAGCATCCCAGGTAGAGAGTCCTGCAAAGGCCCTAAGATAGAGACTAGCTTAATACGTTATTGGAATAGGAAAGTGTGACTAGAACAAGGTGAAGAAAGAGGAAAGCTGTTGGAGAAGGTGTCCAAGAGGCAGGCAGGGACGAGATTACATAAGGCCTTTTGCAAAATAAGTTTGGGAATGATTGGTAGAGTTGATGAAAGGAGAGAAACAAAGGTTTACATTTAAATTACCCAAGTTGCACCATTTGCATAAAATCTTCTTTTCATCAGGTCCCTCCCCCCCCACCAGCCCCCGCTCCCAAACAATATATATTGAGGCTGACTGTACTTACCGGCTTGCTTAGGATATTCTCAGTTTATGCCATTTGTTCCAACTTATGATTCACAGTATCCTCATTCATTCTCAAGTCTGTCCTGGTTTGGACCAGGATTGTCAAACTTCTTGTGTCAAAGGTCAAAGAGAAAAGATTTGAGGCTTTGTAGGCCAGGCAGCCAGGAGACTGTGGCACTATAGCACAAAAGCAGCCATGACTGATATGGAAGCTAATGAGTATGGCTGTGTTCTAATAACAACTTTGTGGATACTGAGGCTGAATTTCCTATCATCTCAATGTGTCACAAAATATTCTTTTTGACTTTTCCCATTTAAAAAAAACACAAAAACCAAAAAATAAAAAATAAATAAAAACACAAAAACCATTCTTAGCTCACTGGCCACTCAAAAACAGGTAGCTGGGTTGGATCCATGGGTTGTAGTTTGCTAATCTGCCTTTTAGATGACAAATTAGATGGCTAGCCTTATAGCAACTAGCTTTCACTGAGGGTTTATTATGTACCAGGTCAACTTCACAACAAGCCTATGAGGTACCCACCAGCATTATAGGTGTTTTGCAATAAAGAAACAGAGGCATGCCTAAGCAATGCTCCCAAGGTCTCCTCGAGAAAATGTGGCAGAAAGCCTCTTTATTACATGCAGAGCCCCCACTGTCAACCAGCGCTGAGTAGTACCCTAATACATTCCCATTCTCTCCCTCCTCATGTCACTCTTCCTTCTCATCTTCTAATTCTGGCATATTTTTAGTCGCCTTTTCTTTCTTCATCATGCCTTCTTGCTTCTTTTCTCATGCCCTCCCCTTTCCTACCCTTTGCAAGATCATATATTATAAGCAAGTTATATGGCTAGGACCAGAAACAAACCAACCAAAAGTTAGATTACACAGAACCTTTATTCAGAATCAATGCTTTCAACCTCTACAGTCACTAAATATTTCCAGTTTTCTTTAGTATTCTTCAGAAGATTGTATTTAATTATTTGAGTGAAACAGAGAGAGAAAGAGCACATGGGTAGAGGAGCAGAGATAGAGGGACAAGCAGACTCGGTGTGGAGCAAGCAGCAGGATGCGGAGCTCCATCTCAGGATGCTGAGATCATGACCTGAGCCAAAACCAAGAGCCAGATGCTCAACCGAGCCACCCAGGTTCTTTCGAATTTTTAAACAACTATTCCCTTCATATTTCTCAAATGAAACCCATTTTCCCCCTTAAGCATCAGGTTTTTAGTTAGCAATGCATCTATTTTCTAATTTCATTGTATTTCTCTTTCAACGAGCAGTATGCTCACAATTGTTTTCTTTGAAACTGAATAAGTCTGCTACCCTACACCTCTTACTTCCCTCATATCTATAACCAAGAGTCTTAAGACTCTTGGTCTTAAGTTAAATAACATCCAGATAAGTTATTACCCCTGAGACTCTATAGTCCCTAGTACATTAAACTAGGAATTTTACCACCATATTGAGGATTGGATCTTCTAAATTACAAACCACTCTCTTTACGCTCTCTTTACAAATGAATTCTTAGAACATTTTTTTTTAATTGGAGATTTTCAGTAGACATCTATCATGCTATCCTTTATGGCTTTAAAACATTTGAAAAGTGCTTATTTAATGTGGCTATTTTGATAGTACAGATAGATAAAAAGAGGAAGATACTTGACTGCTGGACCACTTTCACTGTTGAAGCTTCTTGCCAGCAACAAGGCAGCAGTAAAGTTCAAGTAGTTTATAAATGTCAGAAAAATCCTACGAACAAATTACTTCCTGAGTCATTTGTGTGTGTGTCTTTTATTTGGAAAAGCATACTTTTTAAGAGAGGAGAAATAAAGATGCCATTTGGTTGCTTATGTGCGCTGTTTGCTACTAAATGCTTTTTAACGAATAAAAAAAAAAAAGATCAAGTTGAAGCTTCTGATTTAAGTTGCTCCTTCCATAACAGTTTCTGAAAATGTGAGGGTGGCATTAAAATCAAAGACACGTTTAAGGAAAAACATATACTTAGTTTGGAGGGATGAATGAGAACAACCTGCTTGGTTCATACTAAGCTTGCAGATTTATCAACACTGGGCACACAAGGGAAAGACAGACCAAGTGTTTATGAGCTCTCCAAAAGGATTGATTTTTACAAGTCCTTGATTTAGCTGAAAGGGGTGCCTATATATTTAGTTAGCAAAAGGGTTAATGGATTCAACCTTTTGAAAAATGCACTTCTTTACATGCATATAACATGATGGATAGTTAACGGAATGCACATAGGTAAACATAGGTGAAAACAAATTAATTGGAAGGTATAGGGCTTATTGTTTATTTTTTTCTTGATAGATGGATCTCATTATTTTCTCCTTGGGCAGACAAAGCCATAACAGTTTCCAAAGAAAGGAGAAGTGACAGCTCCAGGAAACTGCTTACAGATGGACAGCCAGCAGGCTAAAAATATTACTTGTGTCCACCTCATCAATAAGCTGGCTCCATGAAGAGTGGCAATAATTCTTTTCCTGCTTGTGCTGCCCTTTGAGAGGCATGAAGACGATTATTGATAACTAGGTATGTAGAACAAAATATATACAGTAACACAAACTCATTTACTACGGCAAATCCATATTAGAGAGCACCCTGCCTTTCATGCCATTATTTAAAGTGGCAACATGTACTCGTCAGTGTCTTAGAGGATTATGCTGATACTGTGTTTTGTTACAGTCCTATTAATTATTAATGATACATATTTACTATTCACCTATATTTAGAGAACTGCAAAAGGGGGAGGAAACCTCACAGAGTGGAAGAAGGTGAGTTCTCAACCTCACATACATATAAATGTCACAAGAACTGGCCTTTATCTACTCTTTGTACCAAAAAGGATCTTTTAAGTTTTGTGTGACAATACCAAAAGGATGGATAAAAATAAATTTTGACACAATTCATAAATATCAACGCTTGTTAAAAAAATCAAGAAACAAGATATACTTTATTATTCTTCTTAATAGAAGAAAAATTTGTAGTACCAATTACTGTGTGGAATTAAAAAAAAAAAAGCCTTCTCAATTAAAGGCACTACAAAATAAATGACAGTTTCCAGGCATCAGCACAAAGCTAAAGGGATTTCAATGGCCTCATTACTTTTATTACCCTGCATTGCTCAGCCAAATCTCCTGCAAGGCTGTGTTTAGGCATAGGATCTGTCTCATACTTCCAGAAATGTGGGCAATGGATCAGCTCACCTGAAATCAGTAGAACAAACATGCAAAAATCATAGCACAGCAAATGTTATCCTTGGTTAACCTGCTTTATACAGATTGGAAAAAAGTTATTAGCCAGGAAAGAAGTTAATGGAGAAATGGAAGACAATTTCAAAGATAATAGTCAAAATTTTGACATATTAGATCAATAGTTGACAGAATTTCAGGCTATTCCCTTTGCATTTCCTTATTGAATATCTCATTTCCTGTCACTTATATTCTAAAATAGATGAAAATGATGCATTTTTGTTCAACAAATGACAGAAGAGCAAAGTGATTTCTAAAAAGTCAGTCTAAATGAGAGAACATGCCTCATGCTCTGCCCAAGTTTTCAGATTCTTTTCAGGCTTGAAGGTCATAGTGATTAAGTGTGCTGTGTTATTCTAGAGCTGCACAATTATCCAATAATCAGGATTCTACCCAGGGCTGCCATGACTTGACTAAGGGGACTCTTGTTCCCAGTTTTCCTAAATGTCTGGTCTCTGAGGACTCAAGAGAGGAGTTCATTGGAAGGTCGATTGTCTTACTGAGTTTTAAAAAGCAGTGGATAATTACTAAAAACAAAACAAAACAAAACACTACAACTATCCTCCATCTAATTCTTGAATCTTTTTTTTTTTAATATCAGAAAGAGAGACAGAACATGAGAGACTCCTAACTCTGGGAAATGAACTAGGGGTGGTGGAAGGGGAGGTGGGTTGGGGGTACGGGTGAGTGGGTGATGGGCACTGAGGGGGGCACTTGATGGGATGAGCACTGGATGTTATGCTATATGTTGGCAAATTGAACACCAATAAAAAATAAATATATATATAAAAGATAATATTTCTTGAATCACCTGTCCATTTTTAACTTGTATCTTGTAAAACTAAAATTTTTCAGTCTAGGATACAATGATTAATCTTCTTGTTTAGAAAATTCCCAGGCTAGGGTAGGCCAGGTGGCTCAGCGGTTTAGCGCCGCCTTCGGCCCCATCCTGGAGACCCGGGGTCGAGTCCCACGTCGGGCTCCTTGCATGGAGCCTGCTTCTCCCTCTGCCTGTGTCTCTGCCTGTGTGTGTGTGTGTGTGTGTGTGTGTGTGTCTATCATGAATAAATAAATAAAATATTGAAAAAAATTAAAAAAATAAAATGATGCATTCTTTATATGCTGCCTTTTGTAATTTCATGAAAAACAACTAAATGCAGCAGTATTTACTTAGGGAGAAACGGCTACTAAAACCTTTGTGGAATTTGGAATGCAAGTTGTTTCTCTCACCTCCCTATCATGAAAGAAAATTACAATTCTGCTTAGGTGGCAGGACTTTTTTTTTTTTTTAATGGGCAATACATAAGACTATCTAGGTGAAATGGTATTTGAACTACAATTCACTTGAGGGGCGCCTGGGTAGCTCAGTCAGGTGAGCTTCTCTGACTATTGATTTCAGCTCCAGTCATGATCTCAGGGCCCTGAGACCCAGCCCCACACTGGGCTCTGCAGTTATGTGTGCGGAACCTGCTTAAGCCCCTCCCCACCCCAACTCCTGGAATGTTCTCTCCAAAAAATCAAAACTCACAATTCAGTTGAATTTAATTAATCCAAATTTACCAATTATTCATTCTAGCAAAAAACTAATGTCCAATGGCAAATTAAGACTATCTTTGAATTATATTGACATAGTTCATCAAGAAAATTCTTCGGTCATTTCTCAGGGCACTTTTAGTCACAAGTGATAGAAGTTCAGCAAAACAAAGGGGAAACTATTGATACCTCTCATGAAGCCAAGGAAAGGGCAATGATGGAGCCAGTCATGGAACCAGAGACCAAGGGACCTGAATTCAGTCAACATCCCTTCCCCTTATCCCCCCATCTGCTTCTGACAGCCTCAAAGAAAGGCTGGGTGGGTGATTGTGTGTGTATTTCTAGGAGGTACCTTCTTCTTTTTCTTCTTCTTTTTTTTAAACTTATTTACTTAAGAGGGAGGAAGGGAGGGAGGGAGAGAGAGAGAGAAAGAGAGAGAGAGAGACTGCAAGAGCCCAAGAGCAGGGGAATGGAGAAGCAGACTCCCCACTGACAGGGAGTCCAAAGCTGAACTTGATCCCAGGACCCAAGCTTGATCCCAGGACTCAGGATCAGGACCTGAGCCAAAAGCCGATGCTTAACCAACTGAGCCACCCAAGCTGCCCTCCTGGGAGACCCTCTATAGATAAAGAGTCCATTGCTTCCTCGATCTCTGTGACCAGAGAGCAGGGTCACAGGCAATCAAATGTGCTGAAAGATAAGATCTCCCATTCTGACCCTTGGCTAGGATGAGGGGGAAAGCAATAGGTTGCCCCAAACTTATAAAATGCTATTCCTTGAAGTCCTGGGCAGAGAATGAACTACCTGACATGTTTTCTGAATGTTACCAATGGACTAAACACAGTCAAGGCCGATATTTAAGGTCTCTTCTGTATCTAGGCTAACTATTGTATTTTAGCATGACCATTTGTCCCAACAACACCACAAACATGATTAGCTGAACCCAAGAAAACTCCTGCAATATGTTCACCAATTTTTTTTTATTTTTAATTATTTTTCTAGGGAGGGGGACAGAGGGAAAGGGAAAGAGAATCTCCAGCAGTTTCCATGCTCAGCACAGAGCCCAATACATGGCTCAGTCTCATAACCTGAGTCAAAATCAAGAGTCGGATGCTTAACTGATGGAGCCACCCACCAACTTTTAATAGGTACTGTCTGAATAAAACATTCACAATGAAATTAGTTTGCTTAGACCTGCTCCTCCTCTATTACAAAGTTCCCGAGTCTAACTCTTAATACTATTTCCCAATGTCTGCAGTGATAGCTTGAGGCACAAACCCTACCATTTGTAACCACTTATGTTCACTTGCTCTGTCCTCCTCTACCAGTGTGCCAGTCCAATAACATAGCAGGAATTCCTTATTTGATCTCACACCTATAATCCCTTGGTAACTTTTTCCTTTAGAGGCAATGTGAAGTCAGAAAAAACATGGCTTTGACTCAGAAGACCTGTGTCTTGAAACCTATCTTTCCACCTACAGCTGATATGATTTTACCCGAATCCTAATGATTTTCTTAGCCTGACGTTTTTTTTTTTTTTTTTTGGTGTACCCTATAAAGACAAAATGGATAAGATATAAAATGCCTTAGCCAAGAAGCACCTGGGTGGCTCGGTTGGTTAAGCGTCTGACTCTTGGGTTCAGCTCGGATCACAATCTTGCAGTTTAGGGATCAAGCCTCACGTCAGGCTCTAGGCCAAGTGCAGGGTAGGCTTCAGATTTTTTCTCCCTCCCCCAGTCTCCTCCCCACTCACACTCTTTCTCTAAAAGAAATTTTTAAAAAATTGAATATTTGATGGAATATAAATATTTCTATTCAAGCTATTAATTTGTTATCCGACGTTCCGTCTTCCCTTATAAACAGGCTGCGTCATCTTACAATAACCTTATATTTGTAAGCATCATTCTTATTAGTGTTTTCTCCATCTTCAGGGACTCTGAAAGCTGGAAGCATAAAAATTCTACCACACTGAACCCACCATTTCTAGAATCGCATAACTGCCAGACTAACCTAGATGAAATTTTTCTTGACTCTTGGACCTATTTTTCTCCTCAATCCATTTAAAGACTCACATGCTCATCCTTGCACTCATTTCAAACCTTACCATGGAGAGGAGACCGTCTTCTAGAACAAAAAATGATCTCATAACTCAACAGACCAATTCTACTCTTGAATAAACAGGTCTTCATCATGCATTAGGAGCAAATGGTCTTTGTCAAGGACTTCAGGAACTTACCAACGCACTGGCTCTGCCTTAACCTACTGAGGCACAGCAAACAGCCCACTGCCATGAGTTCTAGTCTAGGACAGGTGGTATTTAATGGCCAATGAAATGCTGAGCTAGATAAAAGAGGTAACACTAAATTATTTAGTCTATTGCTTCCACCAGTATTCCACCCCACATCTTGAGTTTCTAGCTTTGCCCTCCAGTTTGGCATTTTTACTGGCTTGTTGTACATCATACACATGCTAGCCAGTGCCTTAGATGTTAAATTAAAATGTTAATCATTTCAATCCTTTCTCCCGTCTGTTCACTCAACTTCTCTCCCTTCTCTCTTCTCCTCATTACTCCCCCAACTTCCTTTCTTTTCAGTTTGCTTCCATTCTAACTTCTGAGTCTTCACTTGCTTATCCTTTTCTATTTCCTACATGGAAGTCACTGGAGTCAGAGATGAATCAAAGGATTTAAGCCTCATGTGGAAAGGCCTATCTCACACGTGCCTTATCTTTATCACAAGACTTTTATTATACGACCTTCCTCATCCTCCTGTTAACTGAACATGGTCTTTACTATTCTTTGAATACCTCTAAATAATTTTTGATGAGTCATTTTGATGGGAGCATATCCTCCCACAAACAACTTATCCTTTTTGTATAGCTCACCTTGTAAAGCTTATATTTTTCTACTGTGAGGCAAATATGTTTTATTAATTTGTAAGTTTCATTAAATTTTTAAAAGTTTACATTAGACTGTCCTTTATCAATAATTACAATTTATTTTGGTTAACCATTTAATAAAAATCCTAGGTACATTTGGTTTTTACTCTAGAATTTTTTCTAACATTAAAAAGCATTCCAGCAAAATCTTTAGAAATACACGTGTGTGTGTGTGTGTGTGTGTGTGTTGTGTGTGTAAATCTATGCTCCTAGCACAGCATAACTTTTTTAACATTCATGAAATAGTTGCAAAATGGCCTGGATTTATAGGACCTGACAGCAGGCATCACAAATAAAGTCGCCTTTTGGGGGTTAGGCATGAAGTATTAGCATGTAATTCTAACCCTTTCTTCTGAGATCAATACACCCATGGCTTGTGAGGTTCTGATTAAGACCCATTGTTTTAAAAGATGATAATAAAAGCAGTTATCCAAGCTGCTATTAGTATGGTTACATAGACTCAGCCTGTTTGGAAATCAAATAACCACTTTTAGATTTTGAGTTTTGCCTGCTAATTATGTACATAGTACTGCAGATTCAATCAAGTATGAGTCTCAGGGACATAATCTTATCGTATTAAATGAAGGACCTTCTTATGTTCCCTTTATCTTTCCATCCTCAATTCCATATTTCATGGGCAATTACTTTATTTGATACAGACGCTCCCCAAATCACCTTTTTTATGTACCTATATTTACCTATGAAAAACACACATACTATATATATTTTTTGGGGGTATGTTTTGTATATACCTTTGAAGCTATAGAGTTTAGTGGTTTATGTATTCTCATGAAATTTGGCAAAAACTTAATAGCATCCATGCATGTTGATTAAATATGAATGTCACTAATCCCTTTCACATCTTATCAAATGATTTTACCATTTCCTGCCAATGCATTCAACAATTGATAGACACGGATAGTGCATACTTCACTGTTACAGAAAATGCTGAAGTGAATACCATGGCATGGGTTTCTTTGTGCATATTGCTTTCTTTGTGGAATTTTATTCACTTTTCCCCTTTGAGCATCTTTTTATTTGTAAGGGTCATTTTCCTTAAAACACTTCATGCTAAAAGGGTAAAATCAAACAAACTCAACTGAAAAATGAGAATATGCTGTTTTATTTTATCCGACACTAATATAAAGCTGGTGTTTACACGAATTTACCCTCTGAATGTACATGAGGGTAAAAAGGAATTTTTTTCCATTGGAAAGGGGCTGTAAACTTCAGAGTCACCTCAAAGAGAGCCTGAGTGCATATTTAACCAAGGAAGATCTGTAAATAGTTAGGACAGGTGGCAAATATAATTAATCAATTCCCATAATAGCATCTTCAAGATGACATAACAAATCTATAGCTGTTTTTTTGTAATGAATGAGTCGAAGAATAAAACAGTGGAACACTACTCCAGTCAGTATCTCTCAAAGGTAGTTGAACTCCACTTGGAAACTAAGACTTTCTTTGTAAACTCAAGGTTTGGGGGACTGCAATCAGGATGATGTTAATGAAAACAAACAGATAACAACCCTATCTATATGTCACCAGATCAACTTTACAGTCCCACAGCTTACTACCTGTTACAGCTTACCCAAGTGAGCTACTCTCCTCTAACTGTGCATCGTAATGGGCACTCCGCTGCAACTGGGCAAGCCCACCTCCAATCCTACCTGTGTCTCTTACATTGCATTATTTGAGCATCAGCTTCTTCATCTGTAAAATGGGCATAATAGGGATGCCTGCATGGCTCACAGGTTGAGCGTCGGTCTTCGGTCCCAGGGTGTGATCCTGGTATCCTGGGATCGAGTCCCACAACGGGCTCCCTGCATGGAGCCTGCTTCTGTGTGTGTGTGTGTGTGTGTGTGTGTCCCATGAATAAATAAATAAAATCTTTTAAAATAAATAAATACATAAATAAAATGGGCATAATAGTACCCACCTCATGGTGCTGCTCTGAGTGTCAAATAATGCGTGTGAAAGTTCTATAAAATTTGAAGCGCTATACAAAGAAAGTTATTATTGAGATTGTCGCATTTTAAATGTATCTTAGAGGGATACAGATGAGAATCTTCCACCCACTCTGGGAGTCTACTGCTTCCCTTCTCCAAGCTGCCAGGAGGAGTGGGGCGGGGGGCTACTATTGACATGTGCTGCTTCACTGCTTTGAGCTCCATCCTTTAATGACACCATTTCTATTTCCTCTTTGCCTGTAAAGGCCTAAATTCTGTAAGCGTCATCTGTTTTGGGCTTTTTATTGGGTAGCACTAAACCAAGGCTTCCAGAGAGGCCAAGGCTAAAGTCATTCCATTCGCCTAAATGAACTTAACCAATGTAATCAAACCATTTAGTTCCCTTCATTGCATCCCATCCTGTATCTTGGTTCTACACACACTTATTTTCTTCCCCAAGATATCTAATGGGGAAAGAACAAAAAAAAAAAAAAAAGTGACTGGCTTGTTAACAGCATGACCATTTGTAACATCATACAGTGCTATTTCTCAATGGCATTTATGAGTCATTATTAATAAAAAATTGTTCTTTCTGAACTCTCATATAGCTGTCTTTGAAGTCAGTAATAATCATTTTAACACAATACTTTATTCCCTTTCTCCAAAAAGCTCTAAGCACCTGGGAGACATTATCTAATTAATCCTAATGCATGCAGAGAGGCTCTGAGGGGGTGTTTAGGAAGACAAAAAATGTCTATAAAGTTCACCATGACTATCATTAAAATATTATCTGTTCAAATGCATGTACAAAACACAAGCCTCTAGCCACAGTAAACCATTTAAAATAATTTAAATAGCTTGTAAAATAAAATGGATTTCTATTCACAATTATTATGCACTACAAATTTAATCTATTACTTAAAATTTAAGTTATTTTGACTCAATGTATTTCTTTTTCCCCCTAGAAAAGGACAAAAATATTTAAGGACCTTGATCAGCTGCAAAATTCCTATATCTTTTCACTGATTCAATAGGTACAACTGATTTTATAGTCCTGGTCTTAACGTTTAGACTGTATGTCAACTTGAAACACCCAAGTTTTAGAAAGCTAGAAAAAATAAATAAATATAATTCATTTGAAAGCATTTTAAGATGTAAAGAATACTGGATTTGAGTTCATGAATAGCCCTATCTAAACTAAGAAATAAAAAAATATTGTAAAAATAATGTAAATTTAGCATGCACAAAATAAGCATAATTTAACTTAACCACATTGATTAGACAAAGTCAAGTTTTAGATCACAAAATGGGCTTCATCTGCCAATCTGTGCATACGGCAGAGCTTTCTAAAGAAACCCATGGAACCCCAAGATAGGCTGAAAGGAACCTGCTGACCCTCCTTCCCAGTAATGTGGTAAATATATTATTTTTTTAAGATTTTATTTATTTATTTATCCATGAGAGACAGAGACAGAGAGAGAGAGAGGGAGAGGGAGAGGAAAGAAAGAAGAAAAAAGAAAGAAAGAAAGAAGAAAGAAAGAAAGAAGAAAGAAAGAAAGAAAGAAAGAAAGAAAGAAAGAAAGAAAGAAGAAGAAAGAAAGAAAGAAAGAAAGAAAGAAAGAAAGAAAGAAAGAAAGAGACATAGGCAGAGGGAGAAGCAGGCTCCATGCAGGGAGCCTGACATGGGACTCGATCCCGGGTCTCCAGGATCGCACCCTGGGCTGAAGGCAGTGCCAAACTGCTGAGCCACCCAGGCTGCCATGTGGTAAGAATATTAGGACATGGGAGGAGAGATGCCTGATGCTGACCCTGCTTATTATGGAACTAGGGGACGTGACCCAGGATCCTCTGTTTAACTCCAGTGAATGCTTCTGCAGGCACCTTGTCCAGTGCCCTGCTCACTTATATGTTCCATTAGTAAATCCCTTGTTACATGTTCCATTAGTAAACTACCACCATAAATTTCTCCTCTGACAAGACTCCTCACCCTTGTGTTCACTGTTTCAATGTATGAATGTTCCACAAAGCTACAAACCCCACAGTATCAAGGGTAACATTTCCCTCTCCAGTTCCCAATTAGCATATTGTCTGGCTTAGTATTTAATACATCCTGACTAAGGAGTGGATGGAAGCTTTGGTGAATATTAGATGAAGGAGCTACACTTCTTCATTTTGCCCACAGTTACTCTTTGAAAGCCCTGGAGTGGCTGGAAGAGATGTGAAAAACTCTGAAGAGGACTTCTAGGAACTTCCAGGGTCTCCCATCTTAGATAATGTTTCTATACATTGTTTTCACTTGAGATTGCATGAGGTCCTGCTTTCCATAACTACTTAGTATTCATTTCTTAAACACCTGTTATATACAAGAAACTATTCTAGACCATGTGTGAATAAGCAAATGACTCCAAAGGAGGTATGTATGAAAGTACTTCCAGGTGGTTTTAAATATTGAGACTTCATTATGAAAATAAAATGCAGGGGGTTGACTCAAACATTCCCAAAGCCATAACAACTTAGAAATCAATAACATGTGCTTTATTAAAAAATTAGGTGATCTTGGAGCACCTGGGTGGCTCAGTCAGGTAAGCATCTGACCCTTGTCTGACTCTGGTTTAGCTCAGGTCATGATCTCTCGGTCACAGGATGGGCCCCAAGTTGGGCTCCCCATTCAGCATGGAGTCTGCTTGTTCCTCCCCACTACCTGCTCCCTCTCATTTGCTCTCTCCCAAATAAATGATAAATAAAACTTTAAAAAAAAATAAATGAAAATAAGAACTAGGTGATCTTGGGGAACCTAAGTAGATTGGTTAAGCATCTGACCCTCAATTTTGGCTCAGGTCATGATCCCAGGATCCTGGGATCGAATCCCATGTCAGGCTCTGCACTCAGTGGGGAGTCTGCTGGAGATTCTCTCAATTTTCTCTCCCCTCCCCCGACCCCTCTCTGCTGGTCCACACTCTCTCTCCCTCTATCTAAAATAAGATTTAAAAATCACTAGGTGATCTTATAAATAGAACTACAGTCTAAATGATAAGCACAATAAAAATGTTTTCAAACAGATCCTACACACTCTCTTCATGAACATTTGATAAATTTATACTATAGGTCATTTACAATTCATTAAGAGTTCCAGCCTCTAATGACCAGTAGAATCCAGAATCCAGACCTAATGTGATTGAGAGACGCACTTAGGAAAATTACTTTAACAGCATAAGGTAGTGTACTATATGTCTCCAAAAGGCATTGCTTTTCTTTCACTTGCCTATTGTCAGCTGAACTTTCCAATAACGCTTTACATCAAAAATGAAAACAGCTTTCAATCAATTGATAAGCATCACAGAGACTTAAAAATATTGCCAAGAATTTAGAGCCCAGAGGCATTTTATTCTCATATGCATTTTCCAAGTAACCATCGGCCTTGTATAGATGCTAGCATTTTCCCCACTACTAGAAGTAAAGATTAATCAGTCAGAAAGGAATGTTTACAGATACCGTCTCAACAGCCAGCAATGAAGGAAGTCTTCCTGAAGTATTTAAATCCTCCTCACTCTCTTTCTACCAGTTATATAAAAGTCTGTTTAATTGTTTACACACACAAAGAAGGTGATCTCTAGTGCTAGGTCTTGCCTCTCTTCTAATTTAGGACAGTCAGGAGACCATCTCACTATCCCAACAGCATCTTCTACCATCAGGATAATGATTATTTTCAATGCAGTAACTTTAGCCCAGAGCTCCTTCCTTTCCCTATATAATTCTATCAGAGGAATTTCTCCCCATATATAAATATGATCACATGTCCTCCCTATTCAAAAATCCTACACAGGCTCCCCACTGAAGACTGGAAAGCCCAAAGTCCCTATTATACCATACAAAAGTCTACAATCTGAGCTCATTTAGTTGTGTGATCACTGTGCCTACTTTACATTTCTAACTTTAAAGATTCCAACTACTTCAGTTCCTATAAATCAACAGGATGTTTATTTCTGCTTAAAAAAAAAAAAAGATTTGAGAGGGGAAAGCAGAGGGAGAGAATCTTCAAGCAGACTCCTTGCTAAGTATAGAATCCAACACACAGCTTGAATCCACGACCCATGAGATCATGACCTAAGCTGAAACCAAGAGTCAGATGCTCAACCAACAGAGCCACCTACATTTCTTTCTGCTTTTATCTTGCACTGTCTCCTCCAGAGGCTCTTCTCCTACCCCAGCCAACTGGCAACCACACATTCACCTTTAACAGTCACTTCTGGTTCTAAGGAATGTCTCATTCCCATGATCATTAAGATAGAATCAGCAACTCAAATAGTTAATTTTTCTTTTATAGTTCTTCTTCAAGATACCAGATAATACAAACATCTTCATTTATCACATATCATGCTTCAGTTTTACTTCAATGCATTTGCGAGGATGCTTCTTGAAATAGACTATTTTCTCCCTTCCCTCCTATAGCTTTTTCATATCTTTTCAACACTACTCAATGAATTTTTAAGTGCTAAAATGTAGAAGGAATTGAAGATCAAGTTGTAATGGAAGTTAGGCCCATTAGAATTTTAAAAATGTGTAAGGGGTGATGAAAGGGTCAATCCATTTTTTCTTATGAGAAACTCAAGTCTTCAAACTCTGAGTCACTTTCTTTATACAATATTTTGAATGAGTATTCCATTTTCCTATACTTAGAAATCTTGAGCATAAATTGGGAGAAACATAAAAATGTGCATTCTTCAGCTATAAAAGGACACTAAAAGTCTAATTTGAATATTTGTCATGTCTTTTTTGATCTTTCTTTTGTTGCTTTTCTAAATTTTAGGCACCAAACAGGCTTTGTGTTCCTACTACTACTTAAACATAATCTATTTATTCTTGTTTTCATGACCTAATGAAAATTCATTATTTTTGTTGAGGACTTAAGTAATTAGTAGATATATATATTTACTTGTGTATACTTTACTCACTTGCTTCTGTATTTTTTTCTGCAAAGTACAGTGAATTAAATACCATAGTCTTAAACTGTCCATTTTTCTTGTCTAAATCAATACAAAGATTTGCTCTGTAAAATTTCCTTTGCAATATCCCTAACCAATCTCAAAGTGATTTTCATTGAAAAAAAAATTATCTTTAGAATCACAAAGTTTCAAAAATGTTTACCACTTAATGATGCTTTTTAAAAATGGTTAATGTTTAATGTCATTTAAAAACAACTTCTTTGGGGTGCCAGGGTAGCTTAGTCAGTTAAGCATCTGCTTTTGGCTCAAGTCATGTTCCGAGGGTCCTGGGATCAAGCCCTGCATAGGGCTCTGCTCAGCAGGGAGCCTGCTTCTTCCTCTCCCTGCCACTCTACCTACTTGTGTGTGTGTTCTTTCTCTATCCCTGCCAAATAAATAACTAATTTTAAAAAATCAACTCGTATTACCGTTACTTATCTTTGAAACATTTATAATCTAAGCATTTATCAGACCTGCACAAATCTACAAAAGGTTTTGTTTGACCACAGATAGGAAATGATGAGTCTGCCAAGTGTCTTACTACATATGTGATAACCAGGCAATACAACTGTATACTATTTAAATATACTACTTAGCATATTTAGTATGACTTATACTAGGTATGAACTGGCTATTTAAAAAAGAAATAGATTATAAACACAAATATTACTAAATATAGTCTGATCTTTCTTTAATGATACACCAGATTCTTCAGGCTCACACAGCACTTCAGAAACATCATTAGGAAAGTCAATTAACATTGAAGTGCATCCTTACAGTGGAGATAATAGACACTGAAAGTCTATTCACCAAGATTTAATATGAGAAAACACACAATGCATAATATTGAGCAAAGAGACTACCAAAATGAATATCATATTTAAACATGTAAAGTATGTGAATGTCAATGCAGAAAAAAAAAAAGTGATAAGAAAACAACCCAAAGAGTAGTAATCTCTAGGAGACAGAAATAGTCTGTTAAAGAAATTTTATTCAAGTCTACAAAAGAGGCAATTAAAGCATTGGGTTTGCTTAAGAAAATAAAAGGCAAGAATAAGGACTTAGTAGAGGCCACAAAAAAAATTTGATCCTACAATCAGAGTGTGTGTGGTTTAATATTCTTGGGAGTATCTTGGAAAATATCTCCCTTCAGAAGCAAAAAAGAAAGTATCCATATACATGTAGTGTGCAAGTATTCCAACTGAGACAAGAGAGTCAGAAGATGATGCTAGAAACTACTGAGACAAGTGTGTCAGAAAGTCTGATGTTCAAGCCTACAAAGCTCACAATGATGCCCTAGGCTAAAGCAATAGAACTGATAAGTGATATTCACAGCCATATCACTCCAAAAGTGATCAAATACATCTCAAGCACAGAGTTAACCCAGTTACACCTAAGAAGTAGTTGATCCACAGGCCTGGGATTCCAAGAACCGGGGAGACATTCTAGGGTCTACCAAAATGAGAAGAGACACCCCTTCCTAGGTAAGCCACTGCTTTGATTTATATAACAAGGTGCCAAATATTGCTGGCGGCCAAGAGACAGACTGACCAATGGTCTGCAATCTCTTTATTCTTGTTAAATCCAGTGCCAAGAATTAGTTGGGTATTTTACACTCTGCTCCTGCCCTCTACTTAAGGAAGAAATTGGTCACTATCCAAAATAACTTGGGCGCCAGAGCTGGTATTACTCACAGAGTCTTTAAGGGTGGATGACAAATGGATTGCCTGGATTTACAGCAGAGCCTCTTAAAGCACAGCCTGGCAGCCAGGGGAGAAGCACTATTTCTCATATCACTTTTCTGTGTGAGAACGTAGGGCCCATGACAACTCTCTTACCTCATTAAGATCATGCAGCCTACTCTGACTACACATTTATGGGGCACATTTTTCCCCACTCCTTGATTCTACTCTATTTGACCCTCCCCCAAGTATTGCAGATACATGAAAGGCAAGTATTTGATTGACTTTCACCAAAGTGTCCAATACACGGGCCTCGGTAGGTGATCTATATATACAGTCAGTTATGGCAACTGCAGCGGAATGTTAGGAACGGGCAGAAATCTGAGTGGCCCCACAATGAGCACTGCAATCACAGTCCTGCAAGGAGGAAAATAAGTCACGAGGCAAATGCAAAGACCTTCGACCTCACAAATCAGATTTACCTGAAGGTCTTCCATGACCGTAATCAGATTATAAAGGGTTAACCAGCAAGTATCTGGAGAGGTAATGGAAGGAGTGCAGGTATTGGCCCATTGCTCCAAATTTTAAGACTGGTCACAGGAGTGCTCTCATCAGACACACAGACTGAGCTTTTTATAAAGCAGAAACAGCATTTTGAATAGCTTGATACACTCTTGTCCTCATGACAGACACCACAGAACTACCCTGACCCTACTCCACAGCTTCTCGGCAAACACTTCAGAGATCTGGTTGTAGAACCCACTTACTGTATGGACAGACTTACAAGCTCCTGGGCAGCAGATTCTCCTCTCATAACACTGTACCCACAGGCTCACCATCTCTAACACTTAGGATTCCTTGGAATCACCTGGACAACTGATTAAAACTCAGGTTGCTGGGCACCAACCCCTGGAATTTGATTAAGTAGCAAATGGGGTTTTGCATTTTTAACAAGATCCCAGAGGATCCTCATGCTGCTAGGTCCGGGATCCCCTGAGAAGCACTGTTATTGACAGGGCTTGAAATTGATGTCCTGGTTCAGTGACTACCTGACCCACATATTACCCTGACCCTCTACCTCCTTCCTCTCTTTCTTTTCTTCTTTCTCTTCCTCTGTAATTATCTGAAAGCTGTGTTCATGGCCACAGTTGAAAAAAAAATCCTTCTATTTTTAGAGCAGTGAAAACACTCCTTCTGATATCAAAAATGATGGATACATGTCATTATACATTTGTCCAAACCTATAAAATGTAAACCACCAAAGAGGGAACCCTAAAGGTAAACAGTAGACTTAGGAAGATTAGGACACGTTAATCAGCTGTAACAAATACTCTGCTCCTATGAGGGCTGTTGATAATGGGGGAGGCTACGTAGATGTGTTAAATGAGCTAATGTGCACTACAACTCCCCAAGAAGGACTAACAGCACTTACTTTGTTTCATTGTGAAGTTTTTTTGTGTGGAACAGTAGTATTCTGGAAACAGAATATGAGACAGGCACCATTTTCCCCAATGATTCAGGTAACTGGCAAACTAGGTAGGATCACTTTTCTTTTAAATCTCTTCAAAAAGAAAGATAGTATTTGTCTATTAGGCTACTCCACATACGTGCAAAAAGACTGATAAGTTTTTGGGGTAACAGAGCTTCACCACAATAGATTTAAAGTCATAACCAAAATCGGGTTTTATGAGACCTACTACCAAGTGCAAATTCCTGAAAACCTACAGAAAAGAAAACGCGAAATACATTTCCTTCCTTGCAACTGTATTAGAATGTTTGCAGATTAATTTAGTCTGCATTTGACGGCTAAACCAAAGACTCACAAAAGACAAGTTTCAATTTCCAGACAGACCCAATTCTTAAGTTGAATTTGTGGACATCATAACTATTTCAACTTAAACTCACACACATCCCTAATACTATATCAAAAGACCATTTAATTATTAAGTTAAATATCGGATATTTACAGAAAGGGTCAGAGATTGATAAGGATTACTGTTTGTAACCTTTTAAAACCAGAATGTATCAATATCAAATTCTGGAATATGGTTTAAATGTCACTTACGCATTGGAATAAGCTGAAACACATAATCACCATCTCTATGAATCACCACTTAGCTTCATTTCTAATCCTCCAATGCAGACAAAGGTTACTAGGCTACAGCCTTGTTTTCTATTTGATGAGCATTAAGTGCTTAATTTTGAGGATTTCGCTGATCTCTTACACAAGGGCAGACACAAATTGTTTTCTAAACAAGAGATTAAAAACTGTATTTACAGCCACATCTGTAAAGATTTCCTCCCCCTCTGAATGTCTTTAAAATTAACTGAAAATGTGAAATGGAGAAGTTCTTATCCCTTTATGCCACTATGTAAATTCCACAAAATGTTTCCATAGCAGGAGGGCATACATTCATTCATTCATCCACTCATCCATTTAACCAATATGTTAGCTCAGTGACATGCAAGAGAGGCAACCAGACCAGAGCAGAACAAGGGCAGTGAACCATACAGAATGGTTTCGACTCAAAGAACTACACGTAAAGCCGAGTGGTGACGTAAGAGAGCTTCATTAATGGAGAGACAGCTTTTTGATGAGCCACAACATTACCTCTACTGGATAATTCCAGGCACAGGGACAAAGCTACTACTACCCTTCCAAGGAATCAGAAGACCCAGTTTAGGCTGCTGGAGGGCATCAAGGTGGGGTGAAGGCCAAAATATTCCTCCTCCTTACAACCATTATTGTACTCCACTCCAGCTTTACCAACTAAAAGGAAGTTTTCTTCCGATTTTCTTTCTCTATGGCAGGTAAGAAAATTCCACCCTTAACATCGTTCGATGATAATTGAGGATGTTTCAGAAAATACAGATAACTGATCAGCACTCCGGAAAAAGGTTAGCGTCCTGCCAAAGCAATTGACCTGCAAAGGAGGAGGTCAAAAATACCATTTAAATTCCTTCTAGGTGAGTGACCTTGTATAATGCAAGGGAATGAGGAAACAGCACTAAGAGGGCCCTCCAGGGGCCCAGAGCCCTGGCAGCGGATGCAAAAATCACAGCAGGGAGACTGGTGGCTCTAGCAACTCAGAGGGGACCTTCCAGGCTTCAGGGCTTGTCACTCCCAGCTCCACTACTGAAAGGAGTGGCAACAGTTACTGAACAGAGAAACTACTTCAAAAGACACCTTCCGATGGCCCGAAAGAAACCAGACATCTTCTGAGATGGGAGGGCAACGCGGGTGTAGTTCAGAATAATCCCAACCCAATGTCTGCAGAAACCCCACAATTTTTAATATTTAGGAAAGTGTAGTGCAATCTTCTGCAGAAGCCTTGGAACTTTGTGATGGTTGAAAATGGCTACTTTTGCTTTGGTTCTACATCATAAATGTTGGCCATTTACAATAGCCAGGCCATCTTGTAAGAGCCTAGTAAGTAATAATGAGAAATTGCAACATCAAAAATTGGACGTTTTACAGGGAGCTCCGGAGACATTAACTTCGTTTGCAATGTAAGATACCAAGACTGAAAAATAGTGCATAACTTGCTAAAGGTCACAGGTAGCAGATAAGAGATTGAGAACAGGGTTTGCGTTGCCAGTCCAAGTCTCTTTCTACCATAACCATGGTGATTCATTAGAGGTTTACAACTAGAACACTTGTCTAGTTGGTAATGAGCAGAGGACCAGTTGATTATGCCTTTTGCAGTAAACTTCACACTGTCTTATTTTCCATTCACCAGGGAAGTCAGTGTTTACTGATGTGTATGATCCATAGCTGCACAACACTTCACATGCATTGTCTTCAAATAAAGAACAGCTCATTCCTCTCCATACCAGTGCCCAATACAATCTCAAAATAGATTTGTCTGAGTTGAACACTTGAGGAATGTAAGACAACCTGCGGGGAAAAAAATACCATCCTTGAACTCTTTAATATTTAAAAACTATAATTCTAAAAACATATGATCTCAGTCACCATCTAGTTCTTTGGTCTCAACAATATCTTATTATGTCCTTTTTTTAAGACGTATTATTTTAAGTATCCTCAAAATGGATCTTGACTGCCAGGACACTTTGTTTACTGTGAATTTATAAACAGAGTTGGATTTTTTTTAACCTTTTTAAAAGAGCCTTGATACCTGTAGAAAATTAAATTTTTAGATTGGTTGCTGTCATAGAGGGTAGAACCTAGATGGCAGACAGCTGGGACAGTTTCTAAATTAGCATCCCTTCAAATAAATACCCTTTAGCTATTTGCCTAATGTTTTAATAGGGATAGTGGAAAAACAGATCCTTCTATTAAAAAATGTTTAATTATCCATCAAGATAAAGGAATTAACATATGTTAAACATATCAGAAAAAGCCATTCTGTTTGGAATTAACTGCATTCAGTTCACCAGCATTTTTCATGCATCCAGAAGAACATGAGAGACCTCTCTCAAAAAGAAAAGGCTAATGTGCATGGATAGTATTTTAAAATCTTTTTTTTCAAACTATAGTTTTCTAGATTTCACTTGGACACTCCAGGCATTTCGGTTCATTTAAAAAATGTATTCTGAATCTCAATAGTGCCTTAAAATTTTAAATATTTAGAAAATAGAGTATACAATGTATTCCTGTTTAACTAGCTCTACACTATGCACAAGATTTCTATGAGCTGAAACTGCCAATTTCAGCTGCCTGTGGGCTTTTAGGTCTCAGAATTAGTGCACAGCCTACAGTTGTACCACTAAATTTGCCAGGATAGAAAGATAGTAAGTATGTTCTTCAGAGATCAATTTATGGACTGTTCTTTCCCTCTGAGTTAAGTGAATATTGAAACCAATTTACATTTCCCAAAGTATGCAAGAGTAGAATGAGAAAATGAGTTAACTGGGCTTATGTTTTCTAATTAATGCAATGATATTCTGGAGCCCTGGCCAGCCACTTGCTGATGGTCACGTATCAATGTGGTTCGACTGTCCTATGCTCTAGAGCTTTAGGAACCATATGTCCAGTCAGGAGAGGTATTAGTATCTCTGCCAAGTGCCATCCTTGTAAGTTGCTCTGAACAGGCTTCTTTGTATTCCGGCTCCAAACACTGTGGCCACCAACCAGGTGAGCAATGACTCACTGTGCTACTGATCAAATAAGCAAGGGCACAAGAATACACCGAGGGACAAGTGAAGTGTCCTTCTGATTCATTTAACAAACACACTGGCTCACTATCATTAATTAAGGGATCATTTAAATCCAAGCTTCCCAAGCCCAACACAATAAAAACCAGACCCTTTTCTCATCACTATGAAATTCTCAAATGTCATTCAGGTGGTGAAAACCAAGAAACCCATTCATTTATTCCTGTTTATTTAGAATTGAAGATTAGTGATACAGTTTTCCAGTTTATTCAAGTGAGGAAAGGCATAGACACCTTCTTTCTTCTTGCAAATGAGTTAGCCAACTAAAAAGGCCAATTTTCAGAAAACAAGTTAATCACTGAACACCTGTTGATTAAATTAGCTTAGTTTTATCGATTTTTAAAAAGCATTATACTTTATGACTTCATCTTTATCCAAATTTGAGATTGTGAAAGCAAACATGCATGTTTCCTTCTATTGCTTTCCATTCTCTGTATAGATATGAGAATCAACATCTCTTCTTTTATTTTACTTTTTTAAGATTTTATTTATTCATTTGACAGAGGATGAGGGAGAAGCAGACTCCCTGCTGAACAGGGAGCCCAACACAGGGCTCACTCAATTCCAGGACCCCGGGATCACAACCTGAGCCAAAAGCAGACGTTTAACCGACTGAGCCACCCAGGTCCCCCCAACATTTCTCCTTTATTAATAGTAACAAAAGTATTATTTTTTATTGTCTAGCAGAAGTATTTCATAGCAAAACACTGAAGTGAAAAAAATCCAGTTACAAATACAGGAATTTTCAACCTCTGAACAGTAACCCTTGCTTTCTGAAAGTTCATGTTATGCCACTCTACTTTTATGAAAGACCTACATTAATACAGTAACTTCAAACTGACTAACACTAAAAGCTAAGTGGCATAACGTGAGCTTTAGGAAAGCAGGGGATATTCTTTGCTTCACATCATTTCAGCTTACAAAAGGCTTCCTAGGAATGCCCTACTTTTCATGTAGTAAGGGAAACCTGTCAACTCTTCATTTTAGCTAGAATGAAACTAATCTATTTGAAATAATGTTTATATTTCAAAGCAGAAAAGCATGGCTAAAATGTTGAATGATAACAAATCCGTAAGAATGTCAATAGGGTAAAATTAACAAAATGCAAATATTTGCACTAAGTTTGAACAAACTCAATTTGGCCTTAAGTTCTCAGGATTTCTGCTTATCCAACACAGTATTAATACAAAGACAGAAGTCTCCTGGATTGTTCAATTTCTGTGCCCAGAAGGCAGCGATGTCCTCACAATAAATGATATGCAGAGGGCAGCCCGGTTGGCTCAGCGGTTTAGCGCTGCCTTCAGTCCAGGGCGTGATCCAGAAGACCCGGGATCGAGTCCCACATTGGGCTACCTGTGTGGAGCCTGCTTCTCCCTCTGCCTGTGTCTCTGCCTCTCTCTCTCTCTGTCTCTCTAATGAATAAATAAATAAAATTTAAAAAAATGATATGCAGATAATCATCACTAAAAGCATAAGTCATTCAGCTGGTAACATGGACAGGAGTGGTGCTCACACTCATGAATCAAAGGCTAAAGGAGGCACAGTAGATATTGCAACAACGATAGAGCACACCCCTATCACAGTAGTGGAATCAGAAATATATTCATGTGACTTTGTAGAATGTGGCCTTGTTAAGGCACAATTAAAAATTCTCCTCCTGGTGGTGAACTATTCAAATGAATAAAAGTACACAAAACAGCAAACTGGGAATGGAGTTCAGAAGTGGCTGTCAACATACAGTATAAGACCTTGAGCATTAGAATCAGGCTCTGCTCCTCTCTCTCTCTCATTGACTCTAGGACCTTGGACCAATGCTGAATCTTTACGACCACCACCAACCATAATAGTTTCTATGGTAGTTGCTTGCATTATATCAATTTTTATATTATTAAAATAAATACCCCTTTCATCTCCTTCTTAGAGATGAGAACACCGAGATTAAAAATGCTAAGTCAGTTGTTTCTGGT
Source organism: Vulpes vulpes (assembly GCF_048418805.1). Classification (NCBI taxonomy): domain Eukaryota; kingdom Metazoa; phylum Chordata; class Mammalia; order Carnivora; family Canidae; genus Vulpes; species Vulpes vulpes. The sequence goes on from NC_132780.1 coordinate 58,610,782, forward strand.
AACTTGACTTTAAAAATTTGAACCCAGGAAGCTTAGGGCCAGATAGAGCCACGGGCATAGTCACACGCTTCAACCCAGAGGGAGTCCCAGAGTCTCTGAAAATGCCTACATTGTAGTTGCATGGGTAGCATTCAGTGATACCATGAAGCAGTGACTCAGCACAGAAATTTGGAGCTTGGTAAAATGTACAATAATTTTAACAATAATGAGGAGGAAGAGGCGGAGGAGCAAATCTATTAATAAGTTATATGTATTAATAAGTTAGCCTCCAGCAAGGTCCTGATAAACAGAACAAACTTCTTATATCATAGCAACACTTGCATACTTGAATCAGATCATAACCACTTGTGCTTATGTGTATGGGCTGGAGGGGAGGGTGAGGGGGGACATGTATGATTGTGTGTCTCAAAAGCCAGAGTAATGGATAATAGGAAGTATTCTTATTAATAGGAAGTATTCCTATATATCTACTCATATAGCTGTTTGGGAAGTATCTTTGCAACCAGGCAACAGAAAGAAATAAAGAGAATGGAAAAAGACATTCATTTTGCAGAAAGTGGCAATATGGGTAAATTATAGCCTGGGAGAGACAACCAAAAACCCATTTTTTAAAAAAGATGTAATTTCATCAAAGGACAGGTTTTCAATTAATATATAAAAAGCAATCATCTTCCTTAGCTAAGGAGAAAAACCACCTTTTCTCTACAACTAAATGCCCCATTTCTGGAAGGCTCTCAGTAGATATTAATTGAATAAGGGAATGATTAAATATAAGCAAAAAAATTTTTGTCAATTAATGGTAGCAACACAAAACATGAAATATGTAGCATTAAGAAAAAATTCATCTGGGGGCACCTGGATGGCACAGTTAAGCTTCACATTCTTGGTTTTAGCTCAGGTCATGATCTCAGGGCTGGGAGATGCTAGAGCTCCATTCAGTGCAGAGTCTGCTTGAGATTCTTTCCCTCTCTCTCTCCCTACCCCTTCTGTTCCTTGCCTCGACTCCTATGCTGGCACTCACTCTCGCTCACTGTCTCTCAAATAAATAAATAAAATTTTAAAGAAAAAGAAAAAAAATGCATCTAGTCTTTATGAAGATGTAAAATAACTGAATAAATGACTACATTCATTATTATAAATATACATGTACACACCTATCGATGAACACAGTGCATTCACAGTAATGAAACAAATTATGTTTGTACTTCTAAAAATAGTTGGTATCAGCCTTGATATTTTATAGAATATTGTGGAGGACTACTTGCCCTATCACACATAAAGTATAATATTACTTTATGTAATATTATAAAGTTACAGTAATTAAAACAGTATGATCCTGTGTTGGAATAGAACCTAGGCATCAGCCTATATAGGTCCTGGTATTTCAAATTATTTTCATTGGTAATATTTGGCAACCTTGTTTGTATTTTTAAAATAAGCACAAAGTTAAGTAAATACATTAGAACTTCAACAGATGTTAAAAGACTTCTGGAAAAAATGTCTTTTGCATGAGAAACACAGTGAGAACACGAAGGCTCCCAACTAATCCCATGACCCTGAAAATTTGTCTGAAAGGAGACTTTGAATTAAAATTGTCAGAGTTGTCACAGATCCCCTGAGAGAGAGAAGACACCACTGGTTAAAATACCCTTGATTCTAAGTATAGCAACTTATAAAATCCTGAACTCTCCCGTTAATTTGCTTTTGATGAAACTAGAAAGTATGAATGTGTACATAGTCCTAAATAAAGGTGCCAAGATCTCATGTTCCTATTCATTAAAATGAAATTTCTTGGGTGCATTTCATTAACAGGATATCAGAGAAATGGCCTTTTAATCTATTATCTGAGCTAGTTATGGTAGAGAAACTATCAATTCATGGATGATGTGTGCTTGTGCACGTGTTTGGAGAGAAAGGGTGGGGGAGGAGAGTGGAAAATTCAGTATCAATTTATTTTGTTGAAAAATCAGGATTCTGTGTCCTGTGATTGCCGGCATTTTACCTCAAATCTTATAGTACAAAATATAAAGTTATTCTATATACTCATAACCTAGACACAGTCCTTCTTGGGTCTCCTATTTCCTTTTGAGAATATGCAGTTTAAGTATCCTGGTTCAGTTTCAGGCGGAAACTGGAATCTATAGTGATAAGAAAGATGAAACTTCTCATGTCAGCAGAATTGTGGGCCAGCTCACTAAATTATACCAACCTTTTAGCCTCACCTAAATTAATGGGAAATGTGTGGTCAGCTTGGTTGATTTCAAGATTATAAGATGAAGGGATCTCTTAAAACCCATTTTCACTGCCCTCAATTCAAGCAAGCACACAATGTTGGTCCTTCAGGGGACATACTCATCCAAGAACCAGGCCTCACCAGACAACTTAGGAAAACCCTATGGCCCTGACTTTCACAAGCAAGCTCTGCTTTAAAGTACATACATCTTACCTGGCTGTTCCTTCGCCCTTTGGCCCAGTCATGGACTTTTCACATATTGCACCAAGCTCATCGAGCACACGGTTCATGCCAGGTGCTTTGAGACCTTTCAAGGTCTTACGCCTTTCAAGTTGACTTTTGCTCCCATTACTTTATGTAAGTTTAGCCATCTCCTCAGAATCCCAGAAAATTATACAATTCCAAAGCTCAGTTGGCTATTCTAGTCTTTGGATAAATGTTACTATAATGGAACATTTGAGAATCAACAAAGCCTTCAAATAAAACCATGTGGTTTCCAAATCTGCCTCAAGACACTATTTGGTACAGAGGGAGATAGAATTAAATCACATTAAACCAATATTATGATTAAATCTAATGTGTCTGAATTTTTTTTGGGGGGGTGGGGGAGACAGCCTCTAAGAAATCTCAAGTTACAAAGGTTTTCAGGAGCAAGTAACTACACAGCCTCAGAAGAATAGAACATCTGTGAAATATTATGAAAGCAAATTTCACTGGTGCTAGTTTATGGCATTCAGGAAGAGAAAGACTGGGGGTGCCTCGGCAGCACAGTCGGTTAAGTGTCTGACCCTTGGTTTCTGCTCAGGTCATGATCTCAGAGTCCTGGAATCGAGCCCTCTCAGCGTTGGGCTCCACACTCAGTGGAGAGTTTGCTTAAGATTGTCTCTCTCCCTTTCCCACTGCCCCTCCACCTACTGTCACTCTCTCTCTTAATTGAATAAATAAAATCTTAAAAAAAAAAGAAAAAAAAGAAAGACTGTTGACATAAAAATGGAATGACTAGTGTCCAAGTTTTTCTTTTCCATTTCAGAAGTCATTAGAAGCAGCAAAAAAAAAAAAAAAAAAAAAAAAAAAAAAAAAAAAAAAAAAATGAAGCCTCCTGCTTTAGGTAATATAATGGAGCCGAATGTTTCCAAATATGAGTTTTATGAATCTACTTATCTCATCACGCATTCTCTTCCCACTGGTAATTTCTGTGTGACTCTTTCCCATCATAGCGAGGGCTGATGCAGCTTTTCCACTTTCTGGAAGTGAACACTGCCTCCCTTAGCCTCACAGTGTGGACACCCACTCCCTCCACGGCAACTGGAGAGAGTCAAACGGTGTAGGTAGGCAGGCCCGGGGTAGAGAAGAAAGAGCATTCTAGTTTGAAAGCACCAGACACAGACTTGTCGATTATAACCTGACTAGTGTTCTCTCAGGAATACTGAGCTGCAAGATAAGAACGAAGCTTTGATAATCCAAATGCACTTTGATAGAGCATCAACTGAATTTAGCACCGAAGAGCAACATTTTTAAGGTTCTAAATTTTAGCTGGAGGCAGAGGGAATACCAGAAGGAAAATAAATGAAAGCTGCTCACCACTTCAAAAGCTAATCTTTGTAATGCTTTCATTAGCAGTTTAAAAAAAAAACTGCATACACACTTTTGAAGTAGAAAAGAAATGATTTTGATGCCTGATTGCTATAGGGTGTAGTTTAACTTCCCAGTCTTTCAAAAATAGGCAAGGTCAGGAATTTCTTTTACTGCTATGGGGCTTGTAAAATATTTTGTTGGTAAAGAAACCAAAATAGATATATAAGAGAGAGATTAGCTGATGAACCGCTCGTTTCATTTCCTCAATAAAAGATAAGTATCTGTTATAGCCAATGAAAAAGGAGAGGAAAGGTTCTCCTTTCTAGAGAAACTATTCCCTTGGGCTGGGTTGGAAAGGCACTATTTTCACGTTTAAACAAACATAGTATAAAAATATTTGGATTAGGCTATAGGGAAGTTGCAGTAAGAATAGCAACTAGGAGAATCTACAATCTCCCTTAGACTTTGGCAAGGGTAAAGGGAGGAAAGCAAATGAAAATAGTCTTAGCCAAGTCTCACCGGAAAATGTGTGTGTATCAAACCAAAATATACCACTCAACGGCCATACAAGTTTGTCAAAAGTAAAATAGGTAAATTCAAGATCATGTCTCCAGTATCAATACTCCAAAAAAAATTTCCTACCTAAAGTTCTGGCCTTGAGAAAATCCCTACCGGCCAGATACAATGTGGGGTTTGTGGCTATCAAATCAATGACATTATGGGTATCACATGTGGGTTGAGGCATAATAGAGAATTTTCAATTACACGGCATCAACATGGTATCAATCTTAACAGACAATATCCATTATTTACTCTTTTAATACCAAGTGATTCTGAGCTGTTTTTTACATTATCACAACGGCATGCTTTTCAAAACACATTTCTAGCATCTTCATCATTTTTCTCTCCAGCATTACCAAACACTCCAGTTGACAGGTTCCTTTGGGACACACCTGGCCTGCCCCTTCTGCTAGCATGAGGGGCCCCACACATTATTTCTAACTCACAAGCAGTACCAAAGTGCAGTGGGTTTACAACCTTCATAAATATAAGGGCCAAAAATGCAGTTTTGAATTTCTTGCACACAATGTTAAATAAAAATGCTCTTTTTATTATTTAAAAGCGTGGCAGGGTTTGAATGGTAGCAATTAAGATGTGAGACATTTGGGGCAGGAGTAGCATGAGTCAATCACATAAGTGGGAATGATAATAAAAACACTGGCTAGGGGCACTTTGGTGGCTTAGTCAGTCAAGCCTCCAGCTCTAAATCTCAGCTCAGATCTTGATCTCATGGTCTTGAGTTCAAGCCCTGGGTTAGGCTGGAGCCTACTAAAACCAAACAGAAACAAAAACCAACAAAACAAACACTGGCTAGTAGTTATTAAGCAATTGTGTATCAGCTACTATTACTTAGATCAAGTCTTAGACAAAGCAAAAGGACACAGAGGTGAAATAACTTGCATAGAATCACATGGTAAGTGGGGGATAGCTGGGAAAGAGCAGTGTGCATCTAAAGAAATAAGGCATGGGAGAACTAGAGGAGATGGCTTGGGATAATTTGGAGGGGAGAGCATGCAGGTCCTGAACACTAGGGTAAGATGAAGATAATACTTTTATTCTACAGGTATTAAAGAGATTATTAAAGGTTTGCTTGTGCAAGCTAAAGAAAAGAAGATATTCCTCAAGGTAAATGCGCTAGATCCACAAGACGTGCTATAATTTAACATCTAGGCTTTCTTAGCTCATGTGAATGTTCTTAAACCCACAATTTAAAGATTTATTTATGGTCAAATTATTGGTTCTATTTTGAAAAGATCAAACCCTAACTTATGAACAATTTTACAGCTGTCTTCCACTTCAGGGGTCTTCAGCCTCTTGTAGAAAGGCCCCATGTCTTTGTTTTCTTGCATTTCTATAGATTTGAATCATGATAAATATTTATGATACAGCGTTACTGGATGTTTGTCTTCATGTACTTGCAGTCACTACTACGGGTCCTATCATTGTATCAGAATGTCAGCTCTTACCAGAGATAACATGATGGAGGTAGATCCTCCCAGGCCTCTTTCTAAATAGCAGGCATTAGAAAAAGGGGTTATGGGAAAGTGAATGCAGCTAGTTAACACAAACCCTCACACAACTACTAGCAAACTTCATCACTATGTGATAATGGGTGAGTAACACCATTATCAAAAAATGAACAGAAAGCACAAACTGTCATCAAAGCAAAAATTTCAAACCCTAATTGTGGGAAAAATACTCTCCTTTTGTATTAGAAGTATAATACTTCATATCTAGAAAAACATTTTTATTACTACTATTATCGACAGAGGGGTATATGTAATTAAACTAGAAAATATGTTCGTCTCCATTGTTACTTTTCGAAATTCCAGATCGGCCATTAGACGATCAAAAGTAGCATTGCTAGAGCCATTTTTCAAGAAGACTATGCATGCGGTTGCATTATTTCTGTTTCCCTGACAACCTGCCAGCATTCATGACCCAACCAAATTCCCAACAGTGTTACAGAACAGGCTTTTAATAATGCAAAGGCCTTTCTTTCTTTTGATGGGATGTTCTCTTAGTGAGAATGGAATCACCCATCAACAATCTGCTCATCAATTATCCTTTCAATGTCCCAAATGTGATTTAACCTTTGTTAACTAATTCTCAAATTATTTTACACGGCATGCTAGTTAGAAAGTACATTTACAACTGTGGTACAATGGATGTCCAAGGGTCCTAAATAAGCAGCAGCTTAAAACACATCGGTTGGCTTTCTTTCAACCTATTCCTATATTGCTAATTTATTTTAAATAATATCTTTTAAGTATTATGCCTAATGAGAGAAGGGTAAAATAATCTTTACTGAGATATTTTCTATCAGGTATTTAAAAATTTAACTGGTTTTTACATAATCATCCAAGTTATTTTAAGGCATTAATGCAACACATTTAACTCTACATAATAGAACACTAATCTTCATCCTTTCTCAAGTCCCTGAAACTAGACAATATGCTATTCCTGAATAATTGTAAATGGCTAATGCATCAATTTAATGTTTTTTTAATACTTTTTATATTGTGAATCACTCTCCTCTCTATTCCCTACATCTTCTCCTGAAAGAGAAACATATTTGCCATCCTTTGGTTCAGATTTTTATATTAAAAAGTGTCTATCATACTAGCAATAGGCAAAGTGGTTCAGTTTACTAACACATGTAGGCTAGGCGTTGTTAATCAATGATATTTTATTGATTTTTTTTCCAGAGAATAAGCGAACACATAAAGCATTATATACAAAAATAGGGCACTAGGCAAACAAACACTACCTAGGCAAACAAACATTACCAAAAAGGAAATATTGTTTTACTAGTGCTATATTACCTTCATTGGTTTGCTGTCATGACAATATAATGAAGGAATAGCTAAGGAGATAGATCTTTCAAGCAAATCTTGCCTTTGAATGTTCAGATTTTTAATTTTTTATTTTTAATGAGAAAAAAATCAAATGATGTTAAATATGTTCTTATTTTATAATTACATTAATATGGCAATTCGGATCATTTTTTATATTGCTTTGTAAGAGTAAGTCCCTTTCGTGGAATTTAATAGTGCCTTTCCTCCAAGGCTTTTAATGAATATCCCAGTATGAAAGAGTTATCTACTCATCTACTTACTTTTGTTAAGTAGTAAAAATGACAACAAATTGGAAGCTATGCAGAGATTACTTCCACTACATGAAGTTCTAAAGTTCCACAGGTAGCTCATCAATTTCTTCCTAAATTGACAATCTTTGAAAAACATGGGGTCAGTACTCTAAAGACAGATTACTGGAGATCATAGTGGAATGGTTACTTCTTGGCCATCTCTTTTGATACAAAAACAAGTTTCAATATAGGGATATGGCCATCTAGAGTCTTGAACGTTTGGCATATTTCTGCTTCCTTAGTCTTTCTTACTTTGTATAAACCCAACCATATCTACCTCTATCTCTACCCATGCGGCAGATTCATCTTTTGTTTTTCTTTCTTCCTGAAAAATGTTTAAAGTATGGCTTTTTCATTCTGCCTCTCTGCCAGCTCCATCACCACATACCTCAGAGAATCTGGTTAGTTTGTCTTAAGGAATACACCACATAGGAACCACTGTGTGGCTAGCAATCAATACAAGGGCAAGTGGCTCTCCTCCATTTTGGGTACCAGGAGTGTTGACCTCCAGTCTAGTTCAGTTCAACAAAGATTTAATGAGCACTTAACTCATTCCGGGCACTAAACCTGGGCTCGGAGAATACAAAAATTCATAAGAACATATTCATGCATCCTATACAATGTGTGTATGAAGTTGTCTGATCACAAAGCAGGTTTCTACGCTGACAGAGTTACTTCTTAATTGGTATCTCATCTTAAGCGAGATCAGTTCCTAAGGAAAGCACATTTGGTACATCGAGATAAAAATCCTTGTAAATTCCTTAAATCATCCATAAAAGCCAGTATATATCTTATATGCTACTGCTATCCTAATGATTTATATTCAACACCGTGAGAACCACTAAGACTCAAGAACCAAAAACAAGTTTTGTGGAAAGGGCCAGAGAGTCAACATTTTATGTTCACAATCATTAAGGGAAGAGGAAATGCAAGATTTTTAAAGAATTCCTACTCGCCTCCACATTTACTTCATTCTACTTTAATATGGAACCTCACTTCTTTAAGTTAAAGCTGTATTTTTTTGGTGAGGTTTAAGCATGATAATATATTTTAAAGCAGGTCATTAAGGTCTGGCACACAGTCACTACCAACAAATGTTTTCTGGATTTGATCTATATCTTTATCAGATCCCTAACAATAAAAAATATAAAGATCTGGCCATGTGCTCCTCTGTCCTCCCAAACTGGTGTCACTTACTGCGGCCCTACTTAATAACCGTCATTCTCAGGCTCTGGAACATGGAATGCAATAAGCCTTTCACTCTTCATCCTCAGATTATGAAATTGGCACCTTATATTAAATGTGAATATGATGCAACCCACTGCATGCAAAAAAAGAAAAATGCTATGGAGGTTCAGAGAGGAGGATTATGGGCTAGACTGAGAAACATTGTGGTTTGTGCAGAGATCATTATTACCTTCCAGTGCCATTCTAGCCTAACTAAAATCCAAAGATATCATTAGGTAAGAACTGGATCATGGGAAACTATATGTTCTATGCTGAAGACATTGGCCTTTATTCTATAGGTATCTGGGAAGCATTCAAAGATTTTGATCAGATGAATGGCAGAGCTGAATTTTAATGTAAGGTATATTTTTCTTTACATGCAGCAAAGAATGGAAGGGCAACAGATGAGTAGTTAAGAGCCCTGACTTAGGGCAATGGTAACAAGATACAGAGACGGAGAACAGAAGTAAGAGCTACTTGGAGTTCATGAGAAATTTGACAGTTGCTTCATTTGAGGCAAAGGCAATGGATGAAATAAGGAGTGATGCTAATGCCTATATCCAATTGACCCAAGCATGACTGAAAGGTGACCATATCCTTTGAAAGGTGGACTGCAGGAGGTGTCAATGTTACATATGGGTTTCTCATGGGTTATCAGAGAAGATACAGCCACCAGGAATTTTTATATACAAGGACTAAATAAATATCAAAAAAGGCTAAGATAGGGCATATAGACTTCAAGCCATGAACATTTTAAAAGCCCTGAGAGAGATTGACAGAGGACAGGTAGAGAGTGAGACCCACTACGGGTCAAGGACATCCCAGGGAAAATAAGTGGCATAAGCAGCTCAGGAGTCATGGGAAGACAACTCAGGAGAAGAAATGAAGAAACAGGAGGAGGGTGTAGAGGAAGAGAGTCTGAAGGATGCACCCAGTGGCAGGAAGATAAAAGCTGAATGGCCGTTTAGCCAAAGGATTACCCGTGATTTGCCAGCACAGCTTCAATGGAGCAGTGGACGCAGAAGGCAAGCCACAAGGGGCTAAGCCAAAAATAGAGAGTGAGGAAGTTGGGACAGCTAGTGGAGACACTCTTCCAAGAAGGTTAGCTAAGGAAAGAAGAGATGAAGAGATAGCTACTACAAGGTGTGCTCAAGGTTTGGTTTTTGTTTTAGGATGAGAGAGTTTACGATGTTTATAGGAAAGGGATAAGAAACAGGTTTGTGTGTGGGTCCCTGATGAGTATTAGTTGTCCTAACACAAGGTCAAGAACACAACTGGGATGCCTGTAAGGTTCAGTGAAGGGGAAAGCAGTGATTGACGAGGAGTGTCTGCTACAAGGAGGAGAAGGAAGCAGTGGCGTGGATATCCTACATCTGCCATTCATTTGTAGGTTTACTCCAAAGGTGTAGGGTTATCTACAGATGAGATGCACAATGGACATGCTGGTAGACATTACAGTTTTCTGATCAGCAAAGGAAAGGAGAATTGAAGAATAAGGCATTCTTGGTAAGGAGTTACTGAGCAATCCACTGACCCGCTAGAAATCAGCTTCCCTAGGACTCATGAATTGGTTACTGCAGGGCAGCCCAGGTGGCTCAGCAGTTTAGGGCCACCTTCAGCCCAGGGTGTGATTCCCCGGGGTCCTGGGATAGAGTCCCATGTCGGGCTCCCTGCATGGAGCCTGCTTCTCTCTCTGCCTGTGTCTCTGCCTCTCTCTCTCTCTCTCTCTCTCTGTCTCTCTCTGTGTCTCTCACGAACAAATAAATAAAATCTTTAAATAAAATTGGTTACTAGAATGTTAAAGAAACAAGCAAATATGAAGGCATTATTTTCCTAATTAACAATGTATTTGAAGGTCTGACCTTAAAAAACAAACCAAAAAAAAAAAAAAAAGGTGAAAAAGAGACCACCACCACGCATTAAGGACATTCTTTTTTTTTTTTTTCCCCCCCTGGGGTTTTCCCTTCATTCATTTATTGGTTCTTATCTAGACTTCACTGCAAGAATGTGGGAGGGGTTCTTTATTCTGCTGTGACCTCACCGTTTCTCTAGATTTGTGGGTCTGTTGGGCATGGATGAGAACAGATCCTCATGCATCACAGATCTCACTCTCCTACTGCATGGAGTTCATGTCCTAGCCCATCAATACAAAGGATCTGTGAGGTAAGCACTGGAAATAAAGGACAGCTCCCTGAAATCCCTAACCTCAGAAACAAAGAGAAAAGATAGAAAGTGGGTATGTTATTAGTGACTTGAGAACATCAAGAAATTGGCCTTGAGACACCTGGGTGGCTCAGCAGTTGAGTGTCTGCCTTTGGCTCAGGGCAGGATTCTGGGGTCCCGGATTGAGTCCTACACCGGGCTCCCCAAAGGGACCTGCTTCTCCCTTTGACTGTGTCTCTGCCTCTCTCTCTGTGTGTCGCATCAATAAATAAATAAAATCTTAAAAAAAGAAATTGGCCTTGGTTTGAAGCAAAAATGCATTTCCCTGCACTCCAGGTACTCCAAGAAAGTGGATCTTTAACACAGATTGTTTAGAAAATGGATGCATACCAGTAATGAATTACCACAAAATACACTTGAATAATTAGGAAAAGCACTCTGTTGAAGTGGCAGGGTCGCAATTTTTTTTTTTTAGTTTTCATAATTGTCCAATAATCATGCAAAATATAACAAACAGTTACCTTAAGACCTGCTATATCTAAAATTATTTAAATATAAAAGTCAATGAGTATATATGAAACAATTCCGTAGGTTATTTCATATCTCCTAGCATCCGTTTAAGTATTTGAGTTGTTTTTTCCCCTTCTCTATTTTTAAAAAACGCATCCTCCAGGGGGAGAGGACTTGTTTTGACTACACAATATAGCAGTGGGAGGCGCCCACATTCAGCAGGTATTCTACAATTCTTTGTGCATTCTATTACATATCATTTTATAAAAGCCACTCAGTGTTAAAATATAAGTGATCTAGATGTATAAACTATTATGCCTGGTAAATTTTGTGAAGGACTAACCTGATAGGTTTGATTTAATGGAAGATGTTTAGTAAGGGGTCAATAATACCCTTTAATAAGGTATTTATCATTTCCTAGATTGAGGAAATATTGACTAAAACAAATGATACATCATTGGGGAAAAAAAAAACACCCGAAAACCTGAAACTTTCTTATTGTAAAATAAAACATTTATTTGGACAATGTTTGAGTGCAGGACATGGTTTCTCTCACTGACACAAATCAACACCACTCCATTTTTTAAAAATTGTCCCTGATGATCTTATTTTTAATTTTCAAATCTGAAACATTGTAATTATTTCCTAACACTTCTTTTTATTTTTTTAAAGATTTTATTTATTTATTCATGAGAGACACACAGAGAGAGAAGCAGAGACACAGGCAGAGGGAGAAGCAGGCTCTATGCAGAGAGCCTGATGTGGGACTTGATCCAGGATTCCTGGGATCACGCCTTGCGCCAAAGGCAGGTGCTCAACCACTGAGCCACCCAGGTGTCCCTTTCCTAACAATTCTTAAGGATAGTATACTTTTTCTATTACATCCCTAAACATTAATTTCTGATGGCTTTTCTATATCAATCCTTTCCTTATCCCATCTCGTACTCTACTAATAGAGGTTGTTTCTTAACTCTGGAAAGCCACATTTTTAAATTTTCCCCCGTATTGCCTAGTCCAAATCCCTTACCTATTTTGCTTTACATTTTGTAACTTTTCAGTCACAAAAATGTAATAGCACTATATATGTTTCTTCTTTGAGCCACACAGTGCTTGGGGAAATACTATCTGCATTTGAGCAGAAGTAATGAGAAAAAAAAATCAATGTAAAGTTAATTTCTCCTGCAATAATGAGAAATTCTCTAAAATCTCAAATTCTTTAAAATATGTTACTGATAACGCTGGCAGTCTTAAATGCAACAATGTGTTATTAACATCAATGAGCTAACATTTCAAAGATATATATTGATACAAAAGTGAACAAAAGTACATTTAAAAAAATTAAGGCACAGAGAAGATTCAGTATTTGAAAGGTGGAAAGGGATTACTAAATTAAGTGATCTGGGGTAAAAGCTTTGGGAAAAAGAATTACAGAGAATTAGCAGTATGCTAGCAAACTGGGAAAAATGTAAATTTGAGGGGCACCTGGGTGGCTCAATGGTTGAGCATCTGCCTCAGGCTCAGGTCATATCCCAGGGTCCTGGGATCAAGTCCCAGATCAGGCTCCCCACAGGGAGCTTGCTTCTCCCTCTGCCTGTGTCTCTGCCTCTCTCTGTGTCTCTCATGAATAAATAAATAAAATCTTTTTTAAAAAATGTAAATTTGAAGGAGTAGTTAGGAAAAGGTGAGCCAGAGAGGTGAGAAATGAAAAGAATCAATCAGAATATCTCTTGGAATATGGCTGAGTAGGGGTATATGCATGTACACACACAGACATGTATGTACACTATATAATACCCACATTACATTCTATAACATGCACACACATATTCACACTTGCATAGATGTACCCCCATGTGTGTGTATGCACACAGTTTTAACATACATATAATCTTACATGTGTTAAAATATCTATTATTTGTTAATCCACATGTACAGGCAGCAGAGCCCATACAGATGCCACAGAGGTAATAACTGTGACTATTTCCCTCACAACCCCCCTGACCTAAAAACCTCCTCCTCTACTCCCAGGAATCCGTGCAAGGCATTCACACTCTGAAGCCTGTGGGAGGGCAAGGGAAAGAAAGGATGGGCAAATTAGCTATAATTGGATCTTATTAACTTAGTCATTTAAATTGCTAATCTGTTTCCAAGTAGGCTCATTTGTAGATAACTCATCTTTAGCTGACTGAACTTGGCTTTTCTAACCCTAGCTTGTAACTGGAAAAGAATGGAATAAGTTGTCATTTATCCTCCTTTTATTTCATCTCAATAGTACATGGTCAAAAATGTCTAGACGCACAAACGTGGAAACTCCATGCCTTACATTCACCTGGTTAAAGATTATGATCATGATAGGATGAGAGGTTACATGTATTCAATTAACTCCTACAGAAATTTCATAAAAACCTAGCTATAATTAAAGGTAGTAAAATGGGAAGGAGATTGCCAAATAAGTTTTTCCAGCAAAGGAGTACAAACATGCCTGTACAGCAAGCCTATAAATCCGAAAGTTTAAAAACTGCTTCTTTTTAAAAGAAACCTTTATGTGGTCCAAAATTCCATAAAACATATAAGGTGGATGAGTATAAAACTCTCCTTTCTTTCTGGATCACTTTTAGAAGAGAAAATTTCTGATGCTTTCAGAGGATAATATTCATAGTATATGGTATTGAAATAGTAAGAGAGGTAATATGGCAAGTTTAGGTGATATAAATGAAAATGACATAATCATTTGGACTAGACTTTAAGCTTTTTTAAAAAAAGACAATCTTTCATAATCTTCAGGACTAACGGTATCTAAAATATAGTAGGTACGCAACAAGTACTGCCTGAATGAATGCTCTTAAATCATTAATTCATTTAAGAGTCAATATAAATATCATTATGTCGGCTTCTATATCCCTTCAAAAGGTTAAATGTTGTCCTTCTATGACAATACAACATATCTATCAAGTCTTTTCCCAAAATACATAGAAGATGGCAGGAAACTTAAGACTCTATTTTAGCTTATTCTCAAGATGCAAAACCAGAAGTTAGAATACCAGTGTTGTCCCTGATATCTCGTTTTGGACGACCTGCATAGGAAGAGAATGGATCCAATAAAAACCCTCAAAACTCTGTTCCGATATTAATATGCAAAGGACACTGATCAATGATAGCCATTAATTTTCGCAAGAAAAACATTACTTTTTCACCAAGAGAGAATGACCCATTTTCACACTGGCTTTTAGAAATACAAAGAACAAGTATGGACAATGTGGGTACAGATGTACGCTTCACAGGATCTCAGGGGAAAAGTCATCTCTGCTTCCTACTGCCTTTTCTGTTCAAATGTTATAAAGAGGAATAGAGAGATCACTCAAAGTGATGATATTTCAGGCTGAAGTGAACAATAATATAAAAGAGAATGAATGAATAAGCAATAAGATAGATGCCTATCTTCCACAGCACCCAGACCATTCAAGTTCACTAATAAAAATATTCACTAATAAATTATATTTTAGTGGCTTCCATTGAACGTTGTTTTTCACCAGAATGAGTTTCTATCTAGCTGTAATATCTTCAATATTTTCTAAAAGTCCGTTTAGTTATCATGGAAAAAAATAGTTATCACCAACAAGGGGAAGGGGAGGCAGGGGGTAACTGATTTTTTACTATGATCATACCAAGAATTTGTTAAGGATTTTAGATAATATTAATGCATTGATTTATCTAAATGCAGATGACAAAACAACTAAATTTCCATACCAGCAATGCACAGTTCTGTCCAAAACAGACACCCTTATATTTAAAATGATCTAAAATATTTATCCTGGGAACCCTGGGTGGCGCAGTGGTTTAGCGCCTGCCTTTGGCCCAGGGCGCGATCCTGGAGACCCGGGATCGAATCCCACGTCGGGCTCCCGGTGCATGGAGCCTGCTTCTCCCTCTGCCTGTGTCTCTGCCTCTCTATCTCTCTCTGTGTGTGACTATCATAAATAAATTTAAAAAAATTTAAAAAAAAAAAAATAAATAAAATAAAATATTTATCCTTTCTATAAGATGTTCTGGGGTACTTTGTAAGTTTTTGCTCAGATACAAAAATGAAGACATTAGGTAAAGGTAACCACGAAGAGTTTCTTACTATAGAAAACAAACTCCTAAAGATTTAGGAAGGAAAATTGTGTTTGGCCCTGACAATTTAAACTTCAAAATCAAAGACCCTTAAAATTTCACAGAATTTTACAGTCCAAATGCCAAATAATATTTTTATTTACTTCAATATGCTTTCATTCTACCTCCATAGTAAGAGAGGCAGGAATTACGCTTTGAAAAGTCAAGCCAATGTCACTTTAAATTATTATATTTTAAGAGTTGCACATTAAGATAGGAATGTTAAGGGGGAAAAATGTCCCTATATTTTAATGGTGAGAAAATGTACCAGAGTGGACCACTGTGATGTTTGGACGGTATGTTGACTCTCTGGGGGTGTCTCACTGGAACACAGCCTTGGGCATCTGCACCCGGAGTGCAGATCCGGGTTCAAATACAAGCTCCAACACATACCTCAGGCAGGCAAATGTAATTCAAATCTCCAGTCTTTGGTTATTTCTTTAACTTTGTAAAATAGAAATAAAAAGAACCAACCTCCCACAGCTGCTGTAGGGACCATAAGAGAAAAGGAAATGAAGGATGAAAAACTTGACCTGGACCAAAACAGATGACCCCATAAGTCAGCCCTGCAGTTGAGAGAGACGGTTGTTGCTGTTGTCAGGGGGGCTAACTGATGTACACAGTCAAGGCCTGCAGTCCGGGAAGCAGCCTCAAAAACAGTGAAATTGTTTGAGGCAAGAAAGTTGAGCAAAGAAAATGTCAAAGCCAAGTTAAAAAGGTAATTTCAGCTTCCTCAAAACTGATTAGCATTGTGGACTGTGGCATGAATTCATACAACGGCTCATTCTATTCTGAGTAAAAAGTGATCACTGCTTTCGGGGAAAGCATGCACTAAACTGCCAAGTTAATCAAGGTCCATCAAGCATTGCATACAAATGCAACTTTTTTTTTAAATTTCAGCAATTCACATTATTATGTTTACAATTAACTAGTTCTTGACAGTATGATTTGTTGAGGTTTGAACAAATTTCCTCAGGAGTTTTTATTGTGCAAATTTTACGACAAAACCTGCCCATGACACTTTGGCCTGTCAATAATTTACAAAGGAATCTCTGGTTTCCTTTGTACACATAAACCTTGCCAGGAGAGGTCTTATATTGGTGGTTTTTATTCTGTTTATTAAGTGGTAATATTCCCTGAACGGTTTTCTTAAAATTTAAGTTCTAAAATTTTAAATGCAAAAATTGGGGAAAAAAACTAGATAGCTTTCATGCAGCTTTTTAAAATTTGCAAGTATTCTATAAATTAACCACTGAATCCACATATCAAAATCCAAAATACCTAGAAAGAAAAATTAGAAGCTAGAAAGATACAGAATATGGATCAGAGGAATTTCAGCAGTGTGGACTGATTGCATAATGAGAGTTGGTGATAGAGAAAGAGTGAGAGATTGAGGGAGACAGAGAGAGAGAAAGGGGAGGTCTGCAAAGTGTATTCTGCTAGAGAAATCTAGTAATTGCTTCAATCTCAAGTGCTGGTCGCTATAGATGGTAGGGCATCCTCCAGGGTACTTAGGAGGAAGACTAAAACCACATGTGGAATGGTACTTCCAAGAGAAGAGCTCATAAATACTGATTGTTATAGGAGATGCATAGAATAAAATGAGCCAAACTTCTTTGGACTGATGTATGTTATCAAAGGAGATGTTATCGTTACTAATGACCCAGTCACAGCTAATGATTTTATGGCCAACCAGAGGCCTGAGCAGTTATGCTAAACTTACAGAACAGCTTTGCAGTACTTCATGGTGGTTTTTATTCTCAGCTGAACCATTCAAAATGTGGTTCTTTTAATGAACTATGAAATGATCCAATAAGATCCTCTCAATCATGAGGCACACTGTGTGACTTCATGGTGATGGGATTTAAGAAGTCAGGATCAATTTGAAAATTTAAAGGAATGAGAAATTAAAACTTAAACTCTATAAAAAAAAACATCACATATTGATAAATAGGATTTGGGGAGGGAAGGAAAAGTTCACTGTCTATTTAAGAGTAAAGAAAAAATTTTTAAAGATTTTGGGCAAAACTGGGTTATGGGCCCATCTCTAAAAACATTCATGGACAAATGGAAAAGAATTAAATACATTTGGCTTATATATACCCTCAAGAAAGGGAAAGTGTCCCTTTCCCGAAGCTGTAGAAATGCAAATATAATAAGCATCTTATGGGCAAGAAAACAGAAGGGATGGTTGTAGGCCGGCAAGCAGCATACAGCCTTCATACTCTGCTAGTCACGATCCAAATTAAAATGTCCTTAAAGACAGTCTGATAATATGAATCTAAGTCCTTCAAATTATACATTCCATTGGAATAGGAGATTTATCTCAAAAAATTCTGTAAGATAATAATCAAAGAAAGTATTTTAAGAATTATTCATATAAGACCACTGATTTCAAGACTATTTAAAATACCAAATATTATGGAAAAATATCTACTAGCACAAGTTATGTCAAACATATAATGGAATGTTCATATGGCTGAATATGCAGCCTTTCAAAATAATGACAAAAATATTAATAGTTTGTTAAACAAGCATATTAAAATTTCCTTTTATGTAAATATGTGCTCTAAAACAAAATGCAAGATGTTTAACAAAATGGTAACATCCAGAGTAACTATTAATTTCTTATATATACACACTTTTCTTTTTCCTTTTTTTTTTTTAAGATTTTATTTATTTATTCATGAGAGACACAGAGAGAAAGAGAGGCAGAGACACAGGCAGAGGGAGAAGCAGGCTCCATGCAGGGAGCCTGATGTGGGACTCAATCCCGGGACTCCAGGATCATGCCCTAGGCTGAAAGCCGGCGGTCAACTGCTGAACCACCCAGGGATTCCCACACTTTTATTTTCTAGAGTATTTTAATAAATACATATTTTTAATCAGGTAAAAATAATCTGAGAAGGAGGAAGAAAGGAACTTTTAAATATCAAAGGCAATAAATTTATAATTTTTTTGTAATAACAGAATACTTAAAATAATATTAGTGTCCAACCCTAGAAGCCTTTTTGGGGAAATCCAATGTTTATCGACCTAGAAAGATGGTCACAGTGAAAGACTAGGTTACAACATATTATTGATTGAAAAAAGTAGATTACAATACTGTATATTTTGTATGTTGTCATTTTTTGTTCACTTAGCAAATATGTACATGGTCTGTCTTACAGTTATTGAGCTTATAAAACCAATAAAGATCTCTTGGACTATAATCAAGATGTCAGTGGGGCTGCATTCTTTTTTGAAGACTAGGAGGGAATCCCTCACCTTGCATTTTCTAGCTTCCAAAAGTCATCTGCATTCATTGGCTTGAGGCCTTTCTTTTATGTAAGCCAGCAAGGTGGTATCTCCCTAAGCCATTTTCTGTGATTGCATTGGTCTCTGACCTGAGCTAAGAAATGTTCACTGATCTTAGAACTCACGTGATTAGACTGGGCCCATCTGAATAATTTTCCCATCTGCAATTCCAGAACCTTCATCACACCTGAATATTCCCTTTTGTTATATAAGGTAATATAGTCAGTTTCCAGAGTTCCCACCCCCGCAGAGTCCCCCCCCACCCACCCAGGACTAATATTCTGCCTACCACACAATTTATCAGTGATGTCTGTCTTAACTATGGTCTTTAATAATGAAACTTTAATTTACAAGGAAAACAACTCATTCACTATATCCTTACCTCCTTTTACCTTAGATTTCTCATATTTTAATAATGAGATGAAAATGATGAGCTTATCTATGTAAACAGATATAGGTTAATAGTTTTGATGTTAAAACTATTAAATCTTCTAGACAAGAAATATAGGATAAAACCATTGTAACTCTGGGTTAGGCAAAGATTTCTTGAATGGTAAAACAAAATCTATAAAGAACAAATAGGTAAGTACTTCAAATTAAATATTTTTTTTATGAACACTAGAGAGTGAAATCAGACTCAAATAATATTTTCAAGTGTGTTTGATAAAGACTTATATGCAGAACCTATGAAGAGTGCTCGAAGTTTTAGAATAAAATAAAATTTCTAATTTAAAAATGGACAATATTTTAATAGATAATTCACCAAAGAAGTTCTATGAGAATCACATAAAAGGTGTTCAAAATGATTATAGGGAAGTGCAAATGAAACCACAATAAGATACCACATACACCTTTTTTATTTCATTATACACTTACTTAAATGGCTACAATTAGGAAGACTGAACATCTCAAGTGTTATCAAGGAGACAGAGTAACTGAAACTCTCATGCATCACTGATAGGATTATAAAATGTTACAACCATTTTGAAAAGCAGTGTGACAGTTTCATAAAAATATACATCCATCATATAACCTAGCCTTTCATTCCAAATATTTAATCAAGAGAAAGGAAAGCATTACATTCATGAGAATTATACATAAATACACATTAAAGTAAAAAAAAAAAAAGCCAGATGAAAGAAACAGCAATACTGTATGATTCTACTTATATAAAATTCTAGAAGATGGAAACTAATCTATAGTGGCAGAAAGGATATTAGTCCTTATCTGGGGTGGGGATTAGAGAGGTGAGAGGGTAGGAAAAAAGGGGCACAAAAACTTTTGGAGGTGAGGAGGTTTTTCATCATGATTGTGGTCAAGGTTCCATATGTCATGGTATACATACATCAAAACTTTGACTATATTTGTTTTATTTCATGCCAATTATACCTCAAATTGTTTAAAACAGAAAAAAAAAAGATAGGTTATATCTGTATGAATAGAAGAAAGGAGGAGTATGGGATTAGGTGGTGAAGCTGGACAGGTAAGCTATGGCTCAGAATGTTGTCCAATTTGCTACAGGTTTGAATTCTGTCCTACGTGTAATGAGGAGCCAAGTGAAATTGATAAAATGGGAATGATCTGATCAGAACACTAAAAAATATGCCTTGAAGCAAGTAGTGTGGATTTTGAACTGAGATCGCCAAGAGTCTGTTGACAGGAACATACTAGTTGCAAAGACTGTATTATTCTTTACTTAAAATCTGATGAAGGTCTAAACTAAGCAGACCAATGAAAAACAAGGGGAGACCAATTTTATGCACAGATGTAAAGAATTCAGGCTAGAAGAACTGATGCCCTGTGAAATATGAAGGCATCTGGAGAGTGTATGGTAAGAGATGAACCAAGTTTGGGAGACCCAGCATATGATGATATCACTAGCACAGAGATGTAAAACAAGTTTGAGGAAGGAAGGTAGTAATTTAGGTTTGAGACATGTGGACTATGAGGTGCAAAAATGATATTCAGATGGAGACTCATAGTTGAAAATATGTCTTGAGCTTTAAAAGGGAAATATACATTAGGGAATAAATAACTGAACTATGATCATTCAACATAAAAGGATGGATGGTCTCACGTAGAGTATATAAAACAAAAACAAAAGAGGACTTTAGTTATGCCTCTGGAAAATGACCTCAAGTATGATAGATGACTGAAGAAAGACTCCATTCAACACTAAGGAGGACCATAGAAAAAAAGAAGAACCAAAGGAGGAAGAGGTACTTAACAATGGCCAGTGGAAAGCCAAATGGTTGTGAATTAAAGTCCAAGTCATTTATAGATTCAGCAAATAGGTGATCATTAACAGCCTTTGTGAAGGCAGTTGCCACATAGCCTTGTGAGTAGAATCTGGTCAAAAAGAGTTAAACCGATGAATTTGAGTTAAGGAGAGAAAAAGTAAAGGTAGTGACTAGGGGTTCCTCCTTAAAAATGTATCAATAGGTAGATAACAAATATAAAAGAGATTATATCTATTGAAGATTAAAAACTGTACAAAAAATAAAAATAAAAACTGTACAAAAGAGAAGAGAAAAAAAAAAAAAAACAGTCCCAGCCAATTTCTGCTTTTTCAAACCATTCCTAAGGGCAGAAAGACCCATCATAAGGTAAGACCACCATAGCAATAACTATACTAGCCAACTTGGTTGATCCTTTGTAACATTCCAGTCACTACTCTAAATACACACACACACACACACACACACACACACACACACACACTTTAACTTTTAAAAAGTCCCTATGCTTGTACAAGCAATTATGATCCCTATGTTATAGGGAAGGAAATTAAGCCAAAGAAATGTTAAGAAACTTCCCCAAGGTTAGTAAGTGATAGAGATAGTGTTTGAGTCCAGGGTACACTCTTAGCTAGGACACTATGGAATAAACAGAACTCTAAAGGAATCTAGGATGATGCACCCAACTTCCTAGATGATTTTTGTTCCTGGGATCATCTTTAAATCTGCCATGAAGATATACAAAATAATTATGTTATACAACTTCAAGATATGAAGGGGAAAGAAAGTAAAAGGCCATAGCTGTGAAGTACTGAAGGGAGGATTATGCAGTTACTATTACATGCTTTCCTTTACTCTGGCCACCCTTGGTGAGGGTAGGATAGACCCCTGTCAGTTGAAAAATGCCCGGGGGTTACTCTTTGATCTGTCCCTCTGGGGAGAGTTAGGTCATCTTACAAAGGCCCTTAGATCCCTTCAATTCCTCAGAGAGCAAAGTCTGAATTAGAAGTGGGAGTGGTCCACCCTGTTCAGAGGGAAATGTTGGTCTCTCAAAGGAATTGTACTTCCTTGACATTTTAAGAGAACAGATTTTTAGTGTGGGCCCCGTAAGAGAAAAAAAAAAATCCAAACTTGGGATTTTCATTTAAAATGAAGACCATGGTATCTTTTCAAAGCCAATCTTTGTTCCTTTGATGCATTCTCACTTTGGAATTAAAAGGGGAGAAGTAGTATTAAGAGACTGATGCTCTACCTTGAATGAGAACAGAATTGTTTAAGAGATTTCACTTGGACTATGGCAAGATACTACTTTCTGTGGGAGATTATGGGACTTCGTATATTCTCATAAAGTCAACCTAATTTTGTTTTTGATTAACATCCATTATGGTTCCTACTATTCTATATGTCATTTCTTAAAAAAAAATAAAAAATAAAAAAAAATCAATTACTTCAATATGAATATATTAGACCAGATATTTTTTTAAAGATTTTATTTATTTATTCATGAAGAGACACACAGAGAGAGAGAGAGAGAGAGAGAGCAAGAAGCAGAGACAGAAGCAGGCTCCATGCAGGGAGCCTGACATGGGACTCGATCCCAGGTCTCCAGGATCAGGCCCTGGGCTGAAGGCAGTGCTAAACCACTGAGCCACCCAGGCTGCCCAAGACCAGCTATTCTTAAAAGTACTTAGTTTCAGAACCTATGTACAGTGTAGTTACTGGATCCAAAAAGGGGTTTATGTAGGTTATGTGATAGTGATATTTACCACAACAAAGATTAGAAATTTTAAACATTTTAAAATAAAAATAAGCCTAAATATATTAAGTATTTATGAAAAATAAGTTTTCTAAAATAAAAAAACTGAAAAAAATATTATATATGTATTTTAGAATTACGGGCTTTATGGAGAGAAAGTCTGAGTTTCCTATCTGGTTGTCTGTTCCATATGCTCTTTTGATGAAAGAGTATGTAGAAAACCTAGTTTTACACTAATATGGAGTCGGAAAAGAGAAGAGTATTATAATAGTCTTTCAATATTCTTTGATACTACACCAAAAGTTGAAAGGTATAGTTTTTTTTTTTAAAGTTATGTTGCAACATGGATCTAAAACTATATCAATACAATTTTGTGATATTAAAATCAATTGGTGTATCTTGCACTTTGGATGATTCCTTGCCCAGGAATAATTTTGTAATGTCCTACATTAGTAATTTGAAAATAATCTGAATTTTGCAAATTTTCCAAATGTTGCCTCTTTTTGTTAAACAGTATTCAGAAGTCATATTCATTACTAATGTTACCACCCGTCTGATTCAGAAAATTCTTCAAGTACTGGAAGCTGTCAAATTCACAATGGCAAGTACAAGTTTTCTACAACTGAAAACTAAAAATTCAAATTTTGTCATAAACAAACACAGTCAATTGCCTTTCTTAATTTCTATTTTTTAAAGTAATCTCTACTCCCAACGTAGGGGCTTGAACTCACAACCCCAAGATCAAGAGTCATTTGCTCCACCTA
Source organism: Vulpes vulpes (assembly GCF_048418805.1). Lineage (NCBI taxonomy): Eukaryota > Metazoa > Chordata > Mammalia > Carnivora > Canidae > Vulpes > Vulpes vulpes. The sequence continues at coordinate 58,634,405 of NC_132780.1, forward strand.
CTGAGCAAGCCAGGTGCCCCTGTCTACCGTAATTTCTTAAAGTAACAAACATATCTTGTCTGTTTCAGAAAATGTATGAAAATACCCAAGTCTAAATAATCATAATTTGTCAGTTCTTTTCCAAGTAAAATTCATGTTAACATGGAAAAAAATGCACTGAGATTCACTCAGCAATTGCACAAGTGCTTTTCCTCGAGATGACATTATCACACTTCAGCATATAGCAAATGTGCTTGATGCATGCTCCTCATTTTGACACAGAACAGTAAAAGGATACTTATTGGGGGGGGGCAATAATTAACAAAATTCATAGTTTTTACTGTTTCATCAAGGACTTTAAGTGAAACTTAGCTTTTGTTGTTTTTTTTTTTTTTTTTCACACACTCCGAGTGCACTATGGTAAAGAACACATGGACAAGTATACGTTGGTGCCAACACCTTGATTCATGCTAAAGTGAGTAATAATACTTTCTGCATTGGTGTAAATATCAGTAAAATGGATAAGGTAAATAATGTCTCCCTTTTATTAGTAAAATAGTTCAATCTTTCTGACTCTTGGAAAGGTCCACAAATCATACTTTGAGAACAGCCAGGGGACAGCAGCAACAAGTAAATGCATTTACATTTAAAAGTTCTAATAATATTATGAATTTGACCTCAAACCCTTGAGTATTGAGAAGGCATTTAAAAGGTACACCATCCATCTCCATTTATAGTTTAAAACTGTAAATAATTATTTGTTAGGACACTAACTGTTATCAATGCAAACCAAGTGATAGATTTATGGGCAAACACTCCACCTGTGAGTGTGTGAGACACACAAACACCATAGATAACAAAATGGACACACTTTCCAAAACCACTGGGAAAAGTTTTTAAAGCCTACTTGACACTGCACATTGCACAGATTCATTCACATAGAATGAGAAAAGTTTGCAAATAAAGTGACTACATCTAATTATAAGTGGATTTCTGTTTTCAGTGGTATAAAAGATAAGAATGGAAATACAAACAACGCAAGTCAGAAGTACTTCTTTGGCAAAGAACAATCTGCAGGGCCCAATGGTGACACGGACGGGACATTGCCCAGTGTGTGGAGTGGCAAGAGCAGCCTATCTTCTTAAGCTGCCACCCAGCGTTATTTCTGCATATTTGTAAAGGGAATGTCTCATTCTTGGTGGGGTAAGCAACAAAGCAGACTATTCAAGACTTAGAATGCAAAGAACTAGCTTTGATGACTGCTTACCACTTATGGAAATGAAACAAATTCTATCAGTTTGAAATAAGAGATAGCTAGAAAACTAAAAAAGTAAGTAGACTGGGCAAGTCTTCAGGGAAACACAGAGAGAGAAGAGAAACAGTCATTGTGGACGTCATTAAGAAGTGACCACCAGATGGTCCATGAGCTGGAGCCCAACAACTGGAGGCTCCCCTTGTCCTTGGAATGTAAGATCCATTTGCTTTCTCCCCTCCCAGAAGCTGCCTCAAGGACACAGTCTTGAGATAGTGATGTGGTGTGGAAAGCATCCAGATGGTATATACACGACTAAACCTAGTAAAGGCCTCTATAAACTTTTAGGATTTGGACAGTTGACCTCCACACTCATTTTACAGCCACCCAAGACAAGCCTCATATTGAACTCCTTGCTTATGAAACCTGCCACTATTGATTTGGAGCAACTGGCTTCTTCCACTTCTCTGTGCCCTCCAAATACGGAGGCAAGGTTTCAGATTTCACCCAGAAGCTCCAGAGGAGCTTGCAAACCAGACAAGCAGGCAGGCAGGCAGATGGAGATGGGAGAAGAAAAGGAGGCAACAAACGGAAGAGAGTGAATAGGAGATACAGGCACCTCAAATTAAACCAGGGAATTGAAAGAACAAAGCTTTGTATTTCAGGATTACAACTGTTCTGGTGCAGATTTGTGACAATCATTACTAATTCTGACCTATCATGTAGAGCCTAGTAATTGTTTTTCCTCTTAATTTTAATGAAAAATTTTCTTTCATATGTAGAAACATGGAAAACCATCTGAAAGCACATGCCCAAGTCTCATGATAGGTTTTATTAGCTTTTTCCCCCAAGAATACTCACAGCAATAGGCAACATGCCAGCGGATCCATTTCCTAGGAGTTACATCTCTTGGTTACTCTCAAAGGGTCCATCTAAGGATCACTCGTGCTACCGTTCACCTGTGTTGCGTTAAGAAGTCTACTGATCTGGCCAGTCAAGTGTCAGTTTTACTGGGTTGTCTGTTGCCAAGACAGCCATTTATAAGGATTACTTTTCAGGATGACAAATGGGAGATTTAAAGCTTGACCCAATTTCTAATTCTTGAACATCTCCTCTAGAAGAGGGTTGCACAAGCTTTCATAAACATGCATCCAAGCAAACATACTTTGCCACGGTTCCTGCTACTTCTGAATTACTGACTCCAGGCTGGCCTTCTCCAAGGCCTCATAATGAGATTTGTGCTGATTCTCTGGAACTGCTTCACAAATGCCATTTCCTCTCCTACCCAAAGGGCTCTGGGGCAGACTTGAGTTCCTCAGGGAAGAAAAGATGACAATGCTTTTCACATTCATGCACTTACCAAATTAATGATTCGCAAGTAGGTTACAAAAAGATGTACGTAATATAGATTTCTATTTCAAAGTAGTCCTGATCTGCAATTATCTTGTTCCTTTTAAACAGAAGTGTTTGCACGGTTGTTTTTGTGTTTTGGTTTGGTTTGTACAACAGTCCTACTCCTTAGTCGTTAAGAAAAAAGGAACTGATGCTTGTAAACGGACCCTTGCTGGCAGGCAGTGGGAATGCAAAGAAGAATAAAGATGAGCACACGTGAGATGAAAGATCACATTTCTCTGTTGACGCCACTGAAAGGTTCTGACCAAAGCAGAGCCACCGGAGAGCTCAAGTTTGAAAAGAAAAGAAAACAAAACAACAAAACCCACTACTCTTCATCCTGGCTCTGCCCTCTGCCCTGGATTGACTCCATGGGTCATCACTGGGGCAGCATGACCAGCAGGAGATGGTGGACAGGGGCTTTCAACAGAATATGGTCCTCCATGACACTATCTATCTGCTCTTTGTTGAGTTTTCAGGTGCGCAACTCTTCCATCTTTTATCTCTCTGTTCATGCCCCTGCCTGTAATTCCAGAAGTCAAAGCCCTAGAGACATGAGAATATGAAGTTTGCAGGGTTAAGTGTGTGCAATTCAGTGGAATGGAGACCCTCCAGTGTTCTCCTTCCCTGTGGTTTCTGCGTTCAGGGCAAATTGATCCAGGATGCGTTGATAACAACGATCCAACTTGGTCTTTTAAATTAAAAAAAAAAAAAAAAATCGGTCAAGATAACAGGCTAGTAAGTCAAACTGCCTGATTCAAATACTAACTGGGTGACCTTGAGGAAACGACTGTCAAGACTCTAAGCCTCAATATCCTCGTCTGTAAAGTGGGAGCAATAATAAACACCTTAAGGGTAGAGGATTAAATGACATAATATCTGTAAAGTGCTTAGTAGTCAATAATTATTAGTAAGGAGAAGAAGAACCAGGTACAGCAAGTGAGAAGAGAGGAACAGGTGCTTTTAAGTATAACTTTGGTAATTCAATATCCCACTTCCTAATCTATGATAAATTCAGATGATTTTGTGTAAAAACAATTTATAGATTCAACATAAACACATTCAAGTCTAACTTAATAAAATCCTGTAAAATAACTGTAATAATATAGAAGTATTTAATATATAAGTATTATATACTTACATATATACTTGTATAACAAAATATATATGTTTACTATATATATATTATATATTGCAACCAGCAGCTGTGCCATAACACAGTAGGAAAATAAAATGCTCACATGCTTTAAATTTGTGGCTCTCACAACCTTTTAACAGTAGCCCACCAAAAACACACTTCATGACAAATAAGATTAACACATGAAACTAAAGTTTCATAAAACAATCCTTGTCCTTGTTAAATGTTTTATTCTAAAACATCGTATTCTAATTTTTATATTGTCTGTAGTTTCATTTTAGAAAGGTAGTTATGATCCAGTAATTAATATCATGATCGCCACAACCGCAATCTGAAAAAGACAGATTTAAGCTATCATGTGTATGTTTCAATTAACTTTAATACACATTTTCAGGATGCTCAGTATGTGATGTGGCTTGAACAGGAATAAACCCTAGGGCACTGAAACTTAGGGCCTCAAATATGACCAACTCTACACCAGAGAGGGTAAGGGGTCAAAAATCATATTTCATCAGTGAAATAAGAGGTGTTCAACATAAGCGGTAGGTTGGAATGAACTGCGCTTCACAGAATAAATATTACAGCAGGTTGAGGTCTAGATCGCCGTTAGTCCTGTGTCACTCGACTTCAGCAATGACTTGGTCATCGGTTCTAATGTAGTATAAGTCCTGACAGTTGGCTTTTTTTTTTTTTTAAAGCAAGTGCCTGACTTTGGCGCTGACTGCCAAGACATCAGCTTCAGAGAGGCTATCCCCAGTAAGCATAGGGCTGGACAAAGCATTCACAAGCGCCCCCGTCCACCCCAGCCTCCTTTGATTTAGAGACCTTGATTTTTTTTTTCCACTTCCATGCTTTAAATTCTTACCTTCAGATTTTAAATTCACCAATAAGGATTGAGCCTGCGAAACTCTAGGCCCCCACACTCAACTCCAATGAAAGCGGAACCCCGGGCCTGAAACTCTAAGCCCCCAAACTATAGGCCCCCACCCTCAACTCTAATGAAAGCAGAACCCCAGGCCCTTGCAGATGCCCCCTTTCTCTCTCTATCCAGAATCCTGCTCTAAGTGCCACCTCATTTCCAGACTCCTAACTAATAAACCTCCCCCCTCACCAAAGTTTCTGGATAGCTACCATTGAGGGCGTCTTGCAATCATCAGAAGAATCACAAGGGCAGGTCCAGTTCCAGCCCAGGTTATCAACAGGCTGAGACAGGCAGACAGCACACACGTAGGAGGCTGGGGAGTCCTGCCTCCGAGGGGTCGCTGCAGCTGCTCCAGAGTAAACCTTCAATGTACAGGCTAGCCAGGTGCCTGTGGGCAGAGGACAGCTGTCCCTTAGCTAGGAGACGGGTCTGCAGGACAGTTCTGTGATGGCTTGACAATAAACGTTTCTGCATTTAGCAGAATTTTATCTGAGTGTTGCTTTCATGGTGCAATCTCACTGGTTGCAACCTCATGGTTGTGGGGGCAGCGGGCATGGGGGTGGGCGGTGGTGCCATATGGCCCACTTATCTCTATTCCCCGAGACTGCAGAAGTTTACAGGAATCTATTACTAAATAGCCATATTTGCATAGGTCAGTTAACCACAGTTCTTTCACAGTATTGTGCTGAGGAACCTAAAATGACTTCTATTCCTTTCAATGGCACATACCCCATTCCTTCGGTGACAGTGGCAGGGGGAGCCATCCTGCTCTCTTCTAGCCTGTTGGAGACGTCCTGACCCTACCACCTTCACCTTCAGGACTGTATACAGGAGCACTGGAGCTCTACATCCTGCCAGGTCCAGTGAGAGGCAAGCTCAGTGGAGGGAGGGGGGTGGACATTGCTAGAACAATTAGAAACCAATAGCTGTGGATTTACAAGCAAAAGGGCAAAACTCTGCTGGGTCACAAAGGAAATGGGGTGGTGCATGGAGGAAAGGGGAAATAGAGTTTGATTTCCAATATTCTTAAGTGCAGCTATTTGGGCTCAGCAGGACCCAAAAGGACCCCTTCAATTTCTTGGTTATATGAGCCAATAACAACATCCCCGCTTTGTATTTGAAGCCAGGCTGGAGTTGTATTTGGTCACTAGAAACAGAATGAGTACTACCTCATGCATCCCTCCTGTATTCCACTCCTGAAGGCTGACAGTTGGGCACCGTAGCCCTCCCCAGCCAAAAAAAAAAAAAAAAAATCTAGGTTAGAGCCACTCTCAACAGCTTTATCTCCCATAGATGCTGGGACTTCAATCTCAGTTTGCTCACCACCGACTGAAAAAGCCAGGAGAGTTAAAGCCTTTCTCAGGACATTGGTCTTCCCTAGAATATGTTCCTGTGTAAATCCTACTTTAAAAAAAAAAAAAAAAAGACCCTGCAGAAAGTACACCTCTGTTTAAAAATCTTTTCAACTATCCCTCCTCTCCAGAATGCCTCAGGCTGTCCTCAAACACTGTCAAGCCTTTATGGTATACATACAGAATTATTTAAAGTAAATTCTACACAAACAGGATACAATGGCAGTGTTCTGAACCTTGCTGGAGTGTAAGGGTGGATAAGCAGGGAACGAAAAAGATGCAGAGGAACTGGTAGGAGCCTATCACAGGAATCCTGCAGTGAGATGACAAAGGACTGTCTCAAAGAATGACAAAAAGAAGGAACAGTTATAAGACTCAGGGGGATTGATGAGATTGGTGGCAGATTGCCCGGCTGGATGAAATGGCTTAATAAAGACACAGTACCAAAAGCCAGGTCTCCTGAATCTTGTCCCGTCGTCACCCTGATATAATCATACTGGACAATCAGAACTAATTTTTTTTTTGTACAGGTTGACGGGTCATAAATTGGTAATTCCCTTCAAGGAAACAAATGATTGGATTTTGTAAAATAAGCAGGACTATAGTTTTATTTTTGTCATTTAAATGACTATGCTAAGGCGGCATTTAGCCAGAATTGGTAGAAAATTAGATAAAAAGGGAAATGATATTTGAAACATGAAAATGGATATTAAGTATTTCAAACCTAGTGGATATATTACGTTACATGACCTAGCACGTGACCACTATAAAATGATTTATGACATTATGACATACATATAAGCATATGTTATATTTAGACTTTAAAACTGTTAACAGTTCCTAAGATGAGTTCATTTATTGGTACATTTTAGATATTTGCAAATATTTAGAGTCATTCCACGGATTTTTTTTTTTCAAAAAATATTTACAGTTAGTATTTAGGGAAGAATTTGTTAGGATTAGTTTAGAAGCAGAAATAAGTTATTCTCTTTTCCTCAACATTTTTTTAAGATTTTATTTTTTAAGTAATCTCTACACCCCCAAAGTGGGGCTTGAACTCATGACTCCTAGATCAAGAGTCACATGCTCTATGAGACTGAGCCAGCCAGGTGCCCCATTTTCCTGAATGCTATATACATTTCAGTTCTCATTTCTGATATTTACCATCGCGGAGTTTCACTCATCCATCGGGATCTCTGCTGCTTGGAGGCATCTCCACTTGGAGCCCCACATGGCAGTGTTGCTCTGAGAATGTGGTGCCTTTCAATAAACAGTGGGAGTCACTTCGTAGCTCTGAAATCAGGCAGAGGCTGTGAGCAGTTCCGTTCCCCCAACACAAATCTGCTTGGCCCCACAAGGTGTACTGTGAGTCATTCCTGCTCACTTTGCCATTCCTCTATCTTGGTAAGGACAAAATCCCCTGTTCCTATCAATGTCCTTAGAGACACACAGTTAAAGCAGTAGCAGACACACATTAAGGACTCCATAGCAATGTCTGCTAAACAAACTGCATTCCATCAGGAAGTTCCAAGAAGTCTGGCAAGAACCAAGACAAGAACACAAAAACAGTAGGAGATCATGGTACCAGTAAAGGGGATATGTGGATTCTTTCCTATTGTGTATTTATTAACGCGTTCTTAATGCCTATACGGCCAGGGCAAGAGTAGAATTTAGAACATTTAAGATGATCCCACACTATCTTGAGTGATTTTTTAGAGAAACACATGTACGCACCCAAGCTTAGGTCATCAGCAAGTTTATGAAAATGTGATTTTAGATCTCTATCTACACCCCTGATGTTACCACTGTTTTAAACAGGGCTGCCAACGTAATGAGTCTTGGTACCTTATGTTGTTCTTGTAAATGATAAAGCAACATTTCCATAAAGAATAGTGCAATTTATCTCCTTTGGGTCAAGAAGGGATATCATAATTATCCTGTGAGGAATGAAAAGGGTTTGAGAAGAAAGTCTAATCAGGAATTCATTCTACCTACTTAGAAACACAATGTTCCAAATGGAGCCACTCATCTTTGTGTCTTTATAACTCACATCAGAGCTTAAGTTGTTGCAGCATGCCAGCAGAGCTCTGCTCAAAGCTTAGAACACAGTATGGGCAGTTCAAACCCTGCCAAAGTCTATTTATAATCCATATGAAGCCCCTTCTCATTCTCAGTGGATCTACAAACTCAAATACGGTATAATACTGGAAAGGTGGCCAATTCTCTCTCACTAAATTGTTTTCACAACTGCTCTTCTAATTCTTCTTGCAATAAACAAAGAAATTGAGCACGCTCTTCTGGAAGGAGTAAAGGTAAATAAGAAGGAACACTGTAGGCAGGACAGATTGTGAAATACCTTAAAAGTCAAACTAAGGCAGGTAGAGCTTCAAATGTCAAACTAAGGCAGGTAGAGCTTCTATTCCAGAGTCGAAGCAGATCTATGGAGGACTCTTTTGGTGAGGACACACAAGATGGATTATGGGTTGATACTTAAAAAAAAAAAAAAAAAACTACAGAAGAAAATGAAAGTCTGGATTAGTTCGGTAGTAAGGGAAAAAAGGGACAGATAGGATAAATTGAATAGGAAGACTTGTTTCTTTGTAATTTCTCCAGTGTCTAATGCCAGCACAAAGTTCTCTAGTTCCTCATAGACTATCCATTTGACTCAAATTATGCTATTTTTTGGGGGGTGTTCTCTATCTCCAATCTCATTACAGTCTTGGAACATCCATAATATTCAGGCATCGGATGGATACACCTGGCACATCTCAGATGGTGCCCAAAAACGTGTTCCCTCCTACATTCTGCCTCCAAGAACGATAGGGAAAGCTTGATTATTGTTCTATACTAGCTTTTCTGGAAATCAAATATGAAGATATACCCTTCAACTAGAATCTTTCAGGCATGAATCTGTCTCTGCATCACTTTTGTGTAGCACTCAGAGGCAGCCCTCAGCTTCAATAAAATGTTGAATGAATAAACTATATACAATTGTATTCAGACTAACAGTGATTATGATTCAATGGAGAAATACCAACACGATCATAATATAGGACAAATAATATTTTTCCTTTGAGTAACCCTTATTTACAATGTTCATTTATGCTTTCATATGTAGGATAACTGGCACCTAACATCTTACATATTCTATTTAGAATGTGATATAAATACTGATTTATACTACTCATTCCTTTTAGAATTCACTTGATTTCTCTGTGTAGGACTCATTGTTCAGCATTCTAAAAAACAGCCTCTTAAAAAATCTGTCAATTTAGCTCTTTAACAAGGTAATGAGAATTTAGGTGCTGACACTCCTATGCACGTCTATATATATTTAGTTGGAACATTAGTGACATATTTTTAGAAAATACATTGATTCGTTATTTTTTAGAAAAACCAGATGCCTAAATGAAAAGCAGTGCATGAGATTCTGTTATGCAGGCAGATGTCAACTTAAGAAAGAGTACGTTACTGGGGCACCTGGTGGCCCAGTCTCTTAGGCATTTGACTCTTGGATTTGGCTCAGGTCATGATCTCAAAGTCAGGAGATCTGCCCACATTGGGATCTGTGCTCAATGCACAGTCTGCTTCAGATTCTCTCTCTCTCAAAATCTTTATAGAAAGACAGTATATTACTTTGTCCTGTTTGCTATTGTTGAAAGTCTTTATAGGAGAATGCGTTACATGAGTATCTTCACAGACCTGGATAACTTCATTCCATGGAGTTGACCTCACAGCCACAGATCCAATATAGAACCTCTCATCTCCTGTTTCACTTTCTCTGTGTAGACATGGTATTAGTCAATCACAGTTTTCAGAACTGAGGAGTTAAAAAAATAATAATAAATCAGCCTGTTTAAGATTTTATTTATTTATTTGAGAGACAGTATCTGAGCTGGGGGCAGGGGTAGAAAGGAAGAGAAAAGCAGACTCCCCACTGAGCGGGGAGCCCAACACAAAGCTTGATCCCAGGACCCTGAGATCCTGACTTGAGCTGAGCTGAAGGCAGACACTTCACCCACTGAGCCACCCAGGGGCCCCTAAACAAGTTGCTTTCTAATATGACACTCAAAGGCCATTCCCTTAAGTGAAGAGAAGTGAAAGAAAAATAAAAAAACAAAATTACACCTAAGAAATGAAAAGAAACTTTTTCCTTAATTTATTTAGGGACACCTGGGTGGCTCAGCTCTACAGCATCTGCCTTTGGCCAAGGGTATGATCCTGGAGTCCCAGGATCGAGTCCCACATCAAGCTCCCTGCAAAGAGCCTGCTTCTCCCTCTGCCTGTGTCTCTGCCTCTCTCTCTCTGGGTCTCTCATGAATAAATAAATAAAATCTTGGAAAGAAGGAGGGAGGGAAGAGGAAAAGAGGAAGAAAGGGGAAAAAAAGATTATAATGGGTTGCTCCGCATCACTAACTGGCATCTCCAGTTTGGTCTGATCTAGGTCATTCTGAAAAGAAGTTTTAGCACATGCCAGTGCTATTGCAACCAAGCCATGGGCTATTTTAATATTCTGGCCATCTACTATGTGCCAGGCTTTGTACTCAGTGCTGGTGATTGAGTATTTATTTCAATGATGAACAACTAGTTTGTGGATTTTATAGTGTACTGGAGCAGAGAGACAATTAACCAAGGAATCACACTATAATGAGAAGGGACACTTCATAGCAATGCCACTAATAATAATTGTACTGCCTTCCTGGTATGATTTGGAAGCTCCTTTCCTAATGGACAACAACAAATAACAGAATTTAGTGTGTCAATGAAAAACAAACAAACAAGCAAAAAGAACAAGATAAACCAAAAAACGTGTTGGCAATTCAGGGATGTTGGGTTAAAAAAAGATGTAACTCATCACCTGGTAAGAATAACATGCTTACTATCCTTAAAAGCTATAAATCCTACAGAGTATTTTTTAGAGATAATTTAAGAACCCAGATTCCTAGACACATGGGGAAGGAAGAAACAGTGTTCATGGAGTTGAAGTAAAATGGAAAAGAGGGCAGCCCTGGTGGTGTAGGGGTTTAGTGCTGCCTTCAGCCCAGGGTGTGATCCTGGAGACCTGGGATCGAGTCCCACGTCGGGCTCCCTGCATGGAGCCTGCTTCTCCCTCTACCTGGGTCTCAGGCTCTCTCTCTGTGTTGCTCATGAATAAATAAAATATTTTTTAAAAAACCAGCAGGAATTTATTTTAAAAAAAGGAAAAGAGAGGACTGGGTCATATTCTTTCTTCATCTGGCTTCATGGAATTTATATGATTCCCCACACACTTAATTCTGAAGCATTTACAAAGTATATTTGTTAGTTGCCAAATTCCTGGAATAATCTTGTTCTTTTTATCTTCACTCCTGAGGCTTTCATTACAGCTGAGTAAAAGCTGATGAATTCCAAGGTAAATACAAGACAAATATCCTATCCTGGAACTTCAGCTGATTATTCTCAGTTTTGGCTCATTTGCGTTTATTAAAATTCAAGTTCTGGGCACTACATTTTGTCTGTGGACTTTTCGCTTTAATTAACAAAGTAGATGTATGGGTGGCAACAATTGAAATTGTGTCTCTTAAGGATAGAGAAGTATTCCTTGCTATTCGATCCTTACCAAGCCATCAGTTACCACTTTTTGAAATAGGAGAGGTTAAGGAGATGAGGGTTTTTGCTTGGTTTATTAACGAGGTACCCAAAAATCTTATTACGGCATGCAACTAAGAATGACTGCATGGTTTAAGGAGATGTAGAATTTTAGAATTGTACTAATAAGACAATATAGTGTATGAAACACTGCCAGAGTGTTCTTATGCCTATCATGCTAAAATTCCCTGGCAGCAATTAAATACAGGAAGACAGAGATACAGCGGCAGGCCTTCTGAGCACTCCACCCCCACCAGGCACAGCTCTCATATCCCCACATTTCTAGAATGTGTTAATGGGAGACATGCAGTCTCTGGTCTCTCACTCCCTGTAGGTCCTGTCTGTGCCTGAGAGAGGCCTCTGGAAGCAACGTTTAAGCTTTACCTTCAAGCTAGCAAGCACTCTTGATAAAAGAAAAGCAGTACCATATTTCAATAACTCTAAGGTGACTTTTTAGTTTTCACATCTTCACATTGTTGAAATTGGGATGGCCTTCAGCTTATGAAAAGTCCCACTTTCATTGGAAGCACTTTTCCTCTTAGCGGTATACCGGACATAACGCACCTCTTTGCACTGAGGACACCTTAGAACAGATGAAATAGGATTACCCTCAGCCTGGACAGATTTCAGGGACGGTAGCAATAAACATTAGAAATACAGCAGGTCAAATGAAGGCCTTGTGGATTTCCTCTGAATAAAGATGCAGCAGAAGAGTTTTTCTGCCCACATATCAGGCTGGTCCTAGACACACGTTGACCTTTATGGCGCACCTGCACAAACAGGTAGCTCTAGCTCCGGTAACAGCATCTTAGAATAGCAATGCCAGGATCTCATTTTCATAAATAATGCAAGCACTAGGGCTATTTTACCTTGATTGCTTGTCCTCCATTCTCCAAAGCTTATAGCTTATACCCAAATGATGTAACCTTATCATTTGCATTAATTCATGGATTTGAAACCGACCCTCTACAAGTTCCCTGGGGTAGTTTAGTTTCATTTGTATGCATGTAAATAGCATCAAGGCTGACATAAAAATTAATGAACTATTTACTTTAGGAGTCTATGCTTCGCTCATAACAACAACAAAAAAGGCAAATGCTTAAGTTTATGAAAATAAAATTAAAGCTATAAAGTCTTAAATAATGAAGACTGTATCAAAAAGTTGGTAGGGTTTAGTTTTTAATAATGTAAACTAAAAGCAAACTTAAATTGTGGAGCATTCGTTTCATCTTTTTTGATGCTATCACCCTCACCAAAATATAGTCTGATTCTGGTACCATGGGGTTCAAGAAGCAATCTAGTAGCAACTCAAACCAACCCAGAAAAATGGTTGTTCTAAAGATTTAGAGTTTAGGCCTGGGATGACCAAACTTTTTAAGACCATCTTTAAGTAGAAACAATCCCATTATTATAGCTGACTATAAGATGTGGTACAAACATTTTACATATTTTATATATATTTGACTATATAGTCCTCATCTAATTTGACCAGGTCTCTTCAAAACCTCCTCCGATAGGTGTCACTGCCAATACCCCATAAAACTTAACCTTGAATGTGCCAATCTTACCCATGATATTCTGTGGAACTTCCTCCACCCCATTGCTCCCTCAACGCTGCTTTAATCAGGTTATTATCCTATTGGATGCCCATTTTACTAGATATATTTTGATTTCAGGGTTAAAGTTTGCCTCTAATTTTGAGGTTGTTGAGGTTTCCATTTATCTCCCCCACAGGATTTTCATGGTGAAGCATACAACACAGAATAGTTTTCTCCAATTCTAGGTACTTTAGAGAACCAATTAATTTGTCCAGAGCCAAACTTCACCATAAAAAGTACATATTTTTCTTTGTTTGACATTGCCTATATTTAATATAGTATATAAAAGTGCTCAATATGAATACATAGATACCTATTATTCCCTTGGGGAATTTCTTCTTAGTAAAAGGAAGATGCAGAACTGAAAATTCAGCACTAAATAATCTGTTGATACCAACAAATTTTTTGGTAGGTTGCCATCCCCCCCACCACGCGACACACACACACACATACCTTTGATATAACAAAGAGCCAAACTAATGAGAGTTATTTAAGTAGATAAACCTACAATTCTAATTAACATAAAATGTACTTGATCAAAATATAAATAACAAAAGACAAAGGTAAAAGGGGTATAGAATGTGGAAGGAACTGGGGAATGAAGGACTAGATCTACACACAACTATCCTCATTCCATTTGAAAAAAAATCCTAGAGGGCCCAAAACACAAACTGTTGGAACAAAGAACAGTAGACTCCAGCTAGTGACATGTACCAGTTCACAGATAGAAGAACTTAATAACCACTTTGCAAAATCCTTTCTTGCTCCACATAAGATCATTCACTGCCTCAAAGTAATATGCTAAGTGGGGCTGGTTGATAGGACCATTGTGAACTGGCACTTAGCCAAGACAGTTGGCTATGCCTATCACCTGGAGGCCACTTGAATGTTACAAGAACAGCAAACCTGATGTTTCTGGATTCCTACCACATGGTGCAGCTATAAACGGGTAGCAATGAATTAGACGAAACATGTTTTATAGGCTAGTTCCATTTGGCCATGTTTGTAGAGAATAGTCACAGAATAATACAGGAGAAAATGCTCGAAATAGATTGCATTTAAAGCATGGTATCTATGAAAGCTAGAGTTAATTATAAAACGCATCAGCCTAAAATAAATAGCAGCTTATTCAAATGCCTTAATATGTTTATCTTCTGATCACACATTAGATTGATGGTTTACAAAATGGTTGCTGTGTGCTGAAAGTTGCTTTGCATCAGATATGCACAGTTCAATTATGCTGAATCTCCAACATCCTTTAAAGAAAGACAATATATAATTTGAAACAAAATACAAGTCTCTATTTCTAAAAAAACTTTCAAATGATGGACCAAAATACATTCACAACTAAAATGCTCTGATCTGTTTTTTAAAAATCATATTTAACCATTTTAATAAGGTAAAATTATCTGTCCAACAATATCCATATACTGAAATAAAGTTCAAAGGGCCTCTTAATCAGAATTTGTTTCTTTTACGAAACAAAGGAGGTTCAAAGAATTGACAAGATAAACTTTCTAAGAAGTTTCTTACATTCGCTAATCTCAAATAATAAAGGAGTTTGGATTTAAAGGGATTTAAGGAGAAACAATCTATAATATTAGTAAAAGCAAAGAATTTTCAGATGTCTCAGATAAATAAGGCAAAGGCATGTATCACCAAAATATGGAAAATATTATTTAAGACTTACTAGCTGATAATTTGAAATTATTTAATAAAATCTTACCTTTAACATTAAAGCATCCAAACTGGAATTTAAAGTTTGTTCTACTTTACACATTAATATCGAGATATTACAAACTTATTAGCTGAAAACTAAACATCAGCTACCAAGAAAACCACTTTCATGACTGAAAAATAACCTATTATTTAAAACCAAAATGGAAAAAATAAATAAATAAAACCAAAATGGCATAAGAGTTACTTAAAAGTTTGAGAATAGTAACCTATAGTAAACATTAATGGGACCAAGTACCCAGGGGTTTACTAGGAAAAAATGAGAAAAAAGTAGTTTTGTTTACTATTGACCCTTATAAACCTGAGATTCATTTTATCTTTCAGTTTAAGAAAAGTACAAGTCAATGCAGTTAAGAAAGAAAAAGGAAGAAGTAGGAAAGATGGATTAAAAATAACTGAACATTTAATAAAATGCTTCTATGTTGTTGTTTCCCTTTCTATACAACTTTTTGTTGCTTCAAATATGCTCAAGATATAAGCTTTTAGAGATTTTATACCCAGATCTCACTGATTCATGAAGATTTTTTTAAGATGACTTTTTAAAAAAAATTTATTTATTTATTCATGAGAGACAGAGACAGAGAGAGAGAGGGGGGGGGGGGCAGAGGGAGAAGCAGGCTCCATGCAGGAAGCCAGACATGGGACTGGATCCCGGGTCTCCAGGATCAGGCCCTGCGCTGAAGGCGGCACTAAACCGCTGAGCCACCTGGGCTGCCCATTCATGAAGATTTTAATGAAAAGTGAAATTTTCCTATTTACCAAGGTTACAAACTAGTTTGTTGGGGGAAAAAAATCATCTATGTTTGGTACTTGACTCCATAAATGGTATTTTGGCAAAGCATTAATAATAATCACAACAATAATAATGAAGATGGAGATATAATGTATGCTCAGCTAACTGGTTGTACTAGCGATTTTCAATTTTTTTTTTTTAATAATCAACCTATGGATTATTTAGTAACTATTAAAGCATCTACCAAGAAAATCCTTCAGGCTTATAAACAAAATTTTGTGAATTTACAAAAAATGTCAATAACATTTTAATGCCTTAACAGCAAAGATGGTGGTTTTGATTCTATCTAATGGCTCTGACCATATCAGAAAAGGGTCAATTCATCTGACTACTCATTAATTTCTGATTACATTTAAATTGCATCATCTTTAAAATACTGATTTCACTATTAAGGGGCTAATGAAAGGGAATGAAAGAGAATTTATTTATTTATTTTTTAACAATTCTGCCTACCATGCTTGATGCCTTACATAAATTATTCTACTTGTCCCTTAGGAAATCCCTTAAGAATTAACTATTTTTACATAACAGGAAACTAGTTCACAGAGTTCAGTCGCGGAGAGGGGACTCGGTTTCTAAAAGGCCAAGTTGTCTGTTATTCTGTCCCATTTCCAAATATTTTGCCTGGAACTTCCTTGTCCCCTTTTGTTACCTGGTTGGCTCCTTCTCCACCTTGGTGGTTATGGTGCCTTCCTCCATCACTCATTTGTTAAATCCTTTGAATTCGCCTCTTCCAGGAGGCTGTGATATCCTGGAGGGCAGGGCTGTCTTTTCTTATACAGGTCCCCAACCTTGCTGACAGTACCTGGCCCAAATCCCTTCTCCTTCTTGCACTTTATATTTGCAGAGCTTAAACAAAATGAAAAGAGTATTTGTAACTCTATTAAATTGATCCCTCCTTACGCTTGCCTTACACCTCAAAAACTGGGCATATTTAGCTCTCACACAAATATGTCAAAATACAAAGCAATGGCAGTGTAAGGTTTCTTAGGACCCTGTTATGACAAAACAGACTAATCGATCACTGGTTTCCAATTTTTCTACAACAGGTAACACAGGAACACAGGAACATATGGGACACACCTTTGTAGAAGGTATAGCTCTTTCATATGAAGAGAGGTCACAGGGAATGCATTTGGTTGTAGCCTATTTGAGGCCCATGGGGAAGGTGTGAGAGGAGAACTGCTGGCATAACTGGATTAGGTTTTTCTTCCCAGTTTAAGCGGCTCTCCACTGACCTTCTGGGGAAACTGTCCTCAGAGTCTTACTATTTGCTTACAGAGCAACTGAGCATGACCCACAATAAAGTGGTAAATCATGTCTAGATCAGACACTCTAATTCTCCACTCCCTTTTGGGCTAGAGTAAGCATAGAAAGGTTTCCTCCCCAACGCAAAATTGAGCAGGGGAGGAGGAGGAAGAAATGTTTTTTTCTTTCTACCCACCATAGTAAATATTTGAGGAACTTTAGGATCAAACTGATCTGTAAAACAAAAACAAAACAGCCTTTCTATGAACTATGCTGGGTCCCAGAGGTACACTGAGCAGGTTGGTAGATAAGACCTCAGAAGCTGGGGTGGGGGGAGAAAATCTTGGTTTCTTTCAAGAAACCTTCTCCAACTGAGGTTTACTCCAAGGAGCCCTGTGGGCAGAACTACCAAATTTAGAGCCAACACTGCTCAAGGACAAAAATTCTGATCTCAACAGAAAACTTTCCGACAATCTGAACCCTCTAGGGAAGTAGCAGAGGACGACTGTGGGTAATCCGGCTCTGTACCTGAGCCCTCCATTTAGCCAAGACAAACTTCATCAGTCATTTCAATACCATGGAAGATCATCCAATTATTTTTACTACAATTAGCTTGCTGCAGACCCACAATACATTTCAACTGTGGCACAGCCCTGTTGGAAAAGGAATTAAATTCTTTTATAATTCAGAAATATCACAAGAACTACTTTCAATGTGATCCTTAATACAAAATGGACAGTTACGAGGATAAGTGAGGGCAGGCACATGGACATAAAGGATGTCCTTTGGAAAAATGTTGGAACATAAAACCTTATATGAAGCATAAATAAAATTTATAAGCAATGTACCTCTGGGGATAATGCACATTGGATATGGATCATTCTGGAAGCACTGATTGTCAAAATAACTACCTACTTGGTTTTCATTTCATCGGTAGTATTGATACCGTCAACAAGAGTCCACCTTTGAAGGTTTTCTTTAAGGATAGTTAAGCAAATTGGATGCCAATGAAACACATGGGTTATGCCCATATAGATCCTGAGGCCTGAAGAAAGTGTCCTTTTCAAAATAGCAAAGAACATTAAATATTAACTTTTATAAAATTTTAAGATTTATGGACTACTGTGGATTTTCATCTAACGCTGGTCAGGCTGCTGAACTGCAAAGCTGTTACCACACTGATTCCCTTATAACTATAATCAAAATGAGTTTCATACCCCAATGTATTATCACTTATTATAATGAAGTGAATTAGATTAATTAGCACAGTGGAACAATGACAGAAAATGATGTGGGCAGAAATAGGTGAATATGCTTGTGCCTTAACCACCCTTTTAAGAAAGTTAACAATAAGATGTTACAACACTTGAGTTTTTATATGCCATGGAGTGTGCTGTGCTTGTTACATAACTTATCCTATTTGATCCTCACAGCACTCCTAGGAGATGGCTGTCTTATTATTCCTGTTTCACCAGGTGGAGGAAAAGGCGGAGACAGTTTATGCTCTTTGTCTGGGTTCTCAGAACTAGGAAGTAGTAGAGCTAGGCTTCAAACCCTGTTAGTAGGACAAAGATTATGGGCTAGTAGTAAGTTTGTTACATAGCTTATTCTAGAGGCAAAGGTACCACAAGGGAATAAAATAGGAACAAGTGATGGTGAGTATATCTGGAAGTGATACTACTCGGCTCCCACTATTTAATAAAGGTCACTTCCTTTAGACATTTGGCTTAGTGTGGTAGGGCAACTCCAGCTTTGTTTCTTCCAGTCCCAGACTTGCTTGACATCAAATATTTCATCACTATTCTGCATTAAGTGATTTTTGTTCATAAGTGCAAACCATGTGTTTGAGTTATGCACCTTTGCATAAGTGTATGTCTTCAAATCGTTACATTCAAGGTCTTTAAATAAATCTGTCCCAAATCGATGGAATAGTATATGCATTTATATTACTTTACTTTCTCCTCAAGGAGGAATCAATATTTTATCAATTGATCCAAAATATTTGATCAGTGTTCTAATATTTTCATCCCTTAAGTCCAACAACCCCACTATATTCCCTCATCAATTCATTCTTCCACTCTGCATTGATTTTCCAAATTTATCTGTTTTCAACCTCTGACATCTTGGGGAACACCACCACCCCCCGCCTCCTTCATTTCCAACAGAAGTTCCTTCGTATTTCATGAGAAAAGAGAACTTTCCTGAGAAAATAGAGGAAACTTCCCGTAGCACACATCTTACCTGCACTACAGTATTATCCATTCCTTCCTGCTTCCACCTATTGGGATGTAGAAGTACTGCTCCTTTGCCGCTGGAAGATAGCATGGATAGCATGGATATCATGGATATCATTCCCATGGATAGCATTCTCTCTTGGAGGAAGAGAGAAGAAAACCAAAAGGATGTAGAAGTGAACAATGGGGGATCCCTGGGTGGCTCAGCAGTTTAGTGCCCGCCCTGAATCCACGGTGTGATCCTGGAGACCCGAGATTGAGTCCCACATTGGGGTCCCTTGCTTGGAGCCTGCTTCTCCCTCTGCCTGCGTCTCTGCCTCTCTCTCTCTCTCTCTCTGTCTCTCATGGATAAATAAATGAAATCTTAAAAAAAAATGAGAACAGTGGAGAAGATCTCAACCTCTTCCCTACCGCCACTGTCTTCCATGTCTCTGCTTCTACCATTCATACTAGGGACCATTAAAAATGATCTTTTTCTCATTCCTTCTATCTACTATCCACATAAAACAAAATTAACCACAAATGACCACTTCCAAGCTTTAAGTCTGTCTTACAGAAAGTGAGGTTTTTTCCTCTTCCTTTGAATTTCATGTCCTCAAATATTTTAAGTTAATATTCCAGTGGTCATTTTATTCCTCATTTCACTGAATTCAGCTAAACATCACATGGAGCTCTTTCTGTTGCCCTGAAATCTCCACAGGCTTCAATACATGCTCCAAGTTTTCTTTGCTAACTCTCCTTCTAAGGACCCTTCCAATCCCGTCTTCTCCTTCTCTACCATTATTAAATATCTGAAAAACTTGCTTTTACTCTTCTAGTACACCCTCACGCTCTGCCTACTACAGCTCATTTCTGTCTGAGACTTCAGATGCCATCCTCTAGGTCATAAAACGTCAAATAGCAGGACTAGTTCTAAAGCACAGAACCCCTCAGCAAACAGAAATCAAGCATTTGGGTACTCATGAAGCATCTGTTAATCAAAATTGTAATGGTAGAGTTATAAACTGCATTAAACAAAACAAAGTTCCCCAGATGTAAACAGGCTTAAGATAACCTTTCACTTCTTTGAGAAAAATGAAATTTTGCTTTATTTCCTTATAACCCTCTGCAGCATGTATTTTCACTTTGTCATTAAAGCATACAATATACGTATACAGGAAAGCATTCTGGGCATCAACACAAAGATTATGACTTGGAAGACACTGTATGTCTATTTAATGACACGTTTTACTACTGAAATCCAACTAACCGTATGGATGATAAGTTAGGAGCTGGTCTAAAGTGCAGCCTATACTAACATAGCCAATACTTTGTGTCAACACCATCAGACATGTAAAAAAACATGAAATGTTTGAGAGCATGAAAGAAGGTTTCAGGAGCTCAGAGAAAAGAGAACTACTGTCAATCTTAGGACTAGCTGCAACATTGCGAAAGCCAATGGTCACATGGATAGTCTTTCTACAACAGCAATAGTCTTCAAACTTAATGAACCCTTCTAAGTAATTTGACAGAGCTATGTGCCTCTCATACACCTTGAAATGGACATTTTTTTTTTGCATGCTAAGTTTAAATAATAAGGGACACAAGTTGTAACATACTAGAAATATTGATGTTTGGGAATAAAACTTACATAATTCTTTTACTGAATCCATAGTCTTCTAACTACTAGAGACAACTACATGAGCTGGATCTTATTTACAGCTGGAAATTTTACTTCCTTCCTCTTTCTTTCTGAACTCATATTTCCATCCCAACTGAATCTTATCTTAATGTAATAATTTTTATGCTCCAAAGCCTTCTCATTGATCATATTTCTCTGCAACAAAAATATGTATGCAGAACTGACTTTAAACAAATTCCCCATGACCATATGACTGTGAGTGGGGGAAAAAAGTTTCCCCTGGATTGAGTTCTAAATAATTTTAATTGTAAAAACACAATTATCAAAACAGATTTAAAACTGTGATAAATTAAATAGGATTAAATAAATGCTACAATTACTAGAAATTAATTTCTTAATAAGATGGATAGATTTGAATTTTTTCCCCACTTAGTTACCCATGGAATACATGAAATATTACTTATTGTTAAAAGGAAACAGGGTCCAGCATCAATTTTCTTCCATTTTTTATAGCTTTTGTTTTTATTACTGTAAACTGTGGAGATTTTGCTCATGTAAATAGCCGAAAATGGAAGAAATTCCTTCCATTATAGCTATGTCACTCAATTCCTCAAACTCTTCAGTTATATGTCAAAAGTCAGTGATCTTTCATCAAAGATTATTTTAATCACATATTGGCTGACAATTCAATTAGGCCCTTCTGTAACTTGGTTTAAAGCAGAAAACTGTAAACCACCTGACTTGGATATGGATTTATTACCCAGTCATCAGAGCGATTCCAACTGTCAATACTATAACCAAACAAATGGTCTCCTTTTTTTTTGGTATCCTCAAAGCACCAAGTCCATATACCAGTGGGAAATTCTTATAACCCCAAGGATATGCACACTCCAATTTAAAGTGTACTACACAACAGCATGATGGCTATTTATATTAAACTTATATATGTTCAATTCTCCTAAAAGTACACAAGTAAAAATAGAGCACACCATAACTATGACTCAGAAAACTTTGAAATGAAACAAATCATCCTAAGGATTTTTTTTTTATCATCAGCAAATAAACACATTCACACATATCCCTATGAATACACACACACACAAACACACCCTTAATGATTCAAATATCTATGGCAATTTATTCAGTTTTAATATAAATTATACAGAAGTATTCCAAAGAATGCCAGAATTTTATTTTCTTCAGTAATACTATACTAACCAAACAAGGCCAAGCATTATTAGTAATACCCATTAATCCATTCATTTTTAATTTCTGGAAAACAGCTGGAAGATTTATTTCTTTAGTATGGTTCTGAGAAATACAAAATTGGCTCAAACTTAAACATTTCCTGGCTACAGACACCTTTTCTTAAAGAGTTGCAGGGAATTAAGTAAGAAAGCAGCCAAGTACTTAAAGCAAGTGTTGAGAAGTTTTATAGCTTTGGGAGGCTGGAAGCTGAGGCCTTCCTTGTTCTGTGGTAAGTCCAACGAACTCACACAACCAGCTACACTCAACGTAGCCAAGAGAACCACCAAGCTATTCTTGGTTTTTGTATCAATACAACCTTCAAAAAAAAAAAAAAAAAAAAAAACCAACGAATGTGTGTCAATCTTTATTTGCTGAATGTGGCTCCTTTAGAAAAGTTTAAGTGTATATGTTTCAATATCTCCTTGTCATGAGATTAAGTTGTAGGAGAAATGTTATTTAGTAAGAATGAAAAGGAAAGAAATAACTAAGAAATAAGAGCACATCTAGTCTTTGTAAGGCACCAAAATCCTAATGAAACAAAGCTTATATTTTTAATTCATAATTAATATCATTCAATGTTTTCCCCTATTTTTCCTGTAGGAATTAAAGCAAGCCTTATACACCATATCCAATAAAAAGTGATACTCACTGATGAAGCAAAGTAGTGAGTTTTCTCATTCCCTGCTTCCAAGTCAGCTTACATGTGACACAGTCCATTCATTCTTCTTAAATGAGGGAGTATTAAATGAGGGATCACCTTTTCTGGTGATCCTCAATGATCCACACCCTTGTATGATCACCTCAATCTTTGGTATGAGAGACACCCATAAATAGATGCATTCTCACTCCTATGACTAGGTTATTTGGTGCCGCTGACTTTAAGGAAGCACGAGTCTCTTCAGTGAGGCCTTACCCAATCACATGAACCCTTTAACTCTAGATGGAGATGTCAGAGAGAGAACATCAGAGCTTTGAAGCATAAGAGGGAAATTCTCTGTCGCTGGCTCTGATGACAGAGGGAGGCCACTGGACAAGGAACACAGGTTGCCTCTAAAAGATGAGGGGAGCTCTGGCTAAAAGCCAGAAAGGAGACAAAACTCTCAGCCCTCTAATTGCTGACAAATGGACCTGGCCACAATCACATGCTTGGAAAGGAATCTGAGTTCAGATGATAATGCAGCACAGCTCAAACCTTGTGTTTGCTTTGTGAGACCCTGAGCAGAAAAATCTGCCCCATCAGCCTGGTCTTCTTACCAACAGAACTAAGCTCATGAACTGGTGTTTTAAAGCACCGGTGGTTTGCAAAATGGCCCCATACACAGAGGGTGACGAGAGACCAAAGACATAAGCAGATCACTCCAGATTGGCAGATGGAGCTTTAATAAGTGAGAGAGAATTTCCATATGACGTTAGTCTTGGGTGGCCACAAGGCAAGCAGATTTCTAAGCCTGCCCACCAGAATCTTGAAAGTCTCTAACAGAGGACTTCACTGGGTTCAGCTGCATATGAGGAACAGATGGTCTCAACAGCATGTTACTCTTTCAAGGCTGCATCCTTGGAACAGCTCCCACCGTGGGCCCGGTGAGCAGAAGGGATATTCCAAGGTCAGGGGAAAGGATGAGGAGCATCCCACTGCCCACGGTCTAGCACCAGGGTCAATTGGAAGTCCTGTGCTCTTGATGACCTTCTCCAATGGGCTGTGAATCAGTGGTCACCTGTTATACAAAAGAAAACCTATATCCAAGATAATAGGTACACTGTCTTTTACTACTGTTTTGGGCTCGTTACTATGAACAAAAGACCATTAAAAGGACAAAACTTATGGAAACCAAGAACTGAAGCTATAATACATTTGACAAATGAAATCTAAAAGGGCCCGATTCCCTACTTCTCTATTTTTTATTCTATTAATTGAGCCTCTGAACTATCAGTGAACTGTACTATACACCATGCTTTTAAATGCATTCTGATTTAATTAACACAACTTTGGAATGAACTAGTTACATTCTCATTTCACAGATGAGAAAACTGAGAGTCCTAGGGATTTAAGTTTATCTTTCACATATTTAATGTTATTGTAGGGCAGGAAAATTCTCATCTCTAACCTTCAAGGTCTTCCAGCTGGACTAAGATTTAAATTTAGATAAGACAGACAAATAGGAGGGAAAAAAAAACAGCTTTATTATCTGCATATAATGAAATTGGGACCTAAAGAAATGACCAAGGCAGGCAGTTTTCATACATTTTAGACAGATAGTAAATATATGAGGAATTCAATTCACACGATATAGAAAACAGATGTTTGGGAGCTTTAATTGGTAAGGCATTCTAAGTAGAATTTGGGCAGAGGTAGTGATTAGAAAAACAAAAAACAAAGTCTGTAGAGCTCAATCAGCTTTAGTCCCTATTTCTGATGATAAGATGTCTTTTTACTTCTTAGTACAGTGAAGGTATTTTCCAAACGGGATGTCTGTTTCCTGCTTTCAGGGACTGAGGAGGTTCTGAGTGTCCTTGCACTGGCTGCTTCTTAAGTAACCTTTATTTAAAATAATCAATCTGCCAAAGTGGCACATTTTGGGGCAACCTGCCCTTGGCTCCTACATTATCTTAATTTTAAATCTCTCCTATGTTTTATAGCTCATCTCTCCAGCAAAGACTCCATCTTCGTTCAGCATAGAACACCTTTCAAATGGCCACATCCCAAACAACCTCACCACTCAGCCTCTCAGTGAAGTCTGAGAGCTCTCATTCTGAGTCCTTGACTCGCTCAGTTCTTTGGACTTATTTTTTGATTGATGCTGTCCCCAGTTTAATGCTAGGCAGCTCTGTTTAAATGCTGAAGGCGTTAATAGGCTAAACCCTCCTAGAACAGTGATTTTTCGGTCTCAGTTGCTCATAAGAATCACCTGGGAGGATTAAAAACATCTGCTGTC
The DNA here is from genome assembly GCF_048418805.1 of Vulpes vulpes. NCBI lineage: Eukaryota > Metazoa > Chordata > Mammalia > Carnivora > Canidae > Vulpes > Vulpes vulpes. The sequence goes on from NC_132780.1 coordinate 58,659,480, forward strand.
TGGGGCCCAATGCCAGAGATAATGATTTAATTGACCTGAAGTGGGCCTTAGCATCAAATTTTTTTAAATCTCTCCTGGTGATTCTAACATGAAGCCAAGGTTTAGGCCCTCTCATCTAGAGATGGCTTATCCCTTTGGAAAGGATTATAGAAACTATAACTGGACTGGAAACAATGGGGGAAAAGAACTAATACAGTCTATGGGGTCCTGTTTTGGCCTCATGAGATCTACCTGGACACCTGAATCATTTGAAAGGAAGGTCGGTAATGTTGATACAAATATTCCTGTGGGTCTTTATATAATAGGAGTCTCATTTAAAAAGATTTGCACTGTTGCTTTAATTAATGTTTCTATTTAGGTCTATTATAAATATCTTCATCTTCTAAAATCACTGTATTCCTCTCCTTTAATTCAGCATAATATATGTTACCCCTGTTTTAGACTTCAACTTAATTGTTTGCAACTTCTTTTGTCTTTTCTTACTATTTTTCTGTTTCCTATTTAAAATCTCCTCATTTTTTGTGATAATTTTAGCTAATTTCTTAATTACTTATGCTTTATTTTTTAAAGGTTTATTTATTTATTTATTTATTCATTGATTCATTCATTCATTCATTCATGAGAAGCAGAGACACAGGCAGAGGGAGAAGCAGGCCCCGATCCTGGATCCTGGATCCTGAGATCACAACCTGAGCCGAAGGCAGGCACCCAACCGCTGAGCCACCCAAGCATCCCAATTACTTATGCTTTAATGGAAACCTCTTCATTCACAAAGATAGAAATTTATAAAACAGAAAGTAAATTTGCACGGATAATGCCAACCCCAAAGGTAAACCTCTATACTCTACAATCCATTGATCCCTAAGTTTTTCAGTTCCTTCAATATATTAAATCTCTCTGGCCTGCAGTCTTTCTTAGATGTTATTCCCTTGGCCTGAAATAACTTTCCCCTGGTTAATTCCTCCTTCCCTTTGTGGTTTCAATTAGACATCAGGTTTTTTTAAGAAGGCCTTCTCAGATGTCTAAACCAGTACTTTCCCTCCCAAATGCAACCCTTGCAACTCCAATTAAAACCCAATATATAATAACCCATCACACTTTATTTTAAATAACTGTTTCATAGATCTCTTTGCCAGTATGTGGCATCTTGCATAATCGGGACTCACTAAACACTTACTGAATGAAAGAATGCTAACAGCATAGTGTGTATCTTTCCAGACATTGAAGGCATATAAGTACATTTATAAATGCTATTGCACCCATATATGTTGTTTATTTTCAACAGGATATCATGAACTCTTCCAGGTCACTACATGTAAATCTCACTCATTCTTTAGAGAATTCTGTTTTTGTTTGTTTGTACTCTACTATATTTACCAATTAGCTTGATGTAATCTTTTACCCGTAGATCTTCCTGTGCAATTAAAATCCTTGTACATGCATATTTGGTCACCTGTACAATTATTGACTTAGAGTGCTGCAGGTGAGATCACGGAGTTCAAAAAAAAAAAAGTATCACTTTAATTTTAAGTGATACATTTTTCTCCAGAAGTTATCTTTCTATTTTTTACTTCCATCAATAGTGTAAATTACTTTAATTTTTTTTATCTTTTTCTTCTACTTATTAATGTTAACTCATCATTTTCTTTTATATACTATTATAAGAAGCCATTTGTGTTATCTTCATCAATGAATGTATCAACTGCTATGAATCATTCAGTAATAGCCAAACTGATTCATTTCGGAAAACTGAGAACTGAGGAGCACAGAAAAGCTCTGTAGGTCAAACTTTTAAATCTTAACTCACCTATCAAATTCATGAAAGATAGCTGAATGGTAGTAACAGCTTTCCTAAGCATTTACATTGCTTTTTCCAACCTCATCCAGTGATAAACCTCATAGGATCTAAAATTAATGTTCCTGTGTAGGAGGCAAACAGTTTCAGATGTACATGAACAAATTAAAAATAAGACATCAGATCCAACACCACTTCTTCTTTTTGATATTTCAGTGTACAATAGTTCTAGATTTTAGAATCTTACATAAGACATGAATTATATTTATACGTATGTTGAAGTTATGAATAGCATACCATTTCACATATTTTCCAAAGACGTAAAAGCCCATTGAAGTATACATAAAAGTCTGAGTATAGGGAACTAAAAATCAATAGGAGTAATAATACAACCTAAAGCTTTACCTTAAAGCATGGAGATTCTCTAACAAAATATTGGCTCACCCTTATTTCTTACTGCCGACAAATTTACCCCCCCCAAAAAAATCATCAAGAAGAATTGCATAAAGTTATTAGTTTCAATTTATAAAAGAATATCCTAACAATATTGTGAATAGAAAATATATCCTCAACCATTTACCCTAATTTGGTTGAGATTGTGAAGTACCAAGTGACACTGAGGTTGTAGCAAACACCATGAATATCTGCTTATTAGCCTTATTAGCCAAGAAGTGAGTGGGCTGTGGGGAAACATGGAGTATTAGAACATCCTCAGTCATCCAGACATTCACTTTTGAGGTTAAGAAGTCAAGAAAAGTGACATGGAAAATGTCAACAGATGTAATAATGCTTGTGATACTACACAGAGTTAAAAAGAAGCCAAGGGTGTGTATCTCATACACATCTGCAGACTTACAGACTTGGATGGTTGGAAGGACATTGTATCCCATTTGGTTCAAGATTGCTAATAATCTCTCACCAGAGTTCCACCTAACATGTCTGGCTCAAGGCCACCTGGCCAAGCCATGTCTCTTCCTAGCACTAGGAGTTCCTGGGCTCATCAGGGAACCGTTCATTGCACACAGCCACAGAGTAATGTCAGGAACTCTCTCAGCTCTTTGCTGGACATCTCAATAAGAAAGTCCCACAGGCATTTCCAAATCAGTCTGTCTAAATTCAAAGTCATTTTATTCCCTGCTGCAAAAACTGTTTCTTTTCCGAAAATGTTCCCTGTCATAGTTAACAGCCCTACTACTTCACCAAGCTAGACCTTCTGGCATTGTCTTTGATCCATTCCCTTGCCCACTTCCACAGCGTGGCACAAACCAGACACTGAGTAACAATACTTCAAAAAGAAGGGAAGAAAGGAAAGAATAAAGGGGGGAGAGAGTAAAAAGGAGAAGAATGGGACAGGGGGAGTTTCAATTTTGGAGTTAAATTTAGGCTCAACTGCACTGTTTCTATTGCATTTCCACATTGATGGTCCGTGGTAGGTGCTTCTTCTTCTTTTTTTTTTTTTTTTTTTTTTGAATTATTGCAGTAGCCTTCCAACTTGTCCCTGGACACTTGCCTACCATTTTCTTATTTCTCAAATTGTTATCTTGTTGTTAAATTGATCGTTCCATTTTTAAAATAAGATTTTATTCATTTATTTGACAGGGAAGGAGAGAGGCAGCACAACAGGGGGAACAGGAGAGGGAGAAACAGGCTCTCTGCTGAGTGGGGAGCCTGATGATCATGACCTGAGCCAAAGGCAGATGCTTAACCAATAGAGCCAGGTGCCCCTAAATTTCTCATTCTTGTATCTTTCTTTTACAATAATGGTCACCTCTGGTTTAAAAATATATTTAATGGGTCCCACTATTTATAAATCATGTTCAAATTCTGTAGCTTAATATGGGCCTTTAAAGTCCTGTCCTTGGTATACTTTTATATTTGTAGCTTATGGCAGCCCCAAACTCAATTCCTTTCCTGCCCCCATCTACCCCAGGGTCACACAGAGGCACAGTAAAATGCAAATGGCATCCTTCCCTCCTTTCTTCATGTGGTGTTCACAAATTGAAATATCATAGCCTGATTCTGTCTCATCGAAACCCAGGAGAGTTAAATCTCTCCTTAACAGTCACCTCTGTAAATCCTTCACTTTCAGAATTAAGATACCCTAGCCTCTTTGTACGTCTACAAAATTTTGTCTATTGCAGTGTCTGAAAGTGACAAACATAATATTAGTACAAGCACATAATTTTATAGTCTAGGAATCACTAAGGTGTCCACTCCTCCGAGGGCGACAAGGATCTGCCTCTCATACATCTTTGCATCTCCAGCACCTAAAAGATAGCCAACAACAGCTCTGCACATGTTGGACCACATCGTGGACAATAACCTGAAATTTTTTCTAGGAAAAAGAAAATTTGGTCACATGGCAACAATATTTTTGATAGATCTAACTTAAAGAAAGTACTTCAATCTCATCAACTGGAATGTAGAGTTTTAATAAGACCTTTCAACCAACACTGCAGTGCTCCAGTGCCCCTCACATTGCTAATCAGCACCCCCAGATCACTCTGATAATGACCACCATCAACAAATAATAACCTGGACCCCCAAAAACATCCCCTCCCTACCTTCTGCTGTGTCTGCTTGGTCTATTTCTTTCTCCTCCTGCCCTCTGTCCCGCTCTCTCTATTCCTCTCTTCCTTCTTCTCCTTCCCTCTCTCCTTCTCTTCCTCAGCATCCCATCTGCAACACATATCCATCTCAGGAAAATTATGGTATTTTAGACTTAACCCTCTTTATTTCATTCAGTGCTCACTCAACACCCAGTGTTCCTTTATCAATAAAGCATATTTGGACAGTATTTCAACGTCCTGTGACTTTAGCCTTTCTGCCATTAAAAGAAGCAGCACCAGCCAAGTTTTATAAAAGAATTATATTATGAACTGAAACACACAGTCAGTATAGAATACACTTTTCCTCCCTCTCCTGAGGTTATTAAGCTTGATTTCCATACTGATGGAGCCAAAGTAACTGAGACCAGATAGTGGCTGGCAGGAAAGTTGGCATTCACCAAAGACCCGATGCTAAACCAGAATGCAGCATTGTGGGGCATGCCGAAGAACACGAGACTACCTGGAAAATGTCTTGTTTTTCCTGGCCAAAACGGCTCTCTAAATGATCAGAACTAAGCTGGTCGAGGCATTATGCCCACTACTGGATGGCATCATTCTTTTAGCACTGGTTAAACTGTCTACATAAATTAAAACATGTGCGTACACGTTATTAGACTCCTACGATAAAGGGTTCTTCACCATCAACGACTAATCCCTTAGCATCCACCACCTGTATGAACTGAGATATGAAGGAGAGGGATACGCAGACCAACAGACAAACAGAAATAAAGACGCAGAGAACATCCCACTTAATTCCAGGATCTCTGTTTTGCTCCACTCTTCTTGGATCCCAGTTTAGAAGGATGAAAGTCCACCAAGGGATCAGAAGTAGTAAAGAGAGTAAGTGTCCCCCAAGGTATCACTTAAATAATTAAACAGAGCCAACTTGATCATTCCAAAGCCTTTCCTTCTCAAAGATGACATTCATTTTAGTATTCAAATCTTGTTTGGAAGTTAACTCTGCTGCCCGGGAATTGCAGAATGCCGTCTGTTTTGTAATTCTAACGTGGCATTACTCCTGGGCATTAGTGGCAGGGTATAAACTGCTGGCATTTACAGAGTACTTAGCAGTGATACCAGTAAATCAAGACGACGTTTCAGCAATGCTTAGGTTTTAAACCTCTACCTCGCTCACCCTCTGTCCCAGCCATTAGTGATGTATAATTGAAATCTTAATTCTCACTGACTTAGGCAGAGTCAAAGCCACTTCAAAACACAATAATGCTATCTGACATTCATGACCTTTGTGATTAAAATAACTTGTCACTTTTACAAAAATGCTCCTTCCTTATCTCATTAACAGCTTCACAGCCTCCAATCTTCAAAAAAGACATTTATTCCAGGAGATGCCTAGAAAATCTGCCTTATTTTTGGAGGTGTCACTAGAATAATCAAGTATTTATTTGTATATTATTAATAGCAAGAAGTAGTCTGGCTTCTATATTAAAAAACATCAGAAACTTAATAGCAATTTTCAAAGATCCTCAAGGATACAAAAAGTTTATGCCAACATCAAATTCAAACATATTCCCAATTTATTAAGAGCTCTATGAATATGTAAAGGTTCCCAGAACTATTAGACCAATCACTGTCTAATACCTGTGGCATAATGTTGACTAATAATTCTGTAGATAGTTGCAGTAGATAATTGGATGACATTTCAGGTACAGAGAGAGAGAAAAGAAAAAAGAAAAAAAAAACAATGTAAATACAAACAAGAGCTATTTCACCTGCTCATGTTTCACTGTCTCAACCTCATTACCGGTTTGAACCAGGGTGAGCTCAAAAGGGTTTTAAGGAGATACAGAGAACACACTGTATAAAGTATCTCTGAATTAAATGGAACTTTTCAAAATGCATGAGGCAACAGGAATCATAACTTGATCCACAGTACAGGTAAAGAGCAAAAGAGTGCACTGCAATGGGACTTTATTTTTTAATACTATTTATATTTGGTCCTCGTCAGGTAACCTAACTTTTCTAAGTGGAAACCAAAGAAATAGCTGGAGAGAGAATTCTCTGGAATGCTGGATGGCATAAACACCTATATTCACAAATGTTTTGGGTTCTGATGTCATTTAGTGTCTGTTAGAAGTAAGAGTTGTAAAGGTCTCACAATGCTGGTGAAGGCCAAGAGGCTCACGGCCAGTCTTATAGTGTGGAAGGTGATTTAGGCCGGAAATACACGATGTTGGTGCCTGTATATGTACCCCCATATCCCATACACACTGCCCTGAAAGACTGGAGCTCTGTCGTTTGTTAAAAATGTCATCACCTCACTAGCACCTTCAAAAAGTAATTTTAAATTATGGCTTTCTAATGACAAGACATTTTTTTTAATTTTTATTTATTTATGATAGTCACAGAGAGAGAGAGAGAGAGAGGCAGAGACATAGGCAGAGGGAGAAGCAGGTTCCATGCACCGGGAGCCTGACGTGGGATTTGATCTCGGGTCTCCAGGATCGCGCCCTGGGCCAAAGGCAGGCATTAAACCACTGCGCCACCCAGGGATCCCATGACAAGACTTTAAACTGCAATATAAAATAATATTTTTTAAAAATGCATAAGCTTTTCTGAGCTTCTCTGAGAGTTAGGCATTGACTGGCTCAAATGAGAATTGATGTTCAGTCCTCCTATTAAAAAAAGGGGGGGGGATGGAGAATATAAAAGAACATTTTATGCAGTAATATTAAGCAACAATCACAAACATGATTGCTCAGAAATTATGCTTGGGAATGATAATTATATTTGTTTCATGTGATTATATCTCCTAAGAAGGGGGCAGAGTTTGGTCCATATTCAAACCTCTGCTTAAATACGATGATCCTCCACACCTACAGGATCGAGTCCTAACCAGTTACATACATATGCTCTGTGATGAAGTTTAAAAAATAAAAATGTGTCTCTTTGATTGTGAAGGCAGTCTATTGCTATTTAATGATGAAGCTAAATGCTCTGATAAATACTGTACTCTTTAATTTATTGACAATATACTCTGCCTTGTAGAAACAAGTCAATCAATTAAGAACAAGCCTTAATAATGTGTACGTTTATGTGTAATACATGTTTATTCACTCATAAGCAAACATATGCATATTTGAACTTTGGAAATTAAAAACCAAACAGAAAAAAAAAAAAAACTCTCAGTGCTTCTTTTGTTTTGTTTTTAATTAAGTTGTTCAATAATGCATTCATTTTCTGGGAAAATATGATAAAGAAAAGTCCTATATTCAACACTGTGCATCAACACAGGTGGTTAAGACTAACATTCACTGTTCTGATGCTTGAATTTGCACCGATATCATATTAATAATTGTTAACAGGCTATATCCCATTACATTTTGCCCCAAAGTATGAAATTTCATTGACAGCTCTAAAGTGATTTAAAGTTGCAAATTGCAATGCCCTTGCAGACTCATAATTCAAGAGGGAAAATGGTACACATACTAGTAACTTGTTTAATTTCTACTTTAACCACCATTGAAAAATAAATTCTTTGGAGTCCAGCAGACGACTAGGAATTCTCACTTCATTGATCTAAATACAATGTGAGAAAACCAACAGAGCCCAGTTGCAATTGAACAATTAAACATTGTATTTGGTATGCATTTTCATGTAAACAAACACAAAAAAACATGATTCCTACAAGGTAAGCATTTTTTTAAGGTATAGAGGGGTTTTTTTTTTAAGGTTTTATTTATTCATTTGAGACAGAGCATGAGTAGGGGGGAGAGGCAGAGGAAGAGGGAGAAGTAAACTCCTTGCTGAGGGGGGAGCCTGATGTGGGGCTCAGTCCAGGAACCCAGAGATCATGACCTAAGCTGAAGGCAGAAACTCAACCATCTGAGCTACCCAGGTGCACCCAAGCTAAGTATTTTAAATTAATGTATAGTAAAGATTTAAGCAAAGAGAAGAGTTGCTTTTTAATGATAATATGGACAAATGATAGGTATTAATAAGTGAAAAGCAATATTTTAATATTTTAAATCGACACACACATTTTTGTATTTGCTTATCATACTCATATAGTGTTGCATGATCCTCTTCGAAATATAAGAGCTACACTCTAAAAGTTCCATACAACATATTATCCTTCTGTAAACTTTGAGGGTTTGTTTAAATAAATTCAAATATGATACATGCTTTCTTCCAGTGGGAGTTAGGATAAAAGGAAGGCAAATGAATCAAATGTTTGACAGAAATATGAGTGATGCATTATTTCTTTCTATACAAAGGATGAAAATTCGCAATTTAGGAAAAATATCCACATAACCTATTGTTATTCCTGCTCTAACTGCCCAAAGATGTCTGAAGTGCAAACATGACCAAGATCATAGAAGAAAGACTCTCTGACATTCATTCAATTAACTGCTGGAGGAAGGGCTTTGGAGAAGATATAGATAATAAGCAAGGATATTCATCTTACATGTTGGCTAGCGTATTTTTCCTAAATGGGATATATTTCACAACTCCACTGAATTCTAGCCTTCCTCTCAATAAAGAAAATCATCTGACTAAAATGAAACCATCATATAGAGTCCTTGTAGGCCTGCACTACTAGTTTTATATCTTTTCCATTTTTAAATCACTAACAGAAAACTCCTGATTTTAGGTTGATACTAATGTTAATGTTAAAACACATTTCTGAATGGACTATTAGTATCCCGGGTCCACATCTCTTTTTTTGATTGTTCTAAAAGGAAGAAAGATCAAAATGGTAATTGGACAGATGAGAGTGGACATTGCCATTGCCCTTACCACTTTCTTATCCATTCTTCTAAATCCTTAGAAATTGATGGAATGGGGAAAAAGCCACAACTTGGTCTATGCATTCTTCTTATAGAAAATTCAGCTACCAATGCAGCTGTGTATGAAGGTAGGTCATCCTAATTCCTGGCCATTTGCGAATATATGGTGCATGACAGTTGATGTTAAGTGTCAACTTAGGAACTATTTTTGGTGAGACTAACATTTAAACCAATGAACTTTGGGTAGTACAGGTCATTCTCCAGAACGTGAGCAGGCTTCATCCAATCAGTTTAAGGCCTAATAAAACAAAAAGATGGCTTCCTCACCAAGAGAGAATTCTCTGGCAAACTGCCTATGGACTATAACTGCATCACTGATGATTCTGAGTCTCCGGCCTGCCAGCCCACACTGCAGATTTTGAACTTACCAGCCCCATTATTCACATGAGCCAATTTCTTATAAGGAATCTCTTTCCATATACATTTATATGTGCATCCTATTGGTTATGTTTCTCTGGAGAAACTTAATAGTGTCAAGACCTGTAACTTTTCTAAAAGTTCTTTCTATAAAATGGCATCTTTTAAATCCATAATTAAGTTATAGTGCTTCAAAAAGTTCTCCTAGTGTATGAGAATATTCATTTACACAGTTTCTTATCCACATGGAAATAAGAAAATGCCACACTTTTTTTTTTTTTAATTTAGGTGAAAAAAAGGAAACATAAATTGAGTAACGGGTTCACTGAGCATTTATATTCCCTTTAAAAATACATTATAATATTTCTTCAAAGCCCAATTTATTCACCAATTGTCACTTCTTAAATGGGTAGGATTTTATTTTAATTGTAATAAAATCCCAGCACCCAACCTTATAGAAAAAAAAAAAAAAAAAACCTAAGGAGTAGTTCAACGTTTTCTCTACTACTTGGAATGAGTTTTTGGCAAGATGGGTTAATAACTTTATTTTCTGCTTCTATTTTGCAGGTTTTCTTCTCCCTTCCTCTTAATAACTAAACTAATAAATAAATAAAGTAAGAGGAGAAATGGATTCAGGTCTAGAAAATTAATTCTTTACTGATGAGTAAGTAACTTACTGTAGAGGTCACACACACCATTTCATCACTGTAAGCATGACAAGCGTGTTACCTTTTCTTACCTTTCGCAGGACACACACTCTGAGGAGCAAGACAGTGTTAATAAGAGGTATGCAGGCAATACACTTAGTTTTCTCTACATCCTATTAGAATTTTCTTAGAAAATGGAAGATGATGTCTACCATAATATCAAGTCCCTTTCGAGAGTCCCCACTGACATGGTGCACCTCAACTGAATAATCTTACCTGCGTTGGCTGACCTTTCCCTGAAAGAACTGATTATTCTACAAAGCACATTCTTTAATTCAGCGGCCAACCTTTTGCTACCCAAGCAGAAAACTCCCAAACCGATGTGCCAGTTAGAGCAGTCTTATGTTCTGACATTGGATTTTTGCCTCCTGTTATTCCAGAATCTGATACTTGTGTGTGCAGTCTACAGTCCCCATGGAAGACTTCAGAGCCTCTTTCAAAGCCACTAAAGGAACATCCTTGGAAGAACCATGGTAATTCTTATTTGAACCGATGCAGTCATCTCCCCTTGAACATACATAGTTTTATTTTTTTTTGAACATACATAGTTTTAAACTAAAGGGGGGAAAAAACACAGCAAGAAGCAATAAAGCCTACTGCGATCCTTACTTCAAAGTATCCACCAAAAAAAGACCTTATTTCTTGACTTTTTTTTTCTCATCATTAAGGGAAAATATCCTTTCTTTTTTAGAGGAATTACAGTTTTGCTAATTTCGGGAGTCACAGTGGCACCACCTCGGGCCATCCAAACCATCTTTTGTACATCCTACGATGCTTCACAACATACCTATCCAAGAGCCCTTCTTTATTAGGATGTTCTCATTCTGATCTAATAACATTGTCTACAGACGAGTGGATGACTATTACAGATTCATTTTCATCATTTATATGAAAGCACCTCGACTTTTACTTTTCTTTCTTTTTTCTTAACAAAAAGTTTCATTTGTTTTAGCCACAAAATCAAACTTTCCATGGCATTTCTTCTTTCTTGATTTTTAGGGTAAGCCTCCTTCCTTTAAAGAAAAAAAATAGGTTTTGTGGGCCTCTCTTTTCTGAGTAGTTTTCCTCTACTTTTAGGGCTCTGACTCTACCACAATATTGAGCTTTATAAGGAAAGTTCTATCCTTTAACAATTCTTCAAACATTTCTGGCTAAGAATCCGACACAATAGCTGGATTCCTAAATATGGTAGAACAAGTTATTGTATTATGTGATTAAAAATTGTGAGGGGCCCTGGGTGGCTCCGTGGTTGAGCATCTGCCTTCAACTCAGGTCAGATCCCAAGGTCCTGGGATCGAGTCCTGAGTTGGGCTCCCTGCAGGGAGCCTGCTGCTCCCTCTGCCTGTGTCTCTGCCTCTCTCTGTGTCTCCCATGAATAAATAAATAAAATCATTTTAAAAACACTGAGTCTGGGATTATAAATAGACAGAAACCCAGGAAGTAAACTACATTCCTGCTCTGGTGATAAACTCTGATCTTTACCCTTGACTGTGATGACCAGGAATCTTCAACTTGAATCATCAATTGGTAACCAGTGACCTTCTCCTGTTCCATAAAGACAGCCAGGGACTGCTCCAGACACAAGAAAGATGCAGGCTATGTAAGGCTCAATGCCTTCCCTTCTGCTTTTTTAATCTCTCTTCCCTTTCTCCTGGTATCTTCCCCCCATTTCTCTCCCTCCTCAAATTCACTTCACTTCTCAAACCCTAGTCTCTCATTCTTTCAGGAATATTTTATTTAACTTGATGTTTCTGACTACTACTACTACTACTAATAATAATAATAATAATAATAAAGGCTGTTAGCTTTCAGGGGTATGTTTGGTTGAACCACGTGGATACAGAGATAGAAAACTCTAAGTTCTGATGGTGACATCAGACCTCACGGTTTCCAGCAGGAATGATGCATTTGAGAGAGAACAGCCCACTGATCAGGTTACACTACAACACAGGGAAGACTGTTTGGAGATGAAACCAGAACTCTCCTGGGTCGACTTTTTAAATGCTAGATTTCTCCAACAGACAGTATTTGTTTTGGTATCTGGGGAGCAAATAAAAATCTGGCAGCAAACATAAAAGTTATAAAATATATTGATCTCTGATTTTGATAGTATTAAGCCCCTGGTTTGATTAATATTTATTTTATAGATACTGTGTGCTTACCACGCATCGGGCACTATTCTAAGCGCTGTACATGTATTCTATTATCTATCTAGACCTCACTACGGCCGTACAGCTTCTATGATAGACCAAAAATGACCAATGCTATGATCTGCACAACAGGATAGGGGACCTACATCTAGAAGCCAAAGAGCAAATGATGTCAATCTAAGTAGGAAAAATATCATATATAGGCTTATGAAAATATTTGTGGGTTTTCACACTCAGGGATATTTTCTGAGCAAGAACAAAGTTGTGCCAATATTAATGGGTCAGAGGGACTTACTCTAAGCTAACACTATGCTCTTATGTCTTACAAAGCTTTCCACAGCACCCAAAGGGTCCCACCATTTAATTATGGGTTTTTTTCCCAATCTTTCAATAATATCATGTTCCAGACACTAGGCCAAGTGGCAGTATTCTCAGTTACTCAGATTCATAAACCTTAGTTCCAACTGCCAATTTTCACAGTAAAGTAAGACCTCTTCATTTTGCAATTAACCTTCCACAATGCTATTTTTCACAAGAACCCCTTGAGTTCTGGGACGACCTCTAATCAAATCATAAAAATTCACATTGCTCAAATATGGATAATAATATATGTTAGTTGTCCAGACTGTTCCAGAATACAATTAACTTTTAAAACCCCTTTTTAACAACTCTTTAGAACTACATCAACTTTGAACCATATCAATCTTCATATACAAGAGCTAAACTTTTGAGTGGAAAATGGACATATAACCTATTTAGATCTCATTATATGTATCTTGTCCAGGAGGCAGGAAACAACGGAAAATCGTCCCAATCCTCCCAACACCAGCCAACATATCCAATGACGGCTTAGTATAGACGTGATAAGGGCAATAAGCTTTCCCAGAAGAGAAACTCTTACCATCGTATTTCAGAAAGATCAGCCTACAATGTCAAATATGCAAGGATCAAATCAAAGGTATCTATCCAAACTACATAAAGAGATTAACTAGAAAGCAGTGTCCACCCCAACTAGACAGGAGTCCTTTCAGGAGAAGCACCGTGTGTGCAGTAAGAAAGAGCAAACACTAATGAAGCGTATACAAACCCATAATAACACAGGGCTCTTAATAGTTTTATGAAGAAGATGCAACACACACACACACATACACATAGTTAAAATAATTCCTAACAAATACTACTTGGGAAAATACCTTACATTTATATTCTATGTTTAATACCCCTATCTAACCACAACAGCATTGGCTCCACTGTCATCCTGTCCCAAGGACTCTATCATCTCACTACATTTTCGCTTTATGGATTTAGCACCACTTATATACTACGTATGTACTTATTATCTCTCCTCCTCAACTAGAATATGATCTTCCTCAGAACAGAGACTTTTCCTTTGTTTATGCCATATTCCCAATGCTAAAACATCTTCTTTTTTTTTAATTTTTATTTATTTATGATAGGCACACAGTGAGAGAGAGAGAGACAGAGACACAGGCAGAGGGAGAAGCAGGCTCCATGCACCGGGAGCCCGACGTGGGATTCGATCCCGGGTCTCCAGGATCGCGCCCTGGGCCAAAGGCAGGCGCTAAACCACTGCGCCACCCAGGGATCCCTAAAACATCTTCTGTATAGGCAACATATCGGTATTTAATGAATATGAATCAAATAAATGAACAATTTTGATACTTTATAAAACATATAATCACCACAATGTATTACTCCAACAGTAAGAATTTCTTTAAACCCTGTCTTACTACAAAACGACTAATATTCTTAAAAGATCAATACTGCTCAAGAATGGAGAAAAAAATCTAACGCAAAATCCTCATCTCTCAAATGAGAAAACTGAAGTTCAAAGAGAGTTAGCTAAAAAGAGTAAGTCAAGAGCTGATTCTGTGTCGTCTTCTTTTTCTGTACTGTTTCCTGAGATAAGCGTCCAAGCCTCTGTGACAATAACAGACCCACCTGTGTTTTCATTTTACACTCCCTTAAATTTATTTTCCGTAACATAACTAAATTTCAACTTTATTTCTTTTGTTTTCCTTAACAATTACACAAAAACTAGCGTTATACAACAAACTCCCAGATACATGCCAGTCACTGTTTTAGCTTTTTTTTTTTGTTTTTTGTTTTATGATAGATGTGAAACTTTGCAAATAATGTTGAAGTCCCATCAGTTCCTCAGTTCTGTTAATGATCTTCCTTCCCAGAGGGCAACCACGAGGCTGAACGTGATGTGTGGCTTCCAGTCTATTTTTATACTTTTATACTGAAACATGTCAATTTAAAAAATCACTATTGCTTTGTGTGTCTCTAATTATAAGAGTAGTATAATATTGAACCAATCTGCTTTCTCATCACTCTATATTTTGTTTTTGATATTATAGATTTGATTCACACACAGATGTCTAGCTTATGCAGTTTTTATCAACATGTATTATTCCATCTCATGATGGAATTGTTCATTTTTCTTCTACATCCTTCTAGAAGTTAATGTCTTCTTTCAATTTATTTACTTTGGTCAATTCATTTTTTAATTTAAATCCTTCCCTTTTTTAAGATTTTTATTTATTTGAGAGAGAATGAGAGAGCAGAAAGGAAGAGGGGGAGAGGGAGAGAAGCAGATTCCCCTATATGGGGCCATCCCATGATCCTGAGATCACGCCCTGAGCTGAAACCAAGACTTGGACACTCAACCTACTGAGCCTACCCAGGTTCCCCTCAATCCTTTTCTTAGCCAAACATAATTAACATACAGTGTTATCTTAGGCTCAGGTGTACAAGAAAATGATTCAACAATTCTATATTTTGTTTTTGTAGCAGACACTGCTGAGTGGGTAGCTGAAAATCCATTCCACATACCCTTGTCTCTTTCTTTGCTCCACTACAGAGTCTCGGAAAGCAAAAGCTTCCCTTTCTTTAGCTTCCTTTGCATCTAGCAGAGGCCACGTGACACTGATGTGCCCTCTTTAAACACTGTCAGCTCTCTAGAGAGTTAATTTTGATAAATCTCTTGCTTTCCTGAATAACAGGTTGCAGGCCCCTGTGCAACTCTCTATGCTTTGTTACCATATGAATATGGGCATGATATCTGAAGCTCTGGCAAGCATCTTCAAACCATAAGGAAAAAAAAAGACAAGGAAAGTGCACAGAATACTGGTTTTGACATCCTTGAGCTGGTGCAAACATTCAATCATTTATGTGTGCCGACAATGTGTGCCAGTCTTCTGGTTGGTGAGAAAATTCAACCTCTACCCTTAGTCATGTTTCTGTTTATGTGCAGCTGAATGTCATTGTGAACTCTTACCCATTTCTTCACAAGTTACATTTATATCCATTTCCTTTTCCTTCATTTCAATAAGATCTCTTTTTAACAATGCCCCCTCCTAGCCATGAAAATACATGTTATACTGCACATTCTACTGTACCATGATGAGCAAAATTTTCACCATACATCAATTTTTAAAAAGAGAACGGAGGTGGCTGCCATGTTTAATAGAGTAGCAATAATGGTAAAAAAAAAAAAAGCGAGCAAAACATGAAGACATTTGATAATTTTGAAGGCCATGCCTTATTCTTTCAAAAGATATCCAGATAATGCTCACATTGCTTCACAGGGGTGAGGCCTATACCTACAGGTGAAGGCAACCCAATCTTTATTCAAATCCATTTACTCAGACACCATAAGCAGGAGATGGAAGCCTAGTTGGGAAGGTAGACACACAGAAGAGTAGAAAGGGGACTGTCCTCCTGGAGTTCCCAGCCCAGTGGAGAGGGGAAGAGACAGCCCCAGCACACTGCAACATACCAAGATAGCAGACACTATGCAGATGGATGTACAGGTCCTCTGACTTTGGGGAGCATGAAGTCGTGGGTTGGCCCTGGGGATAATCGCTGACCACCTCACTGCAGATTTAACCCTTGAGTTGACATTTCATGATGAGCAGATATTTGTGAAGCAGAAAAGGGCATTAGTGCGGAGAAAGAAAGGCATGAGCAATGACAAGAGGCACCCAGGCAATTTCAGGCAACGGTCAAAGATTATTATGAATGGAGCCTCAATGTGGGCCACAGTGCAGAAGATGCAGGCTGGGCTGGTTGTCACAGGCACAGCCTAGTGGGGAAGCGAGGATTCAAATCTACAGGCACAAATAAATGAAGACTCTAAAGTATTACAAAAATCATCAAATGGCCAAGAAAGTATTTTTTAAATGTGTTCAGATGATACAAAAAGGAACACGTACATACTGGATCTCTTCAGATACAGGAAAACACGTTTAATCTCTATAGTATTACTACATGGAAACTCCAGCCTCAAACATTCCTTTTTTAAATTGTCCTGCTCAGCCCCAAGAGGGTATCGTCACCTGGCTCTTCGTTTTGCACATGTGATTCATCAGAGGACATAAGCCAGAGAAACCACCCACCCCCTCTTTCCTTGTTCTTACACTACAAGTGCTCCATTTCCTGTTTACAAGCCTCAGCTTCTTTTCTTTTTCCTCTCTCCTCACAGTGATTATACTGAGAACACATCTGAAAACAAAAGGTTGGGCGAGAATTCCAACAGGTGTAATTAATGTCAAGTGCTCCTGCAAGTGGCACTGCTTTCCCGCTGCCTCCTCCACCTGCTGCCTTTCGTGGCTGCCTTCTTAATGCCGTGTCCATCTGTTGAAAATGTGCATCCAGAATTCATCATTTTACATCCTGAGAGGCACCTGAACCCTCTTCTCTTCTTAAGTGAGCCCTCAGAGCATCACTTTATAGGCACAATTAGTTAAGTGTTGTGATGCCATGGAGATCAAGCGCAGCGTTTTCAGTATCTCAAGGTGGTTTGTTCATAGTCAGAGACTTGGCTTGATTAAAAAAAAGAAAGAAAAGAATTCCAATCCTGTATTTTGCTATTTTGCTCATAAGTAGAAAGCACATGCTAGGAACTAATATCATCTTCATCTAAGTGCCCATAATACACACACACGTATATTTACATATTTATATACACACACTTTTTTTTATCATTGTGTTTAACACCAGCTGAAGATAACACCGGCCACATTAAGTTTCTATGCTCCACACTGACCTTCAGGTGGAGATAAAACCCCCAGTTAAGGTTCCAGCACCAATCCTGACCGACTGTACCTCAAACATGAGTAATGACATGAAGAACTGAAATTGCTGAACGAACCAGGTAACAAAAAAAAAAATAAGATAGAAAGTAGTCGAGTCAGAAGAGAGTAACTTTTAAGGTTTTAAGTACAGAAATGGTTTATACTCCAGCGCTTAGCACCTTCCTAGCTTGCTACCCAGTGATCTCAGCCACGTGCCAGGAAGGGAAGAATCAAAGAAACTCATTATATTCATAACTGATAACAACCTCATGTGCTTTATCCCCCAAAGAATACTTCCTCCGAATTGCATGCACAAGTGCACGTTCTCAACACTGTCTTTCTGAAAGTGGAGTTTGAGCTAGTAAAGTAGATAAGGCAGTTGTTTAGGAGAAATGATGAGGACGGTACCCAATACTTCTCAAAACATAGTAAAAATGTTGTCTATTCCAGTTATGCCTTAGAGCAGCCCTGTATTTGCTTCTGGCTGGACAAACTCTTTTAGGGGGTAGGGGGCTAAGTGAAAGCGAATAAAAGTGTGGATACTCCTTTAATCATCATTCCTGAAACTAGATAAATACTTTCAGGGAATTACTGGAAGGGAATATAAGTACAGACACTCCTATAATGATCATTCTTGAAAGCCAGGGCAATTTATTTTATTTTTTTCAGACTAGGGGAGTTTTATAATATTTATGTAAACTATGTCCTTAATATTTTAACAGTTAAAGCATAAAATAATCATCTTCTTTCAGAGTGAAAAAGAAAATGTCATGAGATTTAGAAGCACGTCTGTGGCCTTCGTTCAAGTGTTCCCAAATAGCACTGGGCACAGGATAGGCGATCAATAAATATCCGTGGAGTGAAGAATAGCCTTCTGCGGTGGGCATTAATATAGCATTTTAAAGATGATAATCTTGAGGCTCAAAATGATGTGACTCGCTCAACTACGGTTGGTGCTTTTGCTACACAAACACATGAACTTGCCTTTGACTCTTGTGGGTCTGACATCACTAGCTTTCTCTATACTTCTTCCTGAGAAAATCCCCCTTCTTTAAGCCCTTGCTTGGAGAGCTCAGTCTCAGCTTCAGTCCAAGTAACCAACTGTTGAGCACAAAGTATATCAATGCACTGTGCTACCTGCTGATGGATTATAAAGATAATCCTCTGCCTGGGTGAAGCTTATAATATAGATGTCGTAAAATCTTACAAAAATGTACCTTAGTACTAAAGCAAATTAGGATGTTAAATAATTGGCCACCGACTCCTATGCACCGCCTAGGTTCCTTTCTCAAACTGGTGCAGGAAGGATGAGGTCTGATTTAAAGTTCTTCTCTTCTGGGAGAGGACTAAGTAAATGTGGAGTGACAGGAGAAGAATGAGCAGAGTTGGCAGCGGAGTTGCAGAAAATGGGAAAGCAGAGGAGTGTCCACGCACTCCCAGGACACTCCCAACGGAAGCTCCCTGGGTCAGGCTGGCCAAAGAAGCTTCATTTGGAGAGATTTCTGAAATTGCTTCCATTTCTGTGGAAGTTCCAAGCCCACCGCAGGATCCAGAATCATCCCCACTGGTATTTAAGCTTTTATATACCCTGGACAGCAGGTGGCACCAAACCACAGCCAAGATCAGGGTGGGGTGATTTCTTTTCTTTTTTCTTTTTTCTTTTCTTTTCTTTTCTTTTTTTTCTTTTCTTTTCTTTTCTTTTCTTTTCTTTTCTTTTCTTTTCTTTTCTTTTCTTTTCTTTTCTTTTTTCTTTTCTTTCCTTTTTCTTTTCTTTTCTTCTTTTCTTTTCTTTTCTTTTCTTTTCTTTTCTTTTCTTTTCTTTTCTTTTCTTTTCTTTTCTTTTCTTTTTCTTTTTCTTTTAGCAGCCAGCCCTTCCTGAAGAACTACAGGCCAAGGAGCTACCCAGGCTGGCCTACACTTATTGCATTAAACCCGCAATAATGTATGCTGACATGGTAAGCATTTTAGCATTTAAGAATGTGTTGAGCCCCTCTAATTAATTAGATTGTGTTTTATTGTATACCAATAACACAAGGCAAGATTTAAGAATGGTTGCAATACATGACGCCAAAACAAATTATTATGTGAATTCAAAGGAGGAAGAGCTGACATCTGATTGGAGAAAGGAGGAAATAAATCATGGACAAAATGGCATTTGAAATCCGCTTCAAAAGCTAAATAGCATCCTGAGAGCCAGAAAGGAGGGAATAATTCCAAGTCTGGGCAACAAAATGAACAAAAGCACCACGGTGGCTATTGTGAGGACTCTGGGAAATAAAGCAGTAGTTTAGTTTTACGTGATCACAGGAGATGAGTAGGGGAATGAAGCATATGGGAAATTAAAGGAATGATTATCAATTACAGGGAATCTTGAATACTCTGACAAGAACAATGAGCTAAAATGTTGGCAGCCCTGGGAGACAGCAAAGGTTTCTGACCATGGAGGAAGAGGGGATCCCATGATATGATAAATATGAGGCTTCCCAATCCTAAATTCCCAGTTTTCATCTCTTAATCAAACCAGATCTGCAACTGCTGTTAAGAATATTTCTGATCTTGTATCTCACTATAAACTAAAAGTCATCTAAGCTGAAAAACTTAACTACTGATTCCACTTCTTGACAACCAAGTTCAAGTTATCAGGGTCCAGCTTTGATTTTCAGCATCCCTGGCTGTCTGAGGACAGCTCTGGAGTCAGTAAAGATATAGGTGACCTGGATAAGACGGAGGAGGATCCCACAGCAAGGAATTCCATTGGCAAGGGGTGGATGGATCTAAGAGCTCAGATAACAGGACGAGGAAGCATGTTTAACTTGGATCCATTAGGTGAGAAATGGATGCAGGGCTCATTTAGCTTTCAGTGTGGGCTGGCATGGTTCCAGGACCCGGAGCGAAGCCGAGCTTCCAGATGGGGTAAGGGGAACGAGGTGGATACTGGATGAATGCGGGTGCAGGAAAGAAGCTGGGCAATACTCCAAACCCATTTGACATTTTCACTTAAGAATTATTTTTCAAACCTATAATCATTTTTGGAACTCCTATACATGCCCTTCCTGCATCCCCATGTCCTTTCAGTAATAAAATGAGGAAACTGAGATATGATATAGAGATGAGGGGGAACTTATGTCTTTATAGCAGAGACCAATTTTTAAGCAAAGTTTTTCTACATTTTAGCCAGAATGACTAAGATATACATTAGAGCCATAG
The DNA here is from genome assembly GCF_048418805.1 of Vulpes vulpes. NCBI lineage: Eukaryota > Metazoa > Chordata > Mammalia > Carnivora > Canidae > Vulpes > Vulpes vulpes. The sequence continues at coordinate 58,680,215 of NC_132780.1, forward strand.
GAGGCCATTCATACAGCCTTATAAAGCAATCCAATGTTGCTGACACTAGGAATTCATACTAATTAAATCCAAGGAAATTAGAGGGGGTTCAAGAAGAGGCAACGCAAGGGTCAAAGGATAAATAGACAGCCTGTATAATAATGACGAAATACTGACTTATTTACTAAATCCTAGGCTACTAGAACAAACAAGGTAAAGCAAAGGGCCAAGACAGTTTTCAAATAAATAAAAGAAAACAAAATTGATGTAGGTAATTTCTATTTCATACCACAAAGCATTCTTGGAAATCACACCATAAAAGAGCTTTTGTATTTTCCCCTAGGAATAATTTTGTAATTGGATATTGTGTTCCTGAACAACAATTTGTTTTTCAAATAAATCAGAGATATGATCAACAATATGCAATAAAGGCAAAGAGGAACAATACTAGGCCTATATAATAAAACATCATCATTATATTTCTAGTTCTATGAAATGGGCATAAATGAATAGTACATGTTGATTGTACAAGAAGCCCAAATGCACCATAAAATTGTGCACGCCACATGCAATGTTACAATTCTGTTGCCTCATAAATTTGACCTATCTAAAAATGAATATAGTAGCTATAATAAGCATAATTTAAATATTTAATCAACAATATTGAGTGCCTTCTCAGAATTCAGATGGACTTTTTTGGAAAGCCAGTATTTGAATTTGAAAATGTTGCAAGTGTCCTTAAATATCTGCTTTCCTTTTCTAATCCTATTCCTATCTATCCTCTATCTATCTATTTGTCATGTTTGCTATGTTGCAGTTTCCCTTCTAAGCACTCCATAAGTATTAATTTACTTAATCTTCAGAACACTGTAATATTTGCACAATTGTTATGCTTATTTTATAACTAAGAGAAATGAGGTAACTTGGCTGAAGTCACATAGCTAATAAGGGACAGCGCCAAGATTTGAAAGTAGGATCCAAAATACTACACTATGGAAATGCTGCTCTTTGGAAAAATGTTTTTTCTCTCAAAATTCTTCTGTAACAGGGAGAAGCATTCCAGTGATATTTGAGCTGTGTTCAAAAGAGGGATCTTTCGTTTCAAATAGTAACATAGACTTTCCTTGTGAAGATTTGAAGGAGTTTTATCCTTGGTTCTCTGGTTCATCTGTTCCCCCTTTTTTCCCTTCACTCCAAGAATATTAAACATTATCTGGAAGATTAAAGTGGGTCACAAGAAAGGCAGTGTGTCTAGTAAGCAGTTGACTATGTCACACAAATCCTCAGCCCTGATGCAGATGGCGCTGTGGTGTGTATGAGTTCAGGCCTTGGATAACGTTAGTGAAATCGTCATTTCTCCCCACTTTGTACAATGTCTTCCTGAATGAAGCAAAGGTCACCCACCACTCTAGGCCCAAAACACCATGAATAAAACAACAGTAAGCCAATGTATGTGATGAGAAATGAAATTCAGCATTCATCAGCTAGAAATGAAGGAGAAGAGTGGAAAAATCATACATGGTAAAAGGAGAAACTCCCCAACATTCTGCACAAATGATTACAGCGTCAGAACACTTGTAAGTCTAAGAGACAGTAGAAACTGAAAACACAAATAAGGTTAAAAGGACTCAGAAAAAAAAAATCTTTGATTCTAAATAGCTGAGTAAGGAGAGATAAGGAGATGGGAAAGCATCTGACTTTGAAATGATGACAGTCAAATGTACCCTCTCAAAATTCAGGGATGGCCCCACCAGAGGTTTTTCTTCAGACACGAATCTAGACTAGCAATGGCCAGTGGGACTCCTTATGAAATAAACCACTACACCAGTATATGTTCCAAAATGCCCATATGAAAACCCAGTGTGCCTTCTTCCAGTGTGCATAAGATTTTAAAATAAATGTTAACTTTCTGGTTGGTTGTGATACTGCTAGAGGTTTTCATTAAGATAACTAAATACGATGTTTATATCCACTTGCCTTAAGATCAATTATAAAATGGTTAGATGGCATATAAAAAGAACTTTAACTTTTTATTAAAATCTAGTATAAAAAGAGATAATATAACAATAGGAGTATCTACGCTGTTGATAGATTTAAAATTTTTTTAAAGTTGTCTTTTCCACGCACTAATTTAAATAAAGTTCCTACTGACATGCTTCAACTATGTTATAAAATTATATTTTAGTCTCTGCATATATATCCTCAAGGTAATTGAATATTTAGTCACCAACAGTTTTGGAATAATGCTGGTCAAATAACAGTGTCTTTAAACTATATTTCAGCTAAGCTACATATAAACATCATGTGTACATATCTATGCATATACACCTATATGTATCGCATGTATGCACATGCATATTAGGTATGATTTGCCTTTGTGATTATATGTAATACATATACATTATATGTATAATATGTAGTAACATCCATGAAGGCTGATGATTATATCAGCATAACTAAAATTTAATTATTGGTATTAGCCAATTTCTTTTAGGGGAAGAAGGGGCAGAGGGAGAGGGAGAGAGAGAATCCAAGGCAGGCTCCATGCCCAGTATGGAGCCTGACACAGGGCTCAGTGTCACAACCCTGAGATCATGACCTGTGCTGAAATCAAGAATAAAACGCTTGACTGAGCCACCCAGGTACTCCTGTATTAGCCAATTTCGAAGAAACATGTCAAATATCTAATTAATAAGAAAAAATTATACTGGATCTGACTCCCCACTCATATACCCACATATAAACCTATTCCAAGTAAATATGCATAAGCACCTCTTTTTATTGGGTAAACTAAACCTCTCATTTTAATACAAGAGTAGTAGATTTCAAGATACATATCACCAAACAAAAACAAAAGGTTTATAGCTCTCGGGATAACCAATAAAAGGCAAAGGGTTTTTTTTCTTTTCTTTTCAGTTTGTTTACTGTGTAATAATGCATAGTCTAAAACACGCTGTTGCTGAGATATAATGTAATTATAGAAATCTTTTAACATGTTCCTTCCGTTTTCTTCTATATAATTTTAAACAGATTATGTATTTAATCATCCTTTCATCCATAACACTCTCATTGTTTTTAGCACTGAGTACTTATTTGAAATTAAATATCTTTTCTGTATAGTCTTTATTCCTATGTATTTTCAACAGAGCATGCATTACTATTTCCATCTTAACAGACCCGCTGTGACTTGCAGAACTTTAAAATAAGCTAGTCTGGGCCCATCAAGTGCTGAAGAGCTACAACATGTAATGAAATGGGGTCCCTAATTTAGTGTAAATGTTCAAGAACAAGTTTCTTCTTGAACAACCGATCTTGAATAATTTTTATTTCAGAATTGCATAAGCAGCGTTTTAAAGGGTTCATTCTGGTGTGTGCGTGTGTGTGTGTGTGTGTGTGTGTACACAGAACAAAATGGAACAGGATAGGATACTATATGGTAAGGTTGGGCAAGAGCACGGTTTGCCTGATATTGGGGTTGGTGTGAGGCTAAGGCTTGGGAGGTATTATTTCAATCCTTAGCTACGAAAGCTCAACATCAACACTTACCAATATTCACACAATAATATAAGAAGTTGTAGAAAGGGGGAAAGCTTTATCAGCCAATGTTAAAAATGTGTCCTTATCTATTATCAAACAAAAAAAACGCCTCATATCATTCCACAAGCCGTAAGTAGTGGTGGTCGTTTGAGATCAAACTATCATCTCCCCAATACAATCTCAGCCACAAAAATAAAACGGTTTTCACAAGGCACCTAATATTATGAATATTCTGGCAAGTAAATATAGCTCAAGTGCTGACATAATAAGAATTCTATTAGGACTTTGTCCTTGCATATGCCTACACACATAAAATGTTCAGAAAGGGGAGTAGACTAGAACAGAAACTTCATTATGCTGAAAAATACCAATAATAATATGCTGGCAATTGTGCTTTGATTGTTCACATTTCTTCTAAAGTGTTTTTCTAGCCCATGAGCACGTGAGCTTTAAACAAATTTGATTACAGCCACAAAAGTATTTAATGAATCAAGAATAATAGTAGTATACGACAAGAAAAGGCTTTATATAGTTTTAAGACTTTTTTTGTTGTTGTTGTTGTACAAAATGGGACACATGAGAAAACTCGGTGCATTTATGGCATTATGGTTGTTGTTTTTTTTTTTTTTTCCTTCTGCTTTGTCTTCTTTACTAGAATGTCACTTCCACATTTATGGTTGCCAATGCACATTTCCTATCACCAAGAGCAATAGCTACAATGGCAGGCTACAGAACTCTACAAGGGGAAGGACACACACACGTCTGTTTTGCATCTGCTACAGCATGCCTCGAACACTGCCAGTGCAATGTTAGACAAAGACAGGGAAGCCAGCTACTCACAACTATTTCATTTTCTTTTTTCTTTCTTTTTTTTGAAATATGAACTAGAGTTAAAGGCACATTTCTCTGTCCTGATTTCAAAAGACCTTGACATTATTGCTTAGGCTGATAATCCCTGAAAAGAACGAACAGGGGCTGTAGTAAATCCCCCTTCCCACCACTTATCAGAGAGGTCCATCATTAGGGCTCTCATTCATCTAGAAAGAGTCTAAGGAACGGCTGCACAGTAAGAGGATCTAGTGCCTGGTGTGGGCCTCTGACCGTAAGAGAACTCTCACCTTACAAGGCTGGGGATAAGTCCTGCCCCTCCTCCCCCCAATAAAAGCACAGGGCAAATGCCCTCAGCCTAGGCATAAAAGCAGGGGAGAGCCCATGAAAGGGTCATGATGCAGAGGAGAGAAGCTGTTCTAAAGGCCACCTTGGGAGGACCTTGGAGTTGAAATCATGTAAAGACTTCACTTGAAGAACCGTCAAGGGGGCGCACAACTAGGCCAGGGCCTCAGCGATGCTCCCCAGACACAGCTGAGCACTCTAAAGAAGGAACTCTCTGGAGAGAGAGCCACAGCTTCCTAGAAAAGCCCCTAGAGATGCAGACCTTCCTGACCTGCTCAGGGAGATGGAATAGAGAAAATCTGGAGGGGGGAGTGGTCCTTCCCCCAAAGCAAGTGACAACAGCGAGGGCCTTTTGAGCATACCTGCGGAGGCAGAGGCGTGAATGAGACCAAGCTGGGAGATGAATGCCATTAATTTCCGGTCAGAGATATAGCAAATGATGGCCAGGAGCCTATCACAGCTGACAGGTGTCTGCACCTGGATCTGCTGCCTGGCTTGAGCTGCAAGTGTTTTCTTTGAGGAGTAGAATTAGGGACACCTGGTGGTGCGTTGGACTCTCGGTTTCGAGTCAGGTCGTGATCTGGGGGTTGTGACATCGAGCCCTGCAGTGGGCTCAGGCACAGCAGAGTCTGCTCAGAGTTTCTCACTCCCTCTCCCTCTGCCACTCCCCATTCTGACTACAAATTATGTCTTCTTCATGCTGGTAATATTAGGGGGAATTATAGGTCAAGAGAAATATGTCCTATCGACCAAGTGTTTGCATCCTCCTCCTCAATTTCCTACGTTGAAATCTTAACCCCCAGCGGGGCTGTATTAGGAGGCAGGGGCTTTGGAAAGTAGCTGATTCCTATGAGCAGAACCCTCATGAATGAGACTAATGTCTTTACAATAGAAACCCCAAAGAGCTCCTGTGTCCCTTCCAGCACATCCAGGCATAGCAAGAAGATGGCTATCTGTGAACCATCTTCTGTGATCATCTCCTGTGAACCATCAGGAAGTGACACCGAATCAGCAGGCACCTTAATTTTATACTTCCCAGGCTCCAGAACCTGAAAAATAAATTATATTCTTTAGAAACCACCTGGTTTATGATATTTTGTTATAGCTGTATGAGTGAAGACAGTATGTCTTGGGGGAGGATCTCATTTCCCTAGCTACTGGAGTTATTTGAAGCTGAGTTAGACAATGAGTTAGCAAGTATTTTCATAGTTCAATTAATATATTTCTTCTCTATGCATGATGTTAACAGGTTTAAGAAACATGAAAACCAATTTAAGCTGGAGAATCCATTTCTTCCTTTAGAAGGGAGTATGAATATACCCATTTGGCAATCACATTAGAAACTGAAGGAATATCATGTTCAAGGACACTTAAGAAATTATTTTTACAACAACCACTTTCTCAAAATAAGCTCTGTAAAGTGAGTACAAGGGTTGCAGTATTAAATCTGCCTTTCTCAGGACGCCTGGGTGGCTCAGGGCATGATCCCGGGGTCCTGGGATCGAGTCCTACATCATGGGGAGCCTGCTTCTCCCTCTGCCTCTCTCTGTGTCTCCCATGAACAAATAAATAAAATCTTTATAAATAAATAAAAATAAATAAATAAATAAATAAATAAATAAATAAATAAATAATAAATCCGTGTTTCCCATTTCTCTTTTTTTCTCCTCAGTCACCTGAAGGGCTCCTGGCAGTGTAGACCTGCCACATGCAGGCCTCTGGCTCTGCCTTCTGACTCTACTCTGTGCCACCGGACAAACAACACCACGATGGCTCTGTAGTCTTACAGGAGGCATCTGCTTTCAGATGTGATTCACAGTGTGAGGCCAGGGCAAGCTCAAGACTTGCAGCATCAATGCATTAGTGGCCACAAAGAAAGAATGCCATCCTCCGTCTAATTCTGTTATGTAGATGCCTGGCAAAACCTGGCTCATTTTCTAGACCCATAGACTCACTGTTTATATAAATTCCCTCTCATAAACTCTTTCCTGCATCAGCCCCTTCTTCCAGTCCCTAGCCCCAAAACAGTCACATTGATAACTTGAGTAAACCATTCAACTCACCATCTAGGAGTAACAGCTTCACTGGGGTTGGTCTCAAAGAAAATGTCTCATTGATATAGGCCACATATTCAAGAACAATAGCCAATGGCTGCCAAAGAAATTATGAGTCGTTTGTAATGTCTTACCTCATTTATAGCATATTTCATTTCTTACCTTTATAAAAAATAAACATCCATTCATTCCACAAATATTTATTGATGGGCTGATTAATCACATGGTGGCACTCTTGTAAGCTCTAGGATAAGGTCAACAATGCGTCCCACATGCTTGCTTTCCAGAAACTTATATCCAAGACAATTACATAGATGAGGAAATACATCATGTCAGCCCGCGGTAAGTGCTTTAAAGAAAACTAAAATAGGGTAGGCAACACAGGCTGGTGGAATTATTTTAGATAGGGTGGTTTGTGAAGGCCCTCGGAGGAGATATATGAGTAGAGAATAGAGTCGAAGCAAAGGTGTAGGGTAAAAACATTCTAGTTGAAAGGAACGACAATTGGAATGCTCCTATTGCAAGAATGGCCAAGACCACCTGGCGGGGCTGGAATGATAGAATGTTAAGAAGTAAGATCAGAGGACAGAGGTGTGATCTTCTAGGATTTTGGAGGGCATGGAGAAAAGCTACGTGCAATTAGAACCCACCAGGGGATTCTCCTCAAATACATGACATGCTGTGATTAGGCTCCTAGGGGACCACCTGTTCTACACTGTGGAACACTGAGAGTAGGAAGAGAACACGGAGAGCATGGCGACTGCAGAAGTTCAGGAAAGAGGCAGTAAGAGTGGTACTAACATAAGTGCTGTGATACAGGGAGGACCTGTTGATCAAGAAAATATCTTGAAGGCAGAGCTAATAGGATATGTTGACAGAAAGATGAAGGGAGGTTAGAGTTGTCATCAGATAAATTCATACAATACATTAGCTGGTTTTCTATTTGTATTCAGTTTGTTTTTTTTTTCCTGCTGCGGCATAGTAAAGAACTGGAGATGGCATTAGGAGAGGAGCTGGTGGGCTAGGCTAGGCCAAGGAAAGCTTTGCAATCCATGGGGACAATGAGAAGTTAGTCTAGTTTAAGTGGAGCCAATATTCAAATCTGGCACATCCAGCATCCGCTGGTTTGAAGAGAAAGATGACTGAACAGAGAAGGTAGCTACTCTGAAACAACTTTAAGTCCAACTTGAGGAACTTCACATCCAAAATTCAGGGAGATTCAGATATTAACTCCTCTACCAGACAGATCTTGAGGGCCAGGGAGTGACAGATGGCTCCACTTGCAGAGAGGTGAACAGAGTAGAGATCGCTGTCCCCAAAGCATCTCATCTCACAGGGAGTTACCTACAACTTCCAAAGGAATGAAGACAAAGGATGAGATGGTCTATAGTTTCAGATTTAGTAAACCTATTTCTTCTTCTAATGACTTGCAATGTATTTTTTTTCCTACAAAAAGCTCTCTCTCAACTTTCCAGGTACAGCAGCACTCAAATGGGTGTAGGGTGTACCCTTCTACACTCCCCAGTTTCCCAGCTATTGGGAAGCTGAGACTCTAAATGTCTCCTGGTTCTGCCATTTCAGGATGAGGAGTTTGGAAAGACAATAGCTATGATTAAGAGAAGACATGCTAGTGGCAAATATCCCTTCCACTTGTAAAAATATTACCAGTATCATGACACACTGTGCATTACAAATATTACCTCTATATTTTCCTTCCATAAAACACAATCAATCCAACTGAACCGTGATAGCCTCATGCCCACATTAAATAATTTAACTAACTAGAATTTCAGTGAAAAGAATCACGTAATAAATCACGAACATTAACGTAAAAATTAATTTTGAAGTTTTTTGTACATCCCTTACCCTCTTAATTATTTTAAGAAATAAGTTGTCTTTCTGGGTGGTATATAAACTTAAACAATGGCATATTAAAAACCCAATTCCTCTAGGACTAAATTATAACACACAGTAGATCATTTCTACAGTATAATTCAAGTGCATACTCCATGGAAAACCTAAAAACACCTAAACTGAAAACAAAAATTATATTAGTAAAAGAAGAACTGATGATAGAATTGAAAAACCTTGAAAATAATTAGACATATAATCATTCCTTACAATGAAAGGGTTTTTCAAAAGTAATTACTTTGATCTAGATCTGTTAAATGTAACATTAAAAGGAAATATCCTACTTGCTGAAAAACAGAAGATATATATCATGTAATTTTTATATACCATTCATTTTTCCAATGTGCTTGAGTTTCCATGATGGAACCAGCACTGTACCAGGTGCTAATGATACAAGAATTAAAGTTCAGACATGGGTTAAAGAGGTAACTTTGACATTTTGAAACGATAAAAGAGAATTAGTGATTCAGTATAGGGATGATTTACTAATCTATTTTTAAGATATTGATGGAATATTTTTAAAACATTATTTTTCTATAGGCAGATAATAGTTTTATATGGTACGCTGTGCTTCTATGGCCAAATGGAACCCCAAGTTTCCTGTATTAAAAAATAATTGATTTTAAACAGACTTGACAATAGAATTACAGAAGTCTTTAGATGAATTTTTATTCTATCCTGACCCAGAGACAGAGGGTTAGCTTGATCTCTTGAATGAAACACTAATAAATGCCTTATCAGATCTAAGGTATTTCTCCTGATTCAACTTATAACTTGGATGAAATTGTTAGAAAGGTAGTTATCCCCAGAAAATTCTGAGAATCTGATGGTTCAGAATTGTGAAATTTAGACCAAGTAAGTGGGCTTCCTTTCTTCCTTCTAAGCCAAACATCCAAACATATTTAGAGAAATACAGCATTTTAATTACAATCAGGTTTATGAATGTAATAGTGCTTTTAAATATGAAAATTTAAATTTAACCCCACAGTAATTTTGAGAGGATTACATGATTACATAGCTGATGTTTTTGCAGCTTTCATCAGTATTCTTTACCTAGTTGTTTCAGTGATGAAGAATTTAAAAAGAATGAATTGTATCTCATGCAAAATGCCCACATCCTTAAGCTCTGAGCAACTGAGGATGAAAGTTGAAGTAGACGGTATACATGAACAGTGGAGGATACCAATCAAAGAACGTTCATGATATCCATAATCATTAGTCTGTGGCATGACAATTAGCTACAAATGGTAAACAGTTCTCATTAATTAATATAATCAGTTCTACATTTGCATAGCCAAGTAAAGTTTTTGGCTTTTCTTTCTTTACAGTTCTTCAGTAACTCTTTGAGAGGCAGCTATATATTCTTCTACCCTTTAACTAATAATGCCTCAAACAGCAAATTAATGCTTTAAAATGCTGGCTGAATTGGTATGTTTAAGGAGCTCTGTCTACATATCTGTCTTTTCTTTCACTTTCTCTCTCTCCCCTCAACCCCCAGCCTGTGCTTTTTCCCTCCACATACCCCAGAGATCAGAGATCACAGGCACTGTATTGAGCTTCTCCTAAATGGCTGTTTTCTTCATTGCTTCCTGCTTCCTTCACTGGAAATGTTAACACACTCCTGCTCCCTGTTCCCTAGTCAGAAAGTTCGGTTCTGGGGGTACCAAAGGGTTCAAATGCTAAGGTGGAAGGTCAGAAAAGGATAAAGCAGTGTGATGGCCAATAAAGAACACAAGCCAAGGAGAGGATCCCCTGAGTCAGCATCTTACAGAGGTGCTGGGGCCAAGGCAGCCGTGGCAAAAGGGAAAGTGCATGGGTGAGAGGGGATGAACAGCCCTGAAGCCTCAGCAACCTGTCCCCATGGTGGTCTGGCCTCGGCTAAGAAAAGCAGACAAAGCCAGATATGCGCTCTTAAGTCCTTAATAGTGTCTTGGATTAAAGCTTTCCGCAACACAGGATCTAAATAATCTTCTGGTGGTATACAAAGGCAAGAGAACGAAAAAGATAAAGTGTGAAGGAGTATTTCAGAAGAATGAACACAAGTTAATTTGACTCAAATATAATATTTAAAATGCTACTATATCTCTCCTCCAAGTTTTTTTTTTTTTTTTTCACCTATCTTGGCTTTTCATGGAGAAACATGGACACATGTGTTCAGTTTAAGCTGAATGGGTGGAGTCGTGTAGTCAGATGAAGAAACAGTCCAAGTATTATGTAAGCCTTGATATATATTACTATTACATGCTTTCCAGATCAGAGCTCTGACCTCGAAGACAATGGGCTAGAATAACTGAATTATGCAGCCATTTCACTTTATCAATCAGGGCACTGACACATCAAAGCAGAGTGGTCCAGGTGAGGGTAATTCCCAGGGCTGAGACTCTGTGCTTTCTCTTCTTCTTCTTCTTCTTCTTCTTTTTTTTTTTTTTTTGGATTCATTCTATTTGAGAGAGAGAGAGCATAAGATGTGGGGCTCCATCCCAGGACCTCTGAGATCATGACCTGAGCCAAAAATCAAGCCTCCAACGCTTAACCAACTGAGCCAGCTAGATATCCCATGCTGCTCTTGAGTGTAGGAAAACAAGCCTGGAGGGACAGAGGCACCCCAGCTTAATAACAACTCCAGCAAGAAAGGTTTTCTTTCCTGGGTATAACAACATCTAGAACCTCTGAGGCTGGCACTTGAACGATCATTCTTCAGGAGACAGAGACTGCCAGACAAAGGCATTTACTGATGCCCCCATTCTCCGCCTGATAGTCACAGCACAGGTATGTCTTGTTTGAACTTCTGCACCTTACCAAACACCAACAAAAGGGGGAAAAAAACCAGTATAGAGATTTCTTAGGAATCTGAACAATCTGGATCACAGAATGTGCAGGTTTCACTCTATCACACAGTTAGCTTGTTATTTAGAGCTGGGGCAATTCAGTGGGTTACCCCAAATTCCGAGTGTTTTTCTGTTGCACGATACAATTAATGACAACCCTCAGATGTAATGTGACACAGTTTTTTTAAGGCACATCATCTGAAAATTATGAAAAGACTTCAAGTTCCTTAAGGAAAACATGTTTTAAAATTTCTGCAGTGATAATTACATTAACACAGTGAGAGTTTTGAAGCTCCCTGTAAAATTAGATTTAAAAATTAAAGTGTAAATTTCATTTGAGGCACATCTAACACATCACACATATTAGAGCAAAGTATTTCAAAGAGATATATTTTAATAATATTTTATACAGTCAACATTTAAGGGGAAAATACAGACAATAAAAACAATTTCAGGGAAATTAGTGTTGTGTGCCACTGAAATTATAGGCGTTCATTCTTAAAATCATCACTTACATGTAAGGTTCTTTTTAATCCCAAGAGAAATACTTTACTTTCTCAACTCACCAACTAAATTCCTCATTAACCTACCAGAATACAGCTACACTGTTGTGCAGCTGATAACCCTCCCTTTTTATTATGCAAATAAAGACTATACAGGTGGTTACAGATTTTGAAATAACTGTTACTAATTATACATTATTCTCCAATGCCATAATAAAAATTGAATGAACTTGATATTGACATAAGGAAAATATGCAGTTTAAGGAAATGATATGGTATCCGAAACAGATGTTAGCATAAATTACAGTCTAATAATTTGAGGGTGAAATTGTGCTGAAGGCTCAGTCATCCATAGTGGATTTCTTTATGACTTACCCAACAGGAATCAGGGTTAAACATTCTAAATATGGTTTAATCTCACTTGAATTATACACGATTAAAAGTTTCAATTTGACACAATTGACTAATTATCTCAGAAATTCAATTGTTGTGTAGAAATAGTTCACTTGCAAGGATAACTCCCAGCAACACAAGACATGATGAAGGTTTCCTTTGCTGAAAGAGGAGGAGGAAAAGACAAAAGGGAGTGAGTCTCACACTAAAGTAGGATGCACCGAGCAACAGTGGTTGGACAATCGCCAAACTGACCTCAAAGGTCCAGGCAGGTCTGGGGAACAGCTGTGAGAACCAAAGGGTGTGTGTTCACAGTCTCACGATCACCATGGAAGAAGTTGGGGTGCCAGGCCAAACGAACAATGAGGGGACTAGGAAGGCCATCCAGTCTGGGTCTCACCTGCTCTAAGAACCTCATTTTTAGAAGCTGATGTTACCTCTTTTTGAGTTTTACCACATAGTCACAGACACATTGAAACAGCTCAATGAAAGGAGGTATTCATATTAAAATTCTCAATATATACAATATACACAATTTCCATAAGAATATCAGACATTTCTTTATTTTTTAATACACCAAGAGACACAACAATGGATGTAGCTGAACCAATCCTGACCTATGAAAGGCCCCAGTAAACCCAGAAACAGAGGACTGCAGATGACTGAAGACACAGCCCTGCACTGTGCTAGCTTTAGGATATTGTCATAAATGCCATTATTAGTATGTTTAATGGTACTGACCATCAGAGCAGGGGATTTGCTCTGGGAAAAGCAGACTAATTGCTTTTCCAAGTATAAGCTGTTATACTGACCCTGGACAAAGTGGGAATAAAAAACTAGAATTCAATGTGAGTACTTATCTTTTTTTTTTTTTTTTTCTTTTAGAGAGAGAGGGAGAAAAGGAGAGAGGAATCAGAGGAGCAGAAGTATAGAATCTTAAGCAGGTTCCACACCCAGTTCGGAGGGGCCAGCGTGGGCTTGATCTCACAACTCTGAGATCATGACCTGAGCGAAAACCAAGAGTCGGAAATTTAATCAAATAAGTGACCCAGGAGCCCTGTGAGTGCTTTATCATCTTAAGCATTAGCAATTGCTTCAATTGGGATGTCTGGGTGGCTCAGTGGTTGAGCTTCTGCCTTTGGCTCAGGTCATGATCCCAGGTCCTAGGATCGAGTCCTGCATCAGGCTCCCCGCAGGGAGATTGCATCTCCCTCTGCCTATGTCTCTGCCTCTGTCTCTCATGAATACATAAATAAAATCTTAAAAAAAAAATCCCTTCAATTTATAAACCACCACTATTTTACCCCTCCTCTACAACATTGTGAAAACACCTAAAATATGGTTCATAAATCTTGAAGTTTCCACATACAAAATTTATATATATACACATGTGTGCATGATTTGACATTTTCAAAAACATATTTGACATTGCTCTTATCCCCGTGGTATCAGGGTGACAGGAATATAAACAGAACAAATCCCAACAGTAGATCAAAAGTCTATCCAAATCTAGAACTATGACCTTGAGTTAAGGAGTTCAGTGATAGGAGTTTTGAAAATACCAAGGTAATGAAAACAATCCTGAGAAGTTGCTATTTACTGTACCATATGTGCATCAACACCATATCCAAGTGATTGCTTCATGGTTTCTCTTTATCCAAAAGTAACTTCTCTTATTAAATAAGAGACTAATTTCTCAGGTCTTATGGTTTTCCTTATCAAAATGTTTGTTACAGAGATTGAGTGGAGGTAGGGTCGGTGTAGGTTTCTTTATTAGGTATCAGGAAGAGTAGGGCACAGGGTAGGGTTACAATTACAGGAGTAACATTAGACCCAAGAGAGCTGGTCAGTAAGACTTTACTGCTATCAAGACACAATTCTGGGTAATATCCTGAACTAGTTGATGACCAAGCCATCAAAGCCTAAGGCTTCATGCTGAAGGGGGAAAGAAGCTAGTGTGTCAGAACTCAAGGAGAAAGAGGGCTCAGTCGTTACCCTTTGATGTAGAGGGACAAGGTCTAAAATCTGATTAAGGATTAAAGTGGGAATCTCAAAATCCTTACAGTCTATGCCACAGTATCTAGCATTCTGGAAGAGTGATTTAATTTGAAATCCTACCAGGGAGGGGATGAACTGGAATGGGGACTTGTGATAAGCTTGATCATTCACTGCTTGCATCAGAAACTGGGGAAAGGGTATACCATAAGTAAAAACAGGAGGAAGGCACAAATATGGGAAAAGAAAAAAGACCTGATACTTTTTTTTTTTTTTTGCTTCAGGCCCAGCAAGGTTTGAAAGAAACTGGTGATATCCCATAGGACTATAGAGAAAACTTCAAAGAATCCCTTTGGAATCAATTAGTGTCCACAAATATTTATCTAAGTAGTCACTCAAAGACAGGTAAATACTTAAATTCAATGAGGTCCAATAACACAGCCCTGTGAACAGTGTTTGTTTGCGTTTGGGCTTTTTGTTATTTAAAGCTATTACGACATCACTAAGCGTTTGATAAATGAATGAAAATGGTATTATTGAGCTAAAGTGTTTTGACCTCCATAAAGCATCTCCAAATTGCTCTCTCAGCTATTCAGTGCAGCTGAATACGTAGAACAATGGAAAAACCAACAAGGCTGACTTACAATTAAAGTCTAATTTTCAATAAAGTAGAGAGAACTATTAAAGTCATATTGACTCTTTTCATGGGGACAGGCGAATGGTTATTACAAGCAAACCTATTGTGAAACAGATACTTCACATATTTTCTCCTAAAATCTTCCCAGCACTACAGTGAAGTGGGTATGATTTCCACTTTACAAACTGGGATACTGAGGCGGAGTTGAGACACAGAGTGAAGAACTGAACCCAATATATATCCAAAGCAACTGAAATCAGGATATTGTCGATATGTCTGCACTCCCAAATTCATTGTACCGTTATTCACAAGAGCCAAGAAATGCAAACAACCTAACTTATGAATGGATAAGAAGATGTGATATATATCTATATACCTATATCTATAGAGCTAATAGGGATTATAACTAATTATACTGCTGCTGTAATACTATTACTAGATTATCACTGCATTACTACTATACTAGTATAATAATATGTAAGACAGTACATCTTAAATATTCCCATCACTCAGAAAGTGGTGACTAAATGACAGGATGGAAGTATGAGCTAATGCTATGGTGGTAATCATCTGGCAATATAAAAATGTATCAAATCAACACCTTAGATTACACAATGTCAATTATACCTCAATAAAGCCCGGGGAGAAAAGAACTGAGCCCCCAGTGGCTTACTCCCTTTCCACAGGGAGACAAAATAAGACTCACCTCCATCCAGAAGACTGCTGGGATTTTAAAATGATGGTTTTGTCGTACCTTTGCATGAATATGTTTCCTGAAGGATTCAAATAATAATGCAAGTCATTAAGAAAAAGCCCTTTGAAGCACTGATTTACTATTTCGAATATAAGCAAACTGTACATATCTGTACCAATCTACAAGTATTTGAGGGAAGAATAACAGGCATATTTAATAGGTGATAAGCACCTTAGAAAGATCTAGATGTATTGGACACACTTACTAATTATAGCTCAGAGGTAACTACTGGTTGCTTCATAAGCCCAGTGGCTGTCAACTTCTTACAATAGTTTGCCAACTGTATTCCTTTCCAACTACCCCTGATGGAAACGTGCAATTATTAAAACTACTAAAGTAAATGCATATGAATCAAAGCAAACTACTCTGTAAATTTTACGGCCATAAGGTTTGCAATGCACGTGGGATTGAGTAACAGGTAATAACCTGGCTGCTTTAAGAGAGAAAAATAGTTTATAACATGGCAGCTAAAACCTAACAATGGTTTTAGTAAGAGTAGTGACTCAATTATTACATAAATAAGCACTCCTCCAGGAACAAACTCAGTTATGGTTACACTGAAGTCTTAAATAAAAAGTGGGGCCTTTAAAACAGACACCAGCTATTCAGAAGCTATTGAGAGAGTTTATTAATTTGAATCATGGCTCACAGAATAATGTTTAAGAAGTCCGTCTTCTCCTGTGATGACAAATCACACCTCGAAATTGCCTTCATGGCCATAAAACCCTAGAGCTATGCAAGACCCTGAGCTGTCCTTCAGCTTTGGCCAACAAAAATATCAGCAATAAGTACCGCTCACATTCCACCTGCAGCATTGTCTAAGTGAAGGTAAATAAGGCATTCATGCAAGAAATTAACACATGGCAGAAAATAATACTGAGCTCCAGGGAAAAATTCAGTCTTGTGTCACGGTAAAAAAAAAAATATCAAAGAATATAACTTAGAATATGAAATCCCTAAACAGCATCTCATTAGTATGATTCAGAACTTAACTCCAGGGACAAATATTTTTTAAATATTTATTTTCATCTTATTTTGTCATGCTCTTAAAGAAATTCTTCACTCTCTAGAGCTGCATACAGGAAAACCCTGTCACTGGTTTTTATTTAGTTATTAAATTTCATTAATATTATGTCTCTTTTTATTAATGTTAGTCATTATTTTGGTTATTCTTTATTACACCGATTGTGAAGGTAAATGAACATTCTGTTCCAATATGCTCAGTTTTCATTTAATTGCATAAATGGAAAAATAATTTTTCATGTAGTATTCAGTAATCAATTTCAGACTAAGAAACCATTGGAGTAACTGTTCTAAGGACGCATCAGCAGTACATAAACAATAAAATGATCTACTGTTATACACGCATAAAATGATGATGTCAGCAAAAGCCAACCAGCTATTTTATACTGCTACATCTTATTCTGAGGCTTTGGGGCTGGTCTGCAGAACCAAGGTAAGGTGAAATGAGACTGAAGATAAAGTCTGAGGATAGAATCTGCAAAGAAGGATTTGGAGAAAGAAGACGTGGCATGCAGCGACATTTCATGGGCACCTGCCTAGCTGTGATAGAAAAAATAAAATATCTGTATGCATACAATTCATGTAGTATACAGCTACCGTGAACGTTTCTTGCATGATGTCAGCTAGTAGGGACTCGGCTGGCAGACCAAACTACAGCTTTTGACCCATGAGCATCAGGCTGCTAAATCCCCGCAAGGGCCTTTTACAACTTTATCCTGGGTAGAAGAATTTTCCTTAGCGTGTTTCTCTCACTGGTGTGTCTCTTTCAGCTACTTGTTTTGTGTTCTGATAAGCAGTTAGAGCTCATAATGACACAATTACGGGCTAGACCTGCGAGCAAAAAACAAAGAAAGTGTGTAACACTGGCCGTCAGCATGTCTTGGCTAAGATAAGTCCAGGTGTCTTCCAGAAAATGAGTGAGGAAACTTTAGGTAGAGATCTTCAGGGCCTTCAGGACTGGCAAAAGCCTCCTGGCATGAGGGAAGGCATCCTTAATTTCACTGAAGCCTGGAAGGCTGGGACAGCGTTTGCAGGAATGGTAAGTGAAAGAAGCTGTTGCTGGAGGAATTCAGACTCGAGAAACTGAAGAAAACCCAAGACAGAAAACCAAAATTGAGTACCAAGAATGAATCTTTGTAAGAACTCAGCCAGAATTTTCAAACTTCAGGTCCTGACCAATTGTTGGTGGGTTGTGAAATCAAATTTGTAGATCAAGATCCTTTTTTTAATTTTTTAATTTTTTTAAATTTTTTAAAGATTTTTTTTTTATTCATTTGAGAGAGAGCACCAGCGGGGGGCGGGGGGGAGGGCGGAGGCAGAGGGAGAGGAAGAAGGAGACTCCCCACTAGGCAGGGAGCCCATAGTGGGGCTTGATTCCAGGACCCTAAGATCATGATCTGAGCTGAAGGCACATGCTTAACCAACTCAGCGACCCAGGCTCCCCAAGATCCTTTTTCCCCCTTCAAGTAATAATAGCATAAAACTGAATAAAATGAAATTATCCCAGTGCATCCTTCACAGTAAACTATACACCAGATGATTTTTGCTTCATCTCTAATTCATGTCTTTTTATGTCATGTAACATCTGTCCGTGGGTCACACTGTAAAATGTATGGAAGCCAGTAGCCTAAGCATAAACTACCACAAGGAGTGCTGAGTTAGCATCTTCCATTTCACAAAACATACCCTCCACAGAAAACAGGCTACAGGGCCCCTGGATTATTACAGATCTCAGCACAAGGAGAGTGCAAGGTATAGAATTTGTTAGCCTCTGTGCAGTTATATAACCAATGTCTTGGTGAACACTGGGCTCCTGGGTGCTAAGTGCCACCCACCCACCATGGTCCTCAGATAACTTTATCTTTGGGCTGTGGTTCAGTTTCCTGATTGGTACTCTACAACTTCATCAAAATTGGAGACTTTACCCAGATCCGAAACTCTCTTGGTCCAAGCCTTAGTATTCTGTTTAGATCCTTCCAGACTCTTCCTCCCATCACAGAGGCCCTTTAGCGTAGACTTCCAAAGTTGGCCTGGTGATCTGCTCTGAATATGAACTATAGCACATTCTTGAACCACTGCCTGCTTCTTGGAACCTCCTTTTGCCTTATCCTAGCCACCAAAATTTTATTTCTGAACAGACAAGTCTGTACTTTACTATGTTCTTTGGATATTCCAGGTAAATTGATGACTGTTCCTCTAAGAACTAACCCACCATATGGGTCAGTTCTGCATGGCCAATACTCACTTTTCTTCACTAATTTCACTAACATTATGTCCTAATACACCCAGCAGAGCCTGAATTGAGACCACTTACACCCTAACTCTCCATGATTCCATAGATGGACTCTCTCTCAGCTTCCTACTATCAGTAGGTCTGCAATAGTCAGTAAATGCAGGTCATCCTGTGAGTCTGCCTTAGAAAAGGAATTATATTCTTTAAGAACTGCCCTTGTAAATGAGTTCTGGTTTCATGGCAACTGCAGATTGTTCCATCTCCGGGCACTTGACGGAGGAATTGTAAAGGCAATCACAGCGAAGCACAAAGTGCTCAAATAAACTTCTAAGAAATCAAAACAATTTTTGAAGTGTGTTTTAATGGCATTTATCCTTTCCTTTTTATCTCTTCTAGTGTTGGAAATGAGCGTATTCAATCCTAAGCCATGTGATTTTAGTTGGGAATGCTTTTGGCTATGAGCAACAGAAAATCCAGCTCACAGTAGCTTAAACACCAAAAAAAGGGGTTTAGTTTTTTCACAAAAGGAGACTACGTGGAGATAGATGGCTGCCATTACTAGTTCAGCAATTCAACAATACCAGAGCTGAGATTTCTGGATTCTCTTGGTCTTTCCTCACTGTTTCCTCATGAAGCTGTGTGCCTCAGATCCCACTGAAGGTACAAGATAAGGGAGCATAAAGGTGAGAGCTGACCACATCCGACCCTTTCATCTAGAAAATAAACATTCCTGTGAAACCCTTTCAGCAGCCAGACTGGGTCATGTGGACACCTGTAGCTACACATAAGGCTATACACTTTATAAAGAGAATTGGCAAGATTAGTTGAAACAGATAATCCATTGCTTGTGTTGGGCACATTGCCACCCAAAATAAATTGGGTGCAATTAAGAACAAAGACACTGGAAATGAGTATCAAGTTAGCAATTAAGAGTTTACCACCTCATGGCTACCTCTGGCTACAAAGTCAATGAGTTAAAAGAATGTAGATATTTTGTCTATATTCATGAATAGTTGAGTCTTTAAAATATGAAATTTAAGATACCAGCAAATATTTCTTGCTCCTTAGGTTGGGACGAAGCAATGTTTAGGTAATCTCATCCTTGTTTTCATATCCAATGGTGTACTCTTACTTTTTTATTAGCTAACTAGAATGGTTAACTCCCCAAGAGTGGTCTACATCTCAAGTTAATTTTAAAAGAAAGTGTTCAAATTTGATGAGAAGAGTAAATGGCAGATTACCTGTCATTGTAATATCCAGATCCAAGTTCAATTGGGCCTCTTACTGACAACAAAATCCTTGACAAATCAAAACCCTTTCTGGAAGTCAAAACTCTTTCTGGAAATCAAAACCATTCCAATGAGAGCTAAGTTAGATTTAAGGATAAATTTGCTCTAGCTCAATGAATTATTTTAACTTTCTGGAACATGAGGTTATTCTTGAGGTATGGAGCAGCTACTAGACTTGGGCTTCTCAAGGTCCTTAAAGCCACTGTGTTAAGACATCCTTATTGTAAAATCAATATAACAGACATCTCCGGGAACTTAATGTCAGAATAGCAAAGCCTGTTGCGGTAGTGATGATAGTGATGGTGGTGGCAGTCTTTGTTTCTTGACATGGAGGACTAGTTGCTGCTGCACATGTATGGTGGTAGTGTAAGTGGTCACTGAGCTAATTGTGATTTCTCTAGAAATTAACTGGGAATCCATCTCCAAAATCTAGTCATAATAGAAGAATGCCCATTTTTAATGAAGACCTTCTATTACAAACACTGGTGCGCCAAGCAGTTATTTTGTCCAGAATAATAATACCACAGACCATGTTCTACAACACCGACACATTTTGTTCTGTAATTGCTCACCGGATTCTAGCCCCTTAAATTTCAGACACAATCTATTGACAAAAATCATAACATTTATTGGCACATCAAATAACAACACTTTGGCATAATTACTCCAATGTAAGAAATCTTGTTTAATAGTTGCAAGTTAATCAAATCATTTTCCTGTGCTGGGTCTACATGTTTCTGTGCCCAAAGCCCACTGAGGTCCACACGTTGGAATCCTAATACCCAATGTCATGGCTGGTATTAGAAAGTGATGTCTTTGGCTAGTGTTTATTAGGTCATGAGGGTAGAGCCCTCATAAATGGGATTGGCAGCCTTATAAAAGAGATCCCACAGAGCTCCAGAGTCGTGTCAACCAGCAAAAAGGTGCTGGCTATGCACCAGGAAGAAGGCCCCCACCAGAAGGTGATCATGCTGGCATTCCAATCATGGAGCTCCCAGCCTCCAGAACTGGGAGACAGAAATTTATGTTATTTGTAAGCCACCCAGTCCGTGGCATTTTGTTACAGCAGCCCCACCAGGCTAAGACATACTGTAAATGTTGTCTTCTTTTAAACATTTAATAGATTCTTCATATTATTACCACCCCACATTTCATAACTTCTTTAAATGAGAGCCTCATGTAGATATATCACTTCTCTTTTGTTTCTGTCAGCATTTTATTTTAGGATTCATCTCTTCCTGTGACATCTTTTCATCACCACTGCAGATATTTCAATGTGGAAAATTTTATGTTCCTTTCGATTTCGGTTCTTAAAATGTTTTATGCATTTATTTTTTCCATCTCAATATAAAAAAGTAATAATAGGAGTAATTAATGTTTTGCTGTTTTACTCCTAGTTTATGCAGAATAGTCATTTGATTATCAAGTCCATCCAGGATCTGCAATTAGAGCCAGTCCCGCAGCTGCTCTTCTCTTTCCCCACAATGCATGGTCCTTTCTTTGGAACCGTTGTTTGCCGATGCATGTGGTGTACAATACTCAGAATGCATCTTCAAAATGAATGTGGCTTCTCTTTCTCTCTCCAAGGCCAAAATGGAAAGACACTGTACAAGCTTTTCAGAATTAAAGTGGTGCTTTTAGTGCTTGCATATTTGGGGGGACAATGGATGCAGTCAACAGCTTTGTCAATTGGGTTGTCACTGTCATACGAGGCTTTCCAGATGTTCAAACGTAGAAATGTCATGAAATGTCACAGCAAGGTTATATCTCTTTTTACTCTGCTTTTCTTGCCTAGTTTCACTCCTAAGAGAAGGATGAACCCCTCCCCCCCCAAAAAAAAAGCACAGTCATAGCCAAGTGTGGCTATCCTCAGTCTCCCTAAATGGCCCAAGAGAGAAACACAAAAGAACCCCCAGGATGCTTTTGGTGATTATAAATGTGACCCAATTTACTTTGTCAGACAATTAGATTTAGTATCTGAAGTAGAAAAGGATTCTGCATTAACCCTGCTAGAACTTAGAGACATTTTGTTTATATTACTAAATGGCCTTAGGTAACTGATACGTAAAGATACAACTTAATTTTTATTTTTTAAAGATTTTTTAAAATTTGACAGAAAGAGAGAGAGCACAAGCAGGGGCAGTGGGGGAGAGAGGAGCAGGCTCCCTACGGAGCAGGGAGCCCGATGCGGGGCTGGATCCCAGGACTCTGGGATCATGACTTGAGAAAAAGGCAGACGCTTAACTGAGCCACTCAGGTGCCTCAATACAGCTTATTTTTCTAAATTTGATGTAGTATTAGAATATAATTATCTTTTTAAAAAATAAAGCTTCTATCCTAATAACATGGAATAAGATTTTCATTAGGACTAGGCTTTAGGGAAAATCTACTCCTATATTTAAATAATCACAGAATCATAAAATAATATATAAACTGGAAAGGGGCCCGAGAAATTATCTCGGCTTTAGGGAAAATCTACTCCTATACTTAAATAATCACAGAATCATAAAATAATATATAAACTGGAAAGGGGCCCGAGAAATTATCTATCTGTATATACTAACAGTTTATAAAAATGTGATTTTAATTAATAAAAGAATATACCGTGTGTGTGTGTGTGTGTGTGTGTGTGTGTGTGTGTGTGGAACATACCTTACTTTTCAAACTCACTTTATAAAATAGTGGCTTTGACAATAAAAGCAGAAATTGTAAGCCAACCACTTGGACACAACTCCTGATTTCACTCTTCTTCCCCAGGAAGGACAACACTGCCTAGTATCCTCTATATTGCCACTAGTTTGTGGCCAAAAACCAAGAGAGATAAAAGAAAACTAGTCCAATTATATCTGTTTATTTCTGGCTCCAAAACAAGTTTACAGAAAGAAGCCTAATAAAGCCATCTTTTTAATTACTTGAAAAGAGCTTCTTCATTTTATTTGAAAATTCTGTCTTTCAGGGAAACAACCCAAATGTCATTCAGAGGGGAGAACAAAACACTGTAGAAAATAGATTGAGCAACTCTTGTAGCGACTTGTGATCGCACAGCTAAGGCATCACATTTTAGTTGAGTTCCAAAGATTTTATTTAAATTTCAAAAACTAATTAAGTTTAAAAAGAGCTGTCAAGGTGACTGGGAAAAATAAATTCTGAATGGACATTCCTTTTGAAAAAGTACTATGGTCCAATCAAATTTAAAAAGAGCAGTCAGCTTATTTATCAGAGTGATTTATTCTTTAGGATTTTCTAGGCATAATCATAATTCTTAGGCCCTGGCCTGGCCATTTTAAACCTCAATAGAAGACCAGGTGCTCAGGACACATCGAATCTAGCGAGGAAGAAAGAACATGCACATAAAAGGGTAAGTAATGGCACACTGTAGAACACCATGCATAAAATAAATGGCCTAGAACATAAGACCTATATAAACAGGAAAAGGAGGGTTCACCATGGGCTCGAGTAGTGGAGGATGATTTTATAGAGAAGTTAGGCTTTGATATGTGTTTGTGGGGAAAAAACTGGTACAATTCCAATGAGTAGTGAGGAGAAAATGAGCACTAAATTGGGAGATAATGGTATGAGCAATACAGGGTAAACCAAAACAGGAAATATAACCAGACACATCAAATAGTCCTAATGGGTCACAGACAAGGGCTCAAAGTGGGGAAAAGTGTGAAAGAAGCAAGTTAAGAAATTGATTATAAAGATCTTCAGTGCTAGCCTACAGGAGCATGGACTTTTATATAAGCTCACAAAATCACTTGCAAAGTTGTTGCTATTGTTATTGCTGTTGTGGTTGTTAATTTTGAATACACATAATTCCATGCTAGAGATTCTGATTCCCAGAGGCTGAGATTGGAGACTATTTTTAAAACAACCCAGAAAGATACTGTTGGCTTTCCAGGCTTACAACCTAGGCAGTCTAACAGGTCCCCATGCTAATAAGGGCACCATACTTAGTATAATACTCTGCTGTAACCATCCCAACATTCTTTTTTTTTTAAGTTTTATTTATTTAAGTAATCTCTACACACAACATAGGGCTTGAACTCATGACCCCAGATCAAGAGTTGTATCAAGAGTCCACCAAGCACACACCATCATAACATTCTCAATAACCTTACCATGGTCTTTCATCTCCCACCATTCCTCGTCACTGCTTTCATATGTCATATTCACAATGGCCTCTGATGCAGAATTGCAGTGGATCCCAAATGTGTGGGAGTTCAGCGTGACCCAAAGTTAATATAAGGTAAGCTTACAATAGCTATGACTGAATGCAAGTACACTGACAGCTCCCAAGAGGCCATGTTTTCTGCATGAACCAGAATTTGCATGGAAGACAGAACACAGTGGCATTCTAGGCAACAGGACCAGGGGACCTTGTCCTATCCTTTCCTACTAGGAGGCCTTCTCTGTAATAACCAACCATCTACTCTTAAAATGAAGACATAGAAAGAGAAGAAGAGGGTAACTCATAACTTCTTTTCCTTTCAGTTCTTCCTTCTTTGCCTATAAGCTGAGTGCTACTAAAATATGAATGTAACAAAAAATTACATAAAAACATATGAGTTAGTTTTGAGCTGCATTTCCAATATTCTGGTAAAAAAAGTATTCTGCACATACAAAATGCAAAAGAGTAATGTTAATGTTTCTGGGTATGAATTAAATGGTCTTACAATTCCATTTAAAACTGTCACTGTACATTTTAAAGATGAATAATAAAACTCAGACTAGTAATTTTAATTTTAATTTTTATTTATTTAGCACATTAGAAATTTTAAAAACACCATGAGAAGTTGAGAGACCATGGAAGAGCACAGCATTGTTCACATCCTAGTTCTTTAATGACACTTTTTCTTCCCTGCTTTTGAACCAGGGGCTCCACGTTTTCATTTTGCACTGGATCCTGAAAGTTATACAGATAACCCTGCACAGATAATTGTGAAGACTGGAGCTAAAAATTGCTGGTGTAGGTAACAGAGAGACAGTCAAGAATTTTGAAGAGGGATGTATTTCAGGAGATTTAATCATGAGATTTTTCTATTGTCTTTATAGACCACCTACAATCCTTTGAGTAATCAAGGGTCAAGTAGACAGACATGAATAGAAACAAAGGTTAAAAGAAGCCTGATTGAAGTGAGAAAGAGAAATGCAGGGAGACTCACTGGAAATGTTTACAACAGAACGGTGAGGATTAAAGACCTTCACTAGGGTCACTGCAAAGAGAGAAGAAAGTAATAGAAGGAAAAGGGGATCTAAGGTGACACAAAATGGCAGAAAATGTAGTGGGAGAAATCAAAATCTGTCTCCAAATGTCAAAATGTCCTCTGTGACTGGCTAATAATGCTGTCCGGTGAAATAGGAAGTCAAAGGTCTCCACTTCATGTATGTTGCCTCTTAAGTGGAAGAGAGACATTGAAGAGTTATTGGTCATTGTCCTGTTGCACTTGAACTGAGTGGAAATCTGCCTACCATCATGGACATGGTGTTTCTTTATGGAATTAAATAAAATTGTACTGGAAAGATAGTGCAGGGAGAAGGCATCCATGAGTGCTAACATGTAAGTGATACCACAGCTTAGAAAGCAAGAGGAATAAGAAAAGCCAGTGCCTTCAGAGAAATGGAGCAGCCAAAGATCTGAGGAAGGTGAGGACAGCAACTCAGTGATACCAGGCCAGAACCTGGTTTATTTAAGAAGAATGGGATATGATAGTGTTGTATGTCTTCAGAGCAAAAAAAAAGTGTGATGTGATAAAAGTGTTTTGAATTTTTAAGTATATATCCATAAGTGACCTTGGAGGAAGCAATTTCAGGAGAGCACCTTTTCAGAAATTGTCAGACTAGAGAGAATGTAAAGGTTGAGTGGATGTTGATAAAATGGAGGTTGCAATTGTACTGCTCCTTTTTAAGATGTGCTACTGGTAAGAGTGAACTTAAACAGAAGCGAGGTGAACAGCATGAGCAGAATCAGGTGAAGTATTTTTCAAGACAAATGAGTAATCATCTTCAATATGTACTTATGTTTTCACCGTTACCTCAATGTTTTCTATTAATTTCATAGACCACCTGCAACCCTTTGAGTAATCAAGGGACAGATAGGAATAGAAGCAAAGGTAAAAGAATAAAAAATGATGAAATCAGGAAAATATGTGGAGTCTTTTATCTATCCTAAAAGATGTATCTGCCTTATGCAAAGTACTGTTAGGAAAACAAGAATGAAAATAGACGTGCTGCCCTCAGGGAGCTTATGGCAGGGGACATATTTATCACGAAACTGCCAACTAAACATCAAACAGAATCCAGGAAAGGTCATAATGAAATGAACACAGAGATATAAGCCACGTTATATTTCTTTTCCAGCTCAGAGTGTCATGTGAATGTTTCAGTGGAGAGTGAGAAATGGAAATATCTGAAAAGGTCACGTGGAGATGGTGTTAGACCACGAAGAACAGGGACCAAGAATTCAATGAGAATATGTCTTCCTCAAAGGCCAGCAGGAGAGCGAGAAGAACACGTGAAACTACAGAGCTATGTAAATGAGAAAAAGATGCTATATCGAACTGTTTGGGCTGGGGGAAGTCAGGTCAGGAAGCTTTGATGGTCTCAGTGAGATAAGAGGTAACCTCACCTGCTGAGAGAGGGGGTAGGAACATCTGTGAGAGCCTCTACAAAGAACAGATCAATAGGACTTCTGACCATCTCCGTGTATTCACACTGCCAGGACACCACCACCCCTCTTTTTCAGGCAAAACAGACCTTCTTATTTTTGAGTTCATTTTCCCCCTTGAAATCACCGAAGATTGTAGATGTACACAACCATCAACTGCTTTCCTGAATTTCTATTATCCCTACCCAGTTTGTTCCACATGCTACTATATATGCTCTTCGGCTCAGTTCTCTAGCTGCTTTGGATTCAAAGACTTATCTGTGCCTGGCTAGGGCTGCTCAAAGACGGCGAGACACCCCTTATTCCTAATCTGTGTCATTCCATGTGTCTGCAGAGTAGTCTTGGCAATAAACATTTCCTGATTGACTGAAGGAGGAGGGAGGGAGAAGTATTACAAACACATACAAACAGAAGGCTCCTCCCTCCTCTATTATTCTAGGGGATTTATTGTGTATTTAATATACGACTTGTACAAAACAAGATGCCAAGAAGTAATATCCATAGAATTCAAAATACAGACGAGACGTCATAGTTAAAAGTCATTTTTCACCTCAGCAGCTTGCAAGAACTGTAAAGAATATTTTCCTTTAAGATATATTCTAGATTTAGAAGACAGGAGCCACATTGGCCATGGAATGTACAATATAATCAAAGAAACTAGATTTTTACACATTCTAGCAACAATTCTACCAGGATTACATAGGAAAGTTTAAAAAGGTAGATGAAGTAACTATGCAATCTGGATAACTCAAACCAAAACATAACTTGGCTAAATCTACACTTAAAAATGTATATAAATAGGGATCCCTGGGTGGCCCAGTGGTTTGGCACCTGCCTTTCGCCCAGGGCACGATCCTGGAGACCCGGGATCGAATCCCACATTGGGCTCCCGGTGCATGGAGCCTGCTTCTCCCTCTGCCTGTGTCTCTGCCTCTCTCTCTCTCTCTCTGTGACTATCATAAATAAATAAAAATTTTTAAAAAATTTTAAAAAATGTATATAAATAAAATAATTAAATAATTCTGGCAGAAATTCATTTTTCCAAAATATCCAATAACTGATATGTGTTGACTGTCACCATTATGCAGATTAACCATAAATTACTGCATTTTCATTTGAATTCTGGAATGTTGTACGTTGGTCTTGATTTTATAATGTTGGATGGACTGAAACTACTCAGGTTGATGAATTATATTTACAGAAGATTCTCTCCATGAAATCCCTAACAAATGTGTGTTCTAAATGCTACACTGAAGGACAAACACATCTTCTACTACGCCAACTGGAAAATTTATTTGACCTGCAGCATAATCAAAGTAATAGCAGTGTGAATACTTTATAATGCATTGATCATTTTGGCCACCTATTGTCAAAGTGCCTAAGAAGTTAGGCTTGATTTACACATGAATGTAGCAAAAAGTTTGAATTCCTTTATTTTAATTTGACCTGAGCTACTGCATAAAGTAGTTCCCCAAAAGACATAAAATAGAGCCTTTCCATCTCTTTCTAATTTCTGCATGGAATGCCAGAGCTGGAATATAACTATGAGACCATAGATCAATCTTCTTCACCCTCTTGGAAAAGTGAAGCTCAGAGGGGAGGAGTCACCTCTCCCATGACACCCATCCAAAAAGCAACGGCCACAAATTATAACCCACCCATTCAAGATCCTTTGTCACCCTAGCATATCAGTCAATCAGTCATTCATTTTCAACCTTTTTGCTGAAGTATAAGACACACAGTTCACTGAATTATCACAAAGTAAACATGCAATCAATATATAACATCATCAGTAAACCAGAACCACATCTTCATGTTCCTTCCTGGTCACTCCTTTCTGCTTCATTTTCCAAAGTAACTATACTACCCTGATTCTAACATTGTGGTTTCTGTTTTATAACTTTATATGATTAGGATCATACATTGTAGGTTTTTTGGTTTCTTTTTCTTTTTTTTTTTTTTTAATCTGGGGATGTTACCCAAGTTACTGCAAAGAGCTGTAGTTTATTCATTTCCTTTGCTGTGTAAAATTCTATTGTATTAATATACTGCAATGTCTTTATCCATTATAATACTGATAGACATTGGGCTTTATTCTCCACTCTTCAGATATTAGAAACAATGCTGTTAGGGCCATTTTTGTCCATGTCTCTTGGCACACATGTTCAAGCTCTTATGTTGGATATACAACTATTAATAAAATTATGGGGTCATATAGATTATGTTCTGCTTTAATAAATATTGCCACCTTGTTTTACAAAGTGGTTGTACTAATTCACTTCCCCCCACCATTAGCATTTGAAGGTATACCCTTAGAACTTTAAAGAAGCATTTATTGTATGCCTCTACTGTATTCCAGAAATTGTGTTGATTTCTGAGCTAGTAAATACAACTCAAAGGACAGAATCTTCTCTTGAGGACTTTTCAGTCAAATAAAGGTGATGACATAGAAACGAACAAATGAAAAAAGAATATATCCAGTACTTACATTGGTATGTGCATAACATAAAAATATAAATAACTGTATAATCCTACTCTTGTTTCTGCCTCCATGTGATCAGCATCCATCCTGGTTGCACATGACTACATAAGAGACGGTGTAGGCGTTAATGAGTGAATGGTCAAACCGAGATGCACACAGACACCAACGAAGTCTTCATAAAAGTTTCGGGGTTAAAAGTAGCCTTAAAAGAGAGTTGTTTTTTTTTTTTCCTGAGCTACAAGCAGGGAGCAACCTTCTATGGAGAGGAACATCTGCAAGCAAATTCACCAAAGATTTTATCAGCATTCCACAGTTAGAAAACTGGGACAGCAGTGATAAAGTGTAGATTACAAGTGGTAAGGATGCACACATCCCCAAATAAGGGGTGAGACCACGGATTGCCCAAGTGCTCTGCTTAAGGATTTGGGGCTCTATTTCATAGACAATGAGGAATCATCAAAGGCACTTTAAGAAGAAAAAAAGGAAAAAAATTAAGAAAAAAAAATAAGAAAAAAAAGGCACTTTAAGAGAGGAGAGAAATAATCATATTTGAATTTCAGAGGGATCATTACGGTTTGGGAAGATGAGTTAGAGAGACACAATAGTAAAAGCCCACCACCATTTCAAGATCCACTGTAATAGTTGAAAAGAAAGATGAAGAGGTGGATCGTACTGCAAAATCTGCAGAGGGGAGGAAAGGAAAAAGCGAACACGATGTTAATGAAACAGAATCAACAGAAGGTGCTGCGGATTAGACATGTGTATGAGGATTAAGGAAGTAGTTTGGGTTTTTTGTTTCTTTTTTCAGCTAGATAGATGATGGTATGTTTGGCAAGATCAAGTAGACCACAGGAGAGAGATATTTAGAAGGAAAAAAATATTTCCATTTTGGAGAGATCTAGCAGGTAATTTTACAGAGCTTATATGGCCATGTGGTGTGTCAGATATCACTACTTTTCCCCAATACTCCCCATCCCTTTTTCCTTTTGATCATGGAAATAACCAAGTTTTAACCAGGCTCATGGTCTCACAATTAAAGACTATATTTCATATCCAGCTTTACTTGCTGGAAGGTGTGGCCACACATTAAGTTCTGAACAATGGGATCTGGACAGAAGGCATTCTGCAAGTTACAGGTTGTGGCCTTAGTAAGACTTATTGGGTCCCTCTACTTCCTCCTCCCCTCTCATTAATTAAAAAGGGAATGAACTGCTGATGGCACATTTTTGTCATGTGAACAAGAGCAATACACTCAGGAGTAGCAGAACCAAGACTGAAGAAGCATCTTGCAGAACAGGGTTGCTCTATATCATCCTCTATATTGTTCTCGATTTTTACTTAAGAAATAAGCCTCCATCTTGCCTAAACCAGGTTCTCTTTGAGTCTGCTAAAACAATTTAAATGATATCCTAACACATGGACATCACAGATGGTGATGTCTGCCATAGGTCAGTGATCCAGGGCCAGTCTTAATTTCCATTCTCCCACCATGCGGAACATTGCAAATAAGATAAGGCTATTTTCAAAAAGATCTTTGCTGTTCTTGGAGACACTTTTATTGACTAATATGAGGCTTTTTAAAATGTCTTCATTCTGCAAAGATACAGAATTCCCAAAGATAAAACAGAATGTTTCTATAAAAAATTAAGAAATACTGTTCATACTGTAAAGAGCGTAGTGACTTAAAGAAAAATTGTTTATTTCACTTCCATACAGTCATGCACCGTATAGAGTCAAGGATGGTGGAGGTAGCTCAGTTCGGAGAAGTCACCAAGGCAGGTAGCTTCCTTTTATTTATTTTTTTTTTTTAATTTTTTTTATTTATTTATTTATGATAGTCACACAGAGAGAGAGAGAGAGAGGCAGAGACATAGGCAGAGGGAGAAGCAGGCTCCATGCACCGGGAGCCCGACGTGGGATTCGATCCCGGGTCTCCAGGATCACGCCCTGGGCCAAAGGCAGGCGCCAAACCACTGCGCCACCCAGGGATCCCGGTAGCTTCCTTTTAAGTGTCCTCGTCTTCGTGGTCAAACGGTTGCCTCAGATTCCAGACAGTAGGAAGGAAAAGGGGGAAAAGAGAATGTGCCCAATGTCCTAGATTATAAACCCAGAGGTGTTACATGCCACTTTTGCTCTCACTTCAATTCCCTGGAACTTAATCTCATTGCCACATCTGAACTACAAACAAATGGTGAGAGTCTTGCCTTGTGCCCGAGGAAGAATAATATATGTTTGGGTAGACCTCTAGCAGCTTCTTCCACATGAGGGTAAATAAGAGGTCCAAGAGAGGAGGAAATTTTAAAACAAACACACACACATCAGAAATAGATCGGGTCAGATTATAGAGGATCTTGAAGACTAAGTGACATGACAAACTTTTTAAGTAATAAGGTTGTAACTGATCTGACTGCACGTTTGAAGGTTGACTAGAGGGCATCCTGGGTGGCTCAGAGGCTTAGGGCCACCTTCAGCCCAGGGTGTGATCCTGGAGTCCTGGGATCCAGTCCCACGTTGGGCTCCCTGCATGGAGCCTGCTCCTCCCTCTGCCTGTGTCTCTGTCTGTCTCTCTCTCTCTCTCATGAATAAATAAATAAAATCTTTAAATATAAATAAATAAATGAAGGTTGACCAGACAAGAAGTAGTGATAAGGAGAGCATTGGGGAGACCACTAATTGAGATAAGGAAGTCATTTATATAGTCTGGAGCAAAACAATGGCATGGAAAATTAAGATGAGGAGCAAAATTTGGGTAATACAGCTAAAGAGAATGTGAAAAAAAAATTGGGGGAGGGGAGGAAAAAAGGCAGAGGTGAAACTCACCCCAGGTTTTAGCTTAGGAGGTGCTAGTAGTAAACACTGCAGCAGGAATTTGGAGAAATGAAGAAAGAGTTAGGTTTAAGACGGGCTGCTTTAAAGGCAACTGTGGTCCGTGTAAATGGAAATGTCCCGAAGACCGTTGTAAATATTTTCCTGAATATCCTTAAAGGAGCCAGCATTTCATACTGCTGTGGCTACAATCACATGTCTGGACAGTACAGAGCGAGAAGTGAAGAGAATGAAGGATAAATAGTGTGTGAAATGCCAAAGTTTGGGGGAAGCTGAAAAGAAGATCAGTCAAGAAGAGGAGACTGGTTGGATGGTTTTGAAGACAATGCAGAAATGCTATGAACAGAAAGAAATGCACCAAAAAATGTCCCCTACGCCTTCAATAATGCAGTCAGGGTAATGATTTTAGAACTATTTCGCATGCAAACCTAAGAAAACAAGAGACACTAGACTGCATTTTATCTCTATAACTTTTTTTTTTTTAATTTACAGAGGATAACTTGCAGTGTCATATATAACCAAACAGGGAAGTGGTGTGGCTTCTACAAGAATTTTTCACACCGCTAGGAAACAAAACCAAACCCCCTTTACAAATCAGTCAGAGGAAATTCATAAACAGGTTTGAACAGATACCCAGGAGACAAGTGCAAATTGAAAGCAGTTCTAGTCAAGTCCACTTTGTTGGACAGCTTTTGGAAATTTCTAAAATAGCACTAGTGTTTCTGGAACCAGTGTCTTTTTATTTGGAGACTGATCCTGAGGCACTTTTCTAGAATACAAATTATCATAATGCAATGTTTTATATTCAAACTTTGCACCGAGTATAAAAACATGAGCCAATTGACTTCTTTTCTTTCTTCTGCAAGTCAAATAATTCACTCAGTTAACAAATATACATGATACTTATGAGGAAAATTAGTGCTTTAAATAAACACATCCATTGTGTCTTCTATAATAGAAATTATGGTCACTTCAACAAGTAATTAGAAAATCAAAGTAAATTTCATTCTGAACGAAAAGTAGTTGAAATTTTATATTCTGGTTCATAAACATGTTTTCTTTGAGCTTTACACTTTTTCCAATTATAAAATAATACAATAATTATAACATTTCACATATCAATCAAACCTAATCACAAGGCTTATTTACATATATTAAAACCCACATATTTTAGTTTTGTATATTCATATCTATACATATACATCTCTCCAAGTTTAACACATTAAAAAAAGTATAACACATTACCTCCTAGTTTTATTCTTCTTTAAAGTATGTTGAAAAAGCAAAAGCATCCCCTTCTTTTTTTGATTTTACACAAGAAAAAATTCCTGAAGAAAATTACAATGATACCATGAGATTATAGTTAAAATGTGGAGCTAGATGGGATCTCATAGAAAGCAACCCATTCATTTAACAAATAAAGAAATGCAGATACAAAGCCTAACAGAATGACCCAGGCCTCCTTAATCTCATCCCCATTCTTCTTCTACTGTAACACTAAATCCCCATTATAGAAAAATAAATAAATAAATAACCTTTGGGCAATACATAAATTCTGCAGAAGATTATAAGTTCCATAAATAACATCATTTTATAAATGCTATCACTCCTCATAAATGATAAAACTCTGGTCCCTACTATAAAATCTATGGGATGGGATAATGGAGAAAGTATTTCTTTTTTATAGATGAGGAAACAGGCTCCAAATGGTTAAGTGACTTAAAGTCACACAGATAGTAAGTTCAGCATTCCTTCTGGTAGTCTACAAATATATATGCACAAATAAATATGAAAGGGCTGTTTACACCACCAAATTACGGAAGTGAGGTCAGGGCAGAGAACAGAAGTAGTGGCAACATTGCTACTGTCATGGAATTTTACCAAATGGGTCTTGCCAATCCCATGGTTAGCTTGCTTCCAGACTGTCCTCACAGGATGTCCTCAATTACCAAGTGGCCTAAATAATTGCCACATGCATGTCTCCAACTCAATTGTAAACAAACACAATGAGGCTAGACAAGAAATTTTTTAAATGTCAACACAACAATTTAATCTTATTTATTTATTTATTTATTTATAAGCATTTGTATATTTTAGACCATTAAAACAGTTCACATTATAAAAGACTCTTATTATTGAAAGTCAATGTGTTACCAGCTTTTCCAAATTCTTACCCTCAGATTAAGGTCAGGTTTTGTATGGATATGTCTGCCTGCCGTAGATGGACATTAAAAATCTGATTTATCTGTTAAATACTCTGAAGGCTTTCTTTAGAGATAGTAATATGTTGACTACCAAAAACCAAAACTCATTTCCTAGAAAGCAGTAAAGTGGCATCCTCAGAATCATTTAGAAAAAAATGGATACATAAAGCTTACAGTAAAAAGTTACAGATGTCAAGTATAATACAAAACATCCACAGGATTTATTTGTTGGAATTATTTACTTTGTTTTATTTTCCCTATAATCAAAATTAAAGGGGTGAATTCAATAAGCTGTGTACTCAGAGTAAAAATGGTAACTAATATTAACATGGCTATTTACACGTGTTATTTTAGCTAAATCTTTCAATAAGAAAATTCAAAATCTATGAAGTAGTTATTTTTATAGACCCCATTAATAGTGGAAAAAAATAAATGCAAAGTCATTAAACTTGAATGGACCACCTGGCAGGGAAGACCCTCAAGCAGTCTGACTCCAAAGCTCATGTACGTAGCCATAATGCTATACCGTCTCTGGTTAGATGCTACCTACAGAAAGGAGCTAAGCATGTTCTAAGAACAAACCCAATGTAATACAAAAAATAATTACATAATATTTTATCTGAAATTTATGCTGAGCGAGCGGAGTTCTAAGTGTACCATAGTGATTTTTTCCAATATTAAAGCCAAAAATATTAAATTATGCTTTGCATTTCAATAAAGAAGAAGCCAACTCAGTAAAAGATTAGTTTTCTAGGTACACCTCCTGCCTTCTGCTTCTATCCACTACATGCTCTCAGGAAAAGGAGTAACTGAAAAGTATTACTGAGCAAACAACAAAGACTGGACTCCTATGCACTATAATCCATACACATTAAAGAAAGTGAGCCCCATCAACCGTATAAATATCCAGATGCTATTGTGAGGAAAGCACGTTATTCTATAATATCAGTTGCTCTTTCCCTGCTCCCAAAATGTACCAAAAGCTGTAAGGAAATACCAGAACTAGGCACCCAACAAGGAGATGATGGAAAATATTGTAAAGGCTTACAGTATTACTCCACTATGTATGGAGTTCTCAGATCTTGACAGAGTTCAACAAAATCAATAAGCACCAATAAGTTATTAAAGACTTGGGGATCCCAAGGTGGCTCAGTGGTTTAGCGCCTGTCTTTGGCCCAGGGCGTGATCCTGGAGACCCAGGATCGAGTCCCATATCAGGCTCCCTTCATGGAGCTTGCTTCTCCCTCTGCCTGTGTCTGTACCTCTGTGTGTGTGTGTGTGTGTGTGTGTGTGTGTCTCATGAATAAATAAATAAAATCTTTTAAAAAAAGAAGTTATTAAAGACCAACAGAATTGTCATATGTAAAACAGATCATTCCCCAACAATTTACAACACATACAGATAAGACTTAATCCAAGGAAAGACTTATTTTCACAGCCTGTCTATAAGCTCTCCATTTCTCATTTTCACAGATAGTTTTTCTTAGAATATATATAGCATGAATTTAAAATAAAATAATAATAGCTAAGGAGTTCAGAAACTTGGGTAATTACATAAATGAGTTGCCTATCAGCTAAGAATATTTAAATTTTTCAAATCTCCTGAGAAATGAAAGAAAATTAAATTGCTGGACAAGTTCACTCTGGTTTAAAAAAAGGGAAACATTTAGACAGGTGTTTCTGTAAAGTCAAGTCAAAAACCCTAAGACAAATTAATGGGCACTACATAATAGTCATACACCTTGAAACAAAATTACTGAGTAATAATTTATAAATTACTAAAATTCATCACAATTAGGCAATTCTAAAAGCAAAACAATGAGATAATGGCCACAAAATGATGAAACCAGATTTTGGGTTTCTCATATATGGCTCCCTGCAGTAAGAAGGCATACTATATAGGTACTGAAAAAAGAAGTTTTCCTCTTATTAGGTAAGTTCAGTGGTCATCTTCACCTTTCCATCCCATTACCAGATGCAAAGAGAAGAGAGAGACCAGAACAGTGAAAGACATGGAATTATGTCATCTGAGAAATTAAAGAAGTATTTTCAGGGCTATAGGACTTCAAATATTTGAAGTACTTTCCTATAGAAAAAGAGCTAGATATAGTCAGCACCTGGCATAATTCCTAACACACTATAGATATTCATTAAATATTGACTCTATAATTGAGGGGGTGAATCAATTAATGCACAAATCATCTGCTGATTATATCCAGAGCCAGAAAATTACTCTAGAATCACAGAATTAAGTACAAGTTACGGGAGGACGGAGCTTTGCTTTTATGTATGAAACAAATTAGCAACTAGCTGTACAACGTAGATGGGCTGTCTCTAAAAGTTGGGTGTGCCCCCAAAGCTCTGCCCATTTCCACTGGCCGTTAAAGAAGGCAGCACTTTGCAGATAGCCATTCAGACTGGCTGACTTTCAAAATTCCAATGATGCTGTGATTTCCTTTCCTTTTTGAATTTCTCTGTTAGTCTGGCCTCATTTCTCATTTAAGCTACTAATTTTTGGTGTTTTCCCTCTGCCCTGATAATTCATCCTCACTCCCACCCCCACACAAGAGCAAGCAGTATTACAACAGAACAAATTTTAGCTGCTCATCCATTTACTCTTACCACGGCCACCACACGGTCACATTCCAAGTGCTTATGAGTAAAAGTGGAAAAGAACTAGAAACACCACTCCTATGTATATACATACATGTGTTTTTTCCATTTCTGTTTTTTTCACAACTTCTAAAATGATGACTTGAGTAATGCCACAGAAGCGGCAAATTTCCTGCTTTTGTTCATTATAGTTATCTTCATAGGCAAAGGGGGTTAGTGAAGCAAAATAATGTGGTTCTATCTGAACCTCTTATAATTAACAGCTGTAGCCAAAATATAAATGTGGTATTATATGAAGTTTGAAGGAATATGAATTGTTTTCCTTATTCTTAGTTGGGATGTAATGGAGAAAACAATGATGCTGTGGGCCAGGTGGTTGGGGCACTGGCTTAAGGTACGGGCTTAAGGTAGAGAAGTATACACCCCAAATTAGTTCAATTTAAAACCTGTCGAAAAATAAAAATAAAATAAAATAATAAAACCTGTCAGAATTATAAAGCAACAATTCTAGAGCAGGACTCTATTACCACCATTCTAGAAATAACGTACTTATTCTGCTATATGGTTATTGCCACTGACTCCATGTACTTCTTTTTAAACTGCTTCACAAAGACAAACCTGTACAGTCTGGAGATGTATAAAATCTGTACCACACAGAAAATACCCCTTATGTAAATTTCATTTCATATTGATTTTGTTTTTCCATCATATTCATTGCAAAGTCAAGTCATGCAAAGAAAATCAATAACTGAACATTAAGAAAGCGCTGTTCATACAAGGGCTTGCTGCTACTTTGCATATCCTTTTTATTTTCCACATTATGTAATGTAATGCTGCAGGTTGAAAAAAAAAAGAGTAACTGTATCAATTAAAGTTAATATTCTGCCTTTTTTGAAGGAGCAAAAACATATTAAATCCATACAGGTTCTTGCTTGCTTGCTTTTTTTCCCCCTGCTGCTTTGCAGGTTCTTTATCACTCTCAATGGCTTAAGACGATATTATCCCATGGCTGCCATTGAAATGAACGGTGCTACAGCATCCTGTTATGAAAGGGCATTTGATGATTTAGCAGGTGAGAGATTATTAAATCTTGAATTTGAAATGCTGGGGCATTATGAAACTACAAACTTCAAACAACTGTGGAATCCACTCAGGCTCTCTCTCTTCAGGAGATAAAATACCACGTAGGCTTCAATGTTCAAGTGTTTTCAGAGGCTTTGAACACTGAACCACCTGCAGTTATTCACATATGAACTTTGTCTTTGCAGCAGAAGTATCTGAATGGCATTGTTTGCAAAAATATTATATTTATTAAACCACAGTTAATTACTTTCGGGAGTTTTGCATTAAAAAAAAAACACATCGCAATTAATATTAGTCGTTCCGCATTCAGAAAGCAAAAATTTCATATCTGTCTTTCAAATAGCACGAATATAATAGATAAGGATTTTTTTCTGTCCCTACATTAAATGTTTGATAAGTAACTAGGGAAACATGAAATCACATCTACATGGAGACAATATGATTAAAAGAACTCATACACACTCTTGTCGGAGGTCTGATGCTCAGTATGTAACACCTGGATTTCTGAGAAAGAAAGTGTATGCACATATACACATATTTAAGTTTTCGATCAATGTTAGTTCTATATAGAAAGTGTAGCACACAACTCACAGATAACTTTTAAATTTATATTGCCATTTATTCCAAATTCCATATAGCCAGTTGATTGGTACATAACTGTTTGTTTTACTAAACTTTTGAATCAGTAGCTCTCCCGAGAAATGGAAGCAATGGGATATGTGTGTCTGTGTATCATGCAGTTATACATATAATATGTATACATGCACGTATATGAAAGAGTTATTTTAAGGAATTGGCTACGTAATTATAAAGGCTGACAAACCCAGAATCTGCAGGATAGGCTGATGGGGTGGATGCCGCAGGAAGAACTGATGCTACAGTCTGAAGTCAGTCTGCAGGTAGAAGTTCTTCTTTGGGAAAGGTCAGTTTTGTTTTTATCATTAAGATCTTCATTGACTGGATATGGTCCATCCGCATTATGGAGGGCATTGTGCTTTACTCAAAATCTACTGATTTAAATGCTAATCTCATCTAAAAAAACTTCACAGAAACTTCTAGAATAACATTTGACCCATTATCTGGGTACCACAGCCCCACCTCTTTGATATATGAAATTAACCATCCCAGTAATTAACCTGTGGTTGCCCTGGGTGAACAGGGCATTTCCATCATGAATGCTGGTTATTTTCTTTTACTTCGAAGAATATGGAGAAAGCTAAATAAAGGATATTTGTGTCAGAATGATATGAGTGACTCTGTTGCTGAATTGGATAATAGTTTACATACAAAGGGGATATCTCCTCCGTCACTGTGCTACTAAAACAATGTCAAACCTATAGCTCTAGCACACTTTCAGGGTCCATCAGCATTGTTAACATATTCTTAAGTCTGGAAAGTCAGCAAAACAATCAACTAAACTCTGATTTGATCATTCCCATGGTGTAAATACACCTACCATCGCCATTTCCAAACTACCAATATAATGCCACTTGGGCAGAGTTAGGACAGGATATGTAGTCACACATCCCACTGACACAACGGATGAAAATACCAAGAGCATGGATGTGATTGAGATGTAGTAGTAAAACCAGGACATAACTAGCTTGGAAAGTGAACTTCGTTTTTAATGATTTACTTAACTGTAAGTTTGTAGAGTTTAATTTTCAATAATGGC
This sequence comes from Vulpes vulpes, assembly GCF_048418805.1. Taxonomy (NCBI): domain Eukaryota; kingdom Metazoa; phylum Chordata; class Mammalia; order Carnivora; family Canidae; genus Vulpes; species Vulpes vulpes. The sequence continues at coordinate 58,720,074 of NC_132780.1, forward strand.
ATTCATTGAACAACCAGCTCACAACAATTCTGAAAAATGTAACAATAATTTCTTGTGAGCTGATAGCAGCTGGTTCCAGCATACACTGAAGCCTTACTTTCCCTAAACATTGCTGGTAGATGATACTCTACAATGAGAACTTAATTCAGTAAGAATCAAGGATTAACATTAATAAAGTATAATGAGCTCCTCCTGTAATACGTTCAGCCAAATCAGTTATTAATACTTATTATGGACTCACACGGCAGCTCCTTTCCTGAGGGCGGGCTTTGATAAACAGAGTGACAGTGTGGAGACATGTGAAGGGATGTGGAAAAGGAAATAGACCCACAAGGAGATTCTCAGAGAAGCAAGATGAGCTAAATTGAAAACCAGGTTGGGAATGGCCTTTCCTACATGGTACTCTGACAAATGCAAATATAGAGAAATTTCAATTGCTTAGTTTTACTATGAACTTTTAGACAGAGTTTAACATGTTTTAGAGTTTCTGCCTAACATATACATTCTGTGGATGATTTGTGATTTCAATGTAAAATTCGGGCAGTGTTCTTAGGATATAGGTATATATATATCGGCTTCGAAAAAACTATATTTGCCAATAGGGGATGCGAGCAGGATAGTCATAACCTAAGCACACATGAATTCTATTATCTATATTCCAATAGGAAAATGAAAAGGGGATGAAATCCAAGCTCACCTGCTTTTGTTCGATTTATTAGAGAGTTTGTCTCTTAAAAAACTTTACAGAAAGTTTCAAAGTATGTCTTCAGAGAAAGAGGTTCTAAGAACATTAATAAAAAATGAAAGACTTGAAAGTAAGAATAAAAATAAAAGTTCCACGTGTTCTAATCTATGGCGGTTCCTGTCTTCACACACAGCAGGGTATTATGCCTCTTGCTTTGCAACTTCACAATTTTAGAAAGTTTTAGAGATGACTATGCCATTGATATCATGAGTACAGAGCCCTGAGATGATTAGGGTTAGTCATTTGAAGTCACACACACACACACACACACACACACACACACACACACCCTTACCTCTAGATTTCAGTTTTCTATCTTCCTGATAGGTGTAGCAGCTAAAAAAAATTTTTGAAGGACATAAAATCTGCTTTCAAATACCCCATCTTCATATCTATCTTTCTTTCATCTTCTCCATTCATGTGGTCCCTCCCAATTATATTAGAGTTCATTCAAGAACATCACAATGACCCCAGTTACACCCAACATTCCATTCTGATTCTTCCATGCTGTCTTTCTCATCTCAAAACATATATACTCAGGCAGCCCGGGTGGCTCAGCAGTTTAGCACCACCTTCAGCCCAGGGCCTGATCCTGGAGACCCAGGATCGAGTCCCACGTCAGACTCCCTGCATGGAGTCTGCTTCTCCCTCTCCTGTATCTCTGCCTCTCTCTCTCTCTCTCCCAGTCTGTGTCTCTCATGAATAAATAAATAAAATCTTTAAAAAAAACATATATACTTGATATGTCAGTATATCAAGGGGAGTTCCTGTTCCGTACTCTCTGCTAGCTAAGCTTTTAAACTCTCTGTGTGATAAAAATTTTCCAAGGTATTTAGAGACCCCTGCCCCCCCCCCCGCCCCAGGCAAATTGCTAGTATTTTTAAATAGATTTTTGGGAAATTAAGCCTCAACCAGTACTTCAAATCACACCAGTGGAGCATAGCAGTCCTAAAATGTGTCCACAGAACATTAATTCCTCAGAACATCAACAGAACTATGCAGAAAACATGTGTTCTGGGATCAAATGACTTTGGAGATTGGTGGATTCATCTACACTGAATTAATTATTTTCCTTTTAGAACATTTACTATGCCAGATGTGCACTGTTTACCACCTCTAAGATGGAGAGCAATCTGAAGGGTTTCATAATCAAAAGTGACCGTGGAACTTTGATGTCTATCTTGGAAATACTGCTCCATGCAATGTGAGTAGTCCATTGCAGAAATTAGACTTTCAAATAATGTTGAGTTGGGTGGGCCTGTCAGTGCTCCTCAAATCAAGCCAGGTAAATGACTTACTACTCTCTTAGGTATAAAAAAAATGGCTAAGTTAGAAAGAAGAGGACAAGGGAATATGTCCTGGGTGAAGCAGTGCATGATATCCTACATCCTTTTATGATATGCAAGATATCAGTATGTGCTATTCTGCATATAACACTTTTCCTGTAAGAAAGGAAAGGTGTCAAAAAAAAAAAAAAAGGAAAGGTGTCATATAGTAAAGTCAGTGCACTTTGCAGGGAAGATGGAGTGGGTGGACAAATGACATATCAAGATGGCAACCAGGAAATGAAGCCAGATCATGGGACTGGGAAAATATCCAAGGCAAACAGTGAAAAAGACACAAGGAGAAAATTCTGGCAGTAGGAACTGATTACCTAAAAGTAGAACATATTCTCCTTGGAGAGCTTTCTTTGAAGAGGTTGGTGCATGTCCACCTTTTCTCATTGAGCTAGAGCTTAAACATAGCCAGTGCATCACCCCAACAAGGGTCAATATCAAACCTATGACTAAATTGAACTGGATGACCTAAATTGAACTGGATGACCCTTTGAGAAGCAGCAATTCTCAAACCCCAGAACACACATGAAGCATCTGAGAAACTTTCAAAATGCAGGCCCAGACTGCCAGCCACCCAGAGATTCTGATCCAGTAAGTGTGAGGTGGGCTTGAGAATCTGTAACAGACTCTCCTCTGAGGAAGGCTGATTTACAACTAACTGACAGAGGTAGGTCACAGAGGAAATTCAGAAAGTATGACCAAGTACCTTCTAGATCAGAGCCATTTCACAAGTCCTACAACTGTACATAAGACATCTGACTCTTCTAAGTCCTCTTTCCTCATCCATTACTCCTATCACAAATGTCTCCTTTTTTTACCTTTTCTATGTTTCCTTGGGATAAAGCAGAGGATGAAATATGATGAAGGGCATGAGATATGAGTGAGATAGCCTGGGTTTGAATCCTTGCTCTAACATCTACTATCATGGGGCACCTGGCAAATCGCCAAACTCTATATCTCATCAACTGCCTCTTCTGCAAACTGGAGACAATTATAGCAGAACCTACTTCAGAGGGTGTTACGGAATGAGTATTTGTGTCCCCCAAAATTTAACATGTTGAAGCCCTAACCCCCAGTGTGGAGGTATTGGAGATGGGGCATCTCCAGAAGTAATAAGCATAAAGAGGGTATAGGTGTGGGGCTCCGGTCCAGTAAGATTAGTGTCTCTAAAAGAGGAACACCACAGAGCTCTCTCTTTCTCTCTCTCCATATGCACACAAAGAAGAGGTCATATAATGACACAGACAGAAGGCAGCGGTCTATAAAACAGGAAGTGAGCCCTCACCCGAAGCCAATCATGCTGGCCATGGGTATCAGACTTCCAGCCTCCAGAAGTATGGAAAAAATAAATTTCTATTATGTAAGCCACGCAGTCTGTGGTATTTTGTTACAGCAGCCATAGCAGACTAATACAGAGGGTTCTTGTAAAGATGAAATGAAATAATATACGTAAAAGCATTCAGCATGGCCTAATACACATAGTAAACATCCAGTGTTGAATAATGCCACTTGTCTTACAAAATCATTTTGGAGATGGAAAGAATTATGCTATTAATTATATTTCAGGAAGAGTAATCTATAATCATAAAAATTTCAATCACAGAAGATAAGTTAAAAGTACTTTCTCTTCTCTTTTAGTAACTCCAGCCAGTTATAAAAGAACAAAGCATTCCTTAAATTATTTCCAGTATGGTCAATAAAAACATGGTTCCCTGCTTTGTTTCCTCAACTAAAATGGTTGATGTTAAGTACTATTAGTTTTCATGTTTCATCGGTTTCTATCAATTCCTATAATGTAGCCCATTTTCGACCATTACTGACATGTTAGGAAGTGATGTTGGATGAGTTGGGGAGTAATTTAACCTGGGTGAATATATGTGGTTCCCCCAAGCCCTAATTTCTGTAACAATCTTTTCATGACTATCTTCATGAAGCTAACCATTAGGACCAGGAATGGCACGATGCACAGGCCTGCTCTGGCGGGGCTACTGATATTGGATTCAGTAATTGCACAAACCTTGGGATGTCTAAGAAATCCACCCATTTCAATGAGGGATAATACAAATAAGTAAAAACATAACCTCTTCTATAAGTAGTGTTAAGCTAACACACAGTAGTCAAGGGATCCTTTAACAGATACTCATGAGGGAATGAGCAAAGGTCAATACAGTATTCACTAAAAGAAACAAATCTGAACTCAATGCCTTAAAAAAAAAAAACACACACACATCCCGTTTGGAATAGAGCAAATATATTTTAAACATAAAATTTAGGCTCAAAACTTTTTTGGTAACTTGAATCAAACTGAAGTGGACTCAGGTTTAACTGCTATGATTTACTAAAGTATGTCATAAATGACATTACATACACACAAACATCAAAATACATGTATTACGATGTATTACAAAATACACGTTGTACCCGAAATCCAATCATTAGGCCTATATTTCTTTCAAGATTATCTTTGACATGGGAAAAAGATCATCTATCTCAGCAATAAAAAGACTTTAATTTACTTTACCTTTAATAATTAGAGGTAAATATGAGAGTTATTTAATAAGCAAGAAAAGTGTCTACTTCCCAATATTTTGGGGAAAGGAGCTATTGAACTTTCATGATTCCAGATAATCCAGGAGGTTATGGATATTGGCTAATCTTACTTAGTGTCTTATTTACTATTATGTAACTTAAAGCTATAAACTTTAACCTGGAATGTAGAAAATATTCAGTAAAAAATATATGTCAAGTGCTTAATGCTTTCTTGAGAAAATATATCCTAGGGATCTATGTATAAGACTATCTTACTGTAATACACACGTAAGCACTGTTTATTGCTGTAAACTATTAGTGTAAAACACTAAAGATAAAGATTAATTCATCAAAGAGGCACTCCAAATGCTTCTCCAAATTTGTATATAAGATATATTCTGCATGGGCAGAATCAGAAGGAGGTTTACAATGTTTAAGGCTTTAAAAGAAAAGTGTATTCATATATCTTGTACTTAATGTGTATTTATAAAAATACTAAAATACGTGTATAATATAGCATACATGCACACAAAATGTAAACCTGGTAATCTAGATAATGCCTAATCAACATGTGGACCATATATATATTATAAGATATACATATATATAATTTAAAAATATATATGGTATATAATATATAATTATATATATATATAATCTAAAAAGTCCCTGTACTGAGTTTAAAAATGTCCACTATAATCTACATGACTATTAGCTGCTGCAAGATCTGAAAATTTTAATAAGGATTTTGTATGACACAGCAAGAGAAAATCTTTAACTTAAAGTTTTATTTTATATTCATTATAAGCTCTTCTCAGGTGAGCTGAAACTTCTAGATTTAAGAACACGCACTGAATGCACTGTCCTCAATACAAATATTGGTTAATGAAACAAATACATACGATAATACTAAAATACATTAGAATTTAGACTACTTTAAAGATAGTCAATTAGTGGAAATACGAAGTGCAGAACATTGTAAAGGCATTTTAGAAATTATTTTAAAAGATGTATTAAAATAAAATCTGCTTGGCATCCTCAAATAGTTAAACCTTAGAAACACTGCTTCATCATTCACACACCCCCAGCCCCCACTGCTTTCTCTTTACAACAAACCAGAGAAATACATAGAGCAGGAAGCAGGTTCAGGAAGGTAATTAATTGCTCAACTTCACACAGCCAGGAAGTAGCAGTGCCCAAGCAAATATACAAGGTCTCTGACTCGCATATGATAAGATACATTTTTTAATTAGGAGCATTTCCAAACTTCATATTGTTAAATTCCTCAAAGGCCGTTTAAAAGGACCAATATATTGATCAGGCTATTTTTCATGGCAAACTTTTAAAAAGTCAACTTCACATTACCCTACATTTAACAATCACTCATTCCACTGTTGTAGAATTATTCTTCCCCCCCCCATAAGTAACTACTGCACATTTAGTATCTGCAGATTGCTGAACCAATGGCTGAGAATACTCATACAAAATTCACTATACTCCAGCAAAGACACCTTATGAAAGTAAGCACAAAAATATATGTTCACACTTTCTGATGAGAATGATGTAGGCCAAGCTCAAGTTTCTATGGGAACACATAAAGAAGACCTAATCTGGTTTGGGTGGTCAGGGAAGGCGATGCTATGCTTGCAGGGGCTTGATACGCAAACTGAGGGAGCTGGCCTAAAAAAGCTAAGTGGAGATGAAAAAATACTCTGGGTAGGGCTTTATGGAGGAGGAAGCATGGTTGTCTACCTTCAAGATCAATGTGGCCTGTGGGCATAGACAAGGGCACACAGTGACACTCAGGGTAGTGGCATCAAGGATGCTAGTCTTTTCCAATGCAATAGCCCCTATTCGCTCCAAGCAAGTAGGTATGATAAGGTCTGACTTGCATTCATGAAGTCTTCTGTTTACAAGGTGGGAAATGAATCACAAGGGTTAAGAGTAGGTGTAGGGAGAAAGCAGGCTGAGAGAGCTAATGCTACAATATACAAGGGGAAGATGGTACCAATAAAAGAGGACAGGTCCAAAGCATATTTAGGAAGGAAATCAAGAAGACTTAGTGTTGGGTTGGAAATGGGGGGGGGGGGGTAGTAGAGACAGTCAGGTTAGTGAGATTTTACTTAATTAAAAAAGAAAAAAAAAACAACTAGAGTGTATTCATAGGACATCTGTATTCACAAAAGCTAATTGATGATTCAGGTTAATTACTGTTCTCCACATGTTGAATTTCTGACATAGTTTCTGTAAGCATAATTCAGCAACACAACAATGGCAGAGACTGTCATGCCAAAATGAATTGCTAACATATGCAATTAAAATAAATGTCTATGAGACATAACTGTCAAAATAGTAATTATGACTTGGTGAGCGAGAAACAGTCTGAAAACTTATTTGAAATTAAATTCCTGTCCTTTACATACAGTCAGTATATTCCAAACTAAGGTACTTAAAAAAAAACCCTAATCAAACTCTTTATTACTGAATATTCAACAACATGATTCAGATAAATGGTATATAACTGGGAACTGCTTTGAGTAGTTTAATGATTTTGAAATCATGTTTATTTGAAATATATTTCAATTTTGAAAAATAATGAAGAACAGACCACTCTCAATTTTAGAAATCTAGGGTCATTTATGATATTCATTACATGTAAATAAATTTTCCAAGACAAAAGCAATGTATCAAACACAAAGTTAATACTCTGGGCATATGTACCAAGGAGCATTTACTAAGCCATCTATTACATTTGGGTAAGTATAAAAGTATATTGGGACATGCATGCAATCAAAAGTCCCAGATGTATTTCTCTGATTAGAGGGGCTAACAAGAGGTAAGGAGCCTTTATAGGTAAATAAACAGAGTGTTCTGTAAAAATACTCAAGAATTAATATTCTGAAGCACGCTTCTAGCAAACCTAAAGGAGATATTAGGTATTAATAATATACCTAATATTAGATATTAGGTATATTATCTCCTAAAGGAGATATTCATATTTCACCATTTGGAAGACTCCAATTTTTTGTTTTGTTTTGTTTACATTTTAACATCTCTAAAGTCAAGAAGCCTCTTACTATCAATACTGTCTTTTAAATGATGGGAAGACCAATACAATGGACAGTCATGACATAGTTGCAAATACCTGCTCTTGGTCATAGCTAAACAAATCCTCATGTGCCTTGTTGCTACAATATGTGCTACATTTAACTGCTGTTTTAAAATATCTTCAGAAAAAAGTAATAAGATAAAATTTAATTTAATTAATTTAATTTAATTTAATATAAAAAAAATCTTCAGTTCTCCTAGCTGGTTCAGTCCATAGAACATATAACTCTTAATCTCAGGTTTATGAGTTCAATCCCCATTTGGGTACAGAGCTCAATTAAAAAATAAATAAAATAAAATAAAATAAAATAATTTCAAAATGTTTACAGTACAATTCATCACTAAGACAAAAATACATTGTTTATACTGAAATGAATGGCAACAAAGAACAGGATAAAATTTTGCTCTTACTAAAACATTCTTTGTGGGAGAGATGACCACAGTTACTGATTTTCCTATAATGCAACAAACATGTGCCCAATGAAACATGACAAAGAATTACATGAAGCTATGTTATATTTTGTGTCTGATATTTATGCAAAATGATGGTCTCGTATGCAATTCAATTCAGGTTAAGGAAGGACAAATTTCAAATCAATAAGTGACACAGGTGACAAATCCATGATTTGGGTGGGAATATTATTAATGAAATTGCCATAATTTAATGAAAGCAGTTTTCTTCCTTAGTGATAAGTGAAATGGTGATACATTTTACAATAATGTCATATTCAATCCAGTGTAATATGGTTATGAAACAGCAATGAACTGAGAAATGGAAGACCAGGGGTCTGGTCTTAGCTCTATGGTGTAATAATCTGGAAAACCATAGGACAGTCTGTCAACTTATCTGACCCCCCAATTTCCTCACTTGTAAAATGAAGACACTGGGCTGGATCGCTACTAAGATCTCTTCTAGGTTTATAACATGATATATTCTTATGAACTTTAAATTCTTGCAACCAATTTATCTTAGGAGATATATAGAAAAACTTGGTTCACAAAAATTCCTATTCATTTGCAACACTAGTAAACATAAAATTGAAGTAACCAATACTTTTTCCTATGAACTTCATATTCAGGCTTTTAAAAGTAAAAATGACAGTACTCAATAAAAGCAGAAAGGAGCAAATAGTAAATGTGATACTGGGTAAGTGAAGATTTGATCAAATATTTTAAATCTCCAAAATAATGTAGAAATCACTACAGTTCAAAGTAAGAGACTAAATGCAACAGAAGAGAAAGATCAAATCACAACTTTAGTTTGAACATACTTGCCTTTGAGTCCTTGAAAACTTGTTATGAATGTATTGTAGATGCTGGTGCTATATATGTGTCAATAATTTTCAGTTCACCAGAATATTTAACCTTAATACTATGGTGTCCATTATTGAGTAAAGGGAAAAAATTACCATAAAACACTTTGATGCAAAACCTTATCATCAGATGAAAATTTCTATAACCTACCAAATAGGCATATATCAAATTTCACTATAAAATCTCATTTAATACAAACAGATACTGTGGGAGGTGACAAAAGTCTGATGAGGTTAAAGCAGTGGGGAAATGGAGACATTTTTGGTAAAGAAGCTTTTTAACTTGAGCTTAGGAAGTGGTCATAATTGAGGTGGATAATGTCACTGAGATATACTTTACCAAAATCATTGAAGGCTTATGCAAAGGTATAGAAGGGCAAACAATTTTTTAAATACTAATTGGGAAAAAAAAAGATCAAGGGAAATTTTACAGATTATATTTATTACTCTATAATTCAAGAAACAGTTTAGACTGATTCTTTGCATAATGGGTTGTGAATTTCAGTACTTTTAGTGTTGACACAGACCAGTAAAGGAAAATCACAATCATGTGTAGCAACAATTTGTGAAAAAAAAAAAATCACACTGTTTGAAAAGGCAGAAAACAATTCCAAAAATCAATCTTAATTTGGTATATATAACGATACACATGCTAAACTAACAATGAGATAGAAATATATATTCATATATATAGTCAAAGATTAATAGCACTCTTATACTTGATGTAAAATAGAGCATATCAAATTAACCTGAAGAATATTAATTTAATCTGGAGATAGAAACATATATTCATATATATATATACTCAAAGATTAATAGCACTCTTACATTTGATGTAAGATGGAGCATGTTAATTTAATCTGGGGTTAAAGATATTCTTGTATTAACGATAGCTTTTGGCAAAACTGATGCATGATTATCCCCAGCAGTGTTGTTTTCCATATATTCCTTTATTTTACCTGAGTCAGAAATATGCAATCTCATTGAGAGCCTTGCCAGTCCTGACGATCACTTACCATAAACTAGCACAGGACTAGGACCTACATCTCTATGGGTCTCTCTCACTGTTGTACAGAGTGAGGCAGAGACACTAACCGCCCTACAGTAAACAGCTTGGGAAGACAGCATCTCTAATGGGAACAGAGGGCAGGTTTGTTTACTGTCCAGTATCAAGATAAGGGCTGCTCTCCCCAATAAAATTCAAGCAGATTTGCTTAGTATCCATTATCAAAGATTCAGATTTCCTAAACTCAAGATTCCACAGCTGTGATACAAACCAATTATGTTTACAGGGTGGGCCTATCCTTATCATCCCCAAAGCACTTGGAGGCATAATAAAGTTGATGCCACTTGCTCTACTGTGAGTAATAAAGCCTTTGTCTCTGATCCAGGAGTATCATGCCTCCTGCAAGAATCCGCCATGAAACTGTTGCAGGCTATCCTGCTGGCATGAAAGTAGGAAAACAAACTCAGACCCTTCACATTCTTGATCGCAACCCAAATATTAGTCATCATGAAAGAAATAGATGAACTTTCCTAGAAATTCTTCTAGGTGTTTTAAGATTACAAAATGGTTATTGGCCCCTTTCAGTAGGTATTCCTGATTATGTAAATAATACGATTAATTTCATGACTACTGATTTTGAAAAAATATAATTATGGCTTTTTGAGCCCAGATGTTAAGACATACCCCCAAACAGGTCACACCAGGTTTCCTCCATCACCCTGTTCACTCCTTCTTATCTCCAGTTCAGCTAATTAGGCTTATATCCATGTGAGGAAGAGAAAAATTGGAGTGCAAATCTTAGATGCAGGCTTGCTAATCAACATCCAAGAATTCATTTAGCATGTCATTTCTGAAATGCCAAAACAAATGCATATCAGGTTCATGGACGTTCACTGAGTGAAAAGCCTATTAACTATTTAACTACAGACTCTTTGTACATTCCCACATATAACTCTTTCAGTGAAAAATACTCAGTGTCATACTGAAGATCTACTTGTACACCGAGAGAAATCCTTAAAGCTAAGCTCAACATTTCAAAGTGTGAGAAGGGTAACCTGGAAAACAACCAACTGGATCTATTAGGTAAGTCTATTCTATGAGGCTTAGGATAATGGTAAAGTTCTGTACACAAAACGGGCAGATAATAAACAGTTGATCAATATGAAGATGGCAGATATACAAAGTTAACCTGCCATTTCACACTGATAACCTGTTGTTATTCAACAAAGTCTCATTATGGACCAAATCAGTTATAAAACAAAACTCTACACCTCTTTGATGAGCACTGAACAACATGGACCTGCTGAATCACTGTGTTGTACACCTGACACCAATATAAGACTAATATAATTTAATTCCAGTGTGGTATGTAAACTACACTGGAATTAATTTTTAAAAAAAAGCAACATTAAGTTCTTAAACCAGACACATTTAATTGATTGTTTTGTGTCATCTTCATAGAAAATCCCATAAAATGGATTGGAGTAGCCTTGTACAGTCTAATGGTAAAAATCATCAGTTGACAAGTTTCAATGCATGAGTTTTTATTATATTGATAGAATGTAATTAAATTAGTGTTTATTACCCAGGTTTAAAATTAAATAGGTAAATCACATTACTATACTTTGATTATATCCATTGTGTACTTCCAATATCTGACATATAAAGATAATGAGGTCTACCTTATGAACGCTACCCTAAAGCCTTACTGTATTTCTGACAATCTATGGTAAGCAGTACAAAATTCAAGAGAAACTTGGCCAATTGCTAGCAAGTGAGAGAGGGCTAAGTCTAAAAAAAAAAAAAAAAAAAAAAAAAAAAAAAAAAAACAGATAAATAAATGATAATGAGAGCGGCCAGAATCAATTTTTTTCTCTTTTTAGGTGGTAGACAGAACTAACATGGGCCACTCTCAACTATTTCCAGAGAAGAGCCTAAGCCAACCTTTGACATCCAATATTACCAATGCACGTCATCAGACTGAAGAATCTTGATATTCTTCATCATTTAACATGTACTATTTTTTCAAGTAGCCAAATAAAATACTTACTATGGCAGGCATTTAAAACTGAAAAGCACTTTATCAGAGAAAAAAAAAAAGTTTAGAATCATGATGCTCCCATCCACGTTCCATTTTCAACTGCAAGGAATAAAACAACAATTAAGAAAGAACTAATAAGGCAGGAATATAATGACAGACATCAGTTGCATTGCTTCACATTAGCTGTTTGAACAGCCATGAGGGGATAATGACTTCCAGTCACTATTAATCAATAAATTATTCAGTTGCAGTTTCCCATAAGTCATTGCTAACACTACCAGTAATCAAGTTTCCTCCTTTGTTTCTTGAAATTAAACTGGAACAAGCAGTACAACTAGTTACCAGTTGACTTTCAATAGCTCCAACCAAAAATTTGCCACTTTGCACATTAGACTATATTAGTAAGAGATGAAGGTTCTGCATATTTTTAAGCCATGGTGAATTGCTAAGTAATTGCACATATATTATTCACCCTACTATCAGTGAAAAAGCATTATGCTGCCTAGATGAAGTTAGATTAAAATCAATTAAAAAGATGAGTTGGTTTTGTTTATCATGTATTTTTATAATTTATCTGACAGCTGTTTCCTGAATACTACTGAAGGATGCATATGAAGCAGATACAACCCCTTTGAACAAATTGAAGCCTCTTTAAATTTCTTTTTGGAATGTTTTAACCCCAAACAGGATTGTTAATTCTGCAAGGGTAAGATTCAAGATGATACTAAAAACTTCCTGCTCTTCCAGGTTTTATGCTAATATTCCTAATGTTTAATTAAGATTAATTGCATGGCTGGAAATGGTGCTGTCTCAGTATCAATATTAGGGAGGTCATACTTTTGAGAATGCCACTTAACATGAAAGTCGCAGTGCAATAAATTCACATCAACAATGTAGAGAACGAAGGGGTTGAACCACCTATCTCACACTAGATGCAAGAATTCCTCTTTTAAAGCTAAATCATAATTCCTGTTTTTAAAGCTGGCCCTTTTTACTTTGCTTAGGTCGGGTGGTACCAACTTCTGATACATAGAAGCAGTATAAACACAGAAACTTTCATTCCTAATGGCCACTCATGATCACTATCAAAATAAAGTTTTCTTGTGTAGTGTCATGGATGTCCACATGTGTGTAAGCACAGTGGCTTCATTAAGTGGCTTACTTCCACCTTTCGTAGGGTCATCTTTTCACAAATGCATTTTTGCACCTGACTTACCACTTGATAAACTTTGTCCTTCAGTATTTAAACTATATACTCCTCTTTTATATTTCCATAAATGTGACATTACGATGCTAAGGAAACATAGATAATTCTTTTTTTAAGTTTATTTGTTTTTTTTAGTAATCTCTAAACCCAGTGTGGGGCTTAAACTCACAACATCTAGATCAAGAGTCACATGCTCTTCAAACTGAGTCAGCCAGGTGCCCCCAAGACACAGATGATTCTCTATGGTTTTAGTTTCCTAAAATTTATCTAACAGTCCATTAAAATAAAACTTTACTTAATGTAACTAAGAGCATACAAGAGAAACTAATATCAATCTCTTTACTTAATGTCTTCATGTCCCAGGGTAATAAAAGGATTGTATCTAAGAAAAGATCAGCTTAGCTGGCCTCTCTTTTTCTCAATTCTCTAAAATTATCAATTAATTGTATCCTGGAAACTCTTGCTTTAGAATGTTTATAATAATAGCACATTGTTCATAATATGGAAATGAACAAAAGTCTCCATTCAAAGACATGAAATATGCTCACAACACAAAAAGAGAATTGTGTGATGTTTCAAAGTTTCTTATTCAATAAATTTTCACTGTCTTTGCAGAAAAATGACTGATATGTAGAACAGCAGGAAGGGAAATGTCTACTATAAATCTACTTCTGACTCCTAAGGAAATATTGTTTGTGACAATGACAGAAGTCACTAAGAAAATAAGAAAATCCCTTATTGAAACTGCGGATAAAAAACAAACTAACTAAAAACAAAGGAAATGCCTGGTATATTGAACCACTTATTTTACAATTTGTGAAACATTTCCAAAAAAAAAAAAAAAATCAAGAAATATTACATTGTATCCTGCTACTGAGACTGAAATAAAGTGTTTCTAAAACTGCAAAGACAGATGTTTAATTAAAAATAATCCTAAGGAGGGGTCCTTTGGTGGCTCAGTTGGTTAAGTGCCTCAGGTCATGATCTCATGGGTCAGGGGACTGAGCCCACCCCACCCCTACCTGGTGCTAGGGATCCGCGCTCACTGGGTAGTCAGCTCACAAATTGAGTCAGCTCACTGGTACCAGCAGAGGGAGAGAAGCTGGTACCCCCACTGACGCTCTCTCTCTCTCTCAAATAAATAAATAAATCTTAAAAACAAATAATAATAATCCTAAGGAGAAAAAAAGTGAGATCGTTAAAAAGATAATGTTATTTCATTGCCTGCTTTCTAATAAACTCCCTAAGAAAATATGGCCATAAAAAGTTAGGAGCACTCAGGGCACCTGGGTGGCTCAATCAGTTAAGTGTCTGCCTTCAGTTCAGGTCAGGACCTGGGGGTCCTGGGATCAAGCTTTTCCCCCTGCCTCTGCCCCTCCTCCTGCCTGTGCTCTCTTGCTCGCTCTCTGAAATAAATAAAACCTTAAAAAAAAAAAAAGTAGGAGCACAAAAGAAGGAATAAATAAAATTAGAAGCTAATAGAGTTCTTCTAGGGAGTCCTTCAGGTCAAAATGAACTGAGACTTATTAAAAATACTAAAGACAGGGGATCCCTGGGTGGCTCAGCGGTTTAGCTCCCACCTTTGGCCCAGAGCATGATCCTGGGGTCCCTGGATCGGGTCCCGCGTTGGGCTTCCAGCACGGAGCCTGCTTCTCCTTCTGCCTGTGTCTCTGCCCCTCTCTCTCTCTCTCTCTCTCTCTCTATGTCTATCATGAATAAGTAAATAAAATATTTAAAAAATACTAACAACAATAATATTAAGATAAAAGACATGATTTTAAAATGAAAACAATCAAGGAAGTGATGGATCCACTACAAGTACCAAATGATGATATAATATTAACACTTGTTAGGTCAAAACTTTAACTTCTCATAGCTGTGCTTTTCTTCCATCTTCTTTTTTTTTTAATTCTTATTTATTTATGATAGTCACACAGAGATAGAGAGAGAGGCAGAGACACAGGCAGAGGGAGAAGCAGGCTCCATGCACCGGGAGCCCGACGTGGGATTCGATTCCGGGTCTCCAGGATCGCGCCCTGGGCCAAAGGCAGGAGCCAAACCACTGCGCCACCCAGGGATCCCTTCTTCCATCTTCTTAAAGAAAATCTCAAATTAAATCAAATATAAAGCTAAAAGTTATTAATATGTCCAGTCTTTTACTTAAGTGGATCATTTTACTTTTTTTTTTCTTTTGCTGTTCCCCTGCTAGTTTAAGGCCTCCATCTGCCTGAGGACTCATTAAAATTTGTTTTAGATGCACTGCAAAGGAAAAAACTGAAGCATGGTCAGCTTCTGACATGAAAATATGACTAGGCAAGAAGCCAAAAGCCTTTAAAACCAGGAAATTCTCTAAAGAAAGTATTCTCCAAGTTGTTTTCTTTCCTTTAGCAGATCAAAACTATGCTTGAAGAACTAAGCTCAGAGGTTAACTAGACTGTAGAGATTTTCTTCCCCATCACTAATGCTTGGTTAAAATTAAAAACAGAAGAACAAAAACAAAAAACAACAACCAGAAAACATTGCCCTTTTTCCATCATGTATAATCTATTGCAAGATATGTGAAAGGAGATATGTTCTGATTTCCATTTGGGGGGGGGGGTGACCCAGAAGGGTTGAATCCAGGCTTCCAACTTGTTCCTAGACAACCAATGTGGTCCTATGAAGAGAGGGCTGAAGACAGGATGGAAAAGGAAGAAAGAAAATCTGCTCCTGAGCTAACAGGATGAGTTAATTCAATGCCTCACACGGATGCCTCTGAGTCACAAACCTAGATTCACAAGCAACTAGCTGGGCATCTTGACAAAAGCCAACCTATCTATCTACACCTCAGTTTAGCAATATGCAAAATGCTAGACCCAGACCTAGCCCACAGATCTTCTCTACAAATTAAATGAATTAATATATATGCAACGAAGATTGAATTATTTATAATGTCAACTCCACAGGGAGTGTAAATAGAAGGGTTTATTCACTAAAAATGTTGGCAGATTTGGCACACTACAAGGTACGGGTGGCAACCAGGGAGCGCTGAATTGCTAGACAGAATGGAAAGGAAGAAACCGAAGCCTTGGGCAATTAGGAGAAAGAAGGTGAGGAGCAAGTGGGAGGGGAATGATAGGCTACAGCCCCTGACTGAGCCAACAAGGTGGCAGAAAGTGACACAGTCCTGTAAAGTGTACGTGCAGATCTCTACACCTGAAAACCCCCGGGAGGCTCAGCCTGAGTGGACTTCATGGAGAATCAGGGAAAGGTGTTCAGTTTGCATCTGAGTTTATGAAGGCAGCTGAGAGGAGATAGAAGCAAAGGTGGCCATACAAGTGAACCCTGTTGGGCCTCGGCAAAAAGCCTGGAGACAACTTAGACATTCTGGGCCATGGAATCCTAGGTTAATCCAAGTTAAAAATTACTCTGAGAGAGGGGCACCTGGGTGGCTCAGTGGTTGAGCATCTGCCTTCAGTTCAGATCGTGATCCCAGGGTCCTAAGATCAAGTCCTGCATCAGGCTCCCCGCAGGGAGCCTGCTTCTCCCTCTGCCTGTGTCTCTGCCTCTCCCTCTCTCTGTGTCTCTCATGAATAAATAAATAAAATCGTTAAAAATAAATTACTCTGAGATGTAGAACTGAAGAGCTGCTAACAGCTAAGACTGGGGTTTACATATGTAAATTGACTTCAAAGATGGATGATGATATCAATGATGATGACAACAATGAGGATGATTTTCTAATATAGCAGGTAATTGATTAAGTAAACTTGCAGACGAGGTGCTTGTTAATTTAAACAAGGCATTTAATTAAGTCTCTAATTATATTCTGTGGACAAAGTAGAAGGATGAGACAGAGGAAAATAAAAACACCCCAAGAGTCAGAAATCGATACCTGAGCATTTTGTACCCAAACAATGTCAACCAATGAATCAATCTGCAGTTAGAGGGAAAGCCGTGTAATTTGGGGTTCTGTGATTTACGTTTCCATGTATGTATTTTCATCAATGATTTGTAAGAAAGCTACAGAAAGCAAACTTGTCAAACTACAGAGAATCTCAAACCAGGATGGAGAACAAAGGTGCATGCAGGATGAGATCACTGGAACTACAAATTTATTTTTTCAAATGGTCAGGAACATAATTAAAGGTCTGCATTTAGATTTTTTTAAAAAATCAATGACACAAGTATGGGAATATAATTATCTAACTTGATAGCAGCTCATATGGAAAAAATAAAACAAAACCTGGGCTTTAAGTAATTACAAGTTCAATGTGATACGATTGTGAAGGGAACTAATGTATCACGTCTGCATCGGTATCAGGCAAGGCCCTTCCAACACATGGAAGGCAATCATCTTACTTCACCTTGCAATAATTTATTAGTCTTAGCTGTGATTCCTGTGCTGTAAGTAGAAATTTGGATGATTAGAAGACAATCTATGGGAAGTAGAAAGTCTTAAAACTACTTGAGAAATAATTGAGGGAAGTGAGAATATTAGTTTGTTAAAAAAAAAAAATGAAGCCTTGTATAAATACCTAGTAGCAGAATTACTGGATCATATGGTATTTCTAAGTTTTTGAGGAACTTCTCTATTATTTTCCCCAGTAGTTGCATCAGTTTTCATTCCTACTAACAGTGCATTAGGGTTCCTTTTTCTCCACATACTTGCCAACACTTGTTATTTCCTGTGTTTTTATGTTTAGGCACTCTGACAGGTTTAAAGTAATATCTCATCGTGGCTTTGATTTGCCTGATGATTTGTGATGCCGAGCATCTCTGGATGTCTTCTTTGGGAAAACATCTAGATAGGTCTTCTGACTGTTTTTTTTTTTTTTTAATTTTTATTTATTTATGATAGTCACACAGAGAGAGAGAGAGAGGCAGAGACACAGGCAGAGGGAGAAGCAGGCTCCATGCACCGGGAGCCCGACGTGGGATTCGATCCCGGGTCTCCAGGATCGCGCCCTGGGCCAAAGGCAGGCGCCAAACCGCTGCGCCACCCAGGGATCCCTGTTTTTTAATTGTATTATTTGTTTTGGTGTTGAGTTTTACCTAAAGAAAATTAAAACATTAATTCAAAAAACTATATGTACCCCTATGTTTATTGCAGCATTATTTATAATAGCCAAGATATGGAAGCAACCAAAGAATCCTTTGACAGATAAATAAAGAAGATGTGCAGGGGGGGTGTTTATATGAAATGGATATGATATGATATATATATATATATATATATATATATATATATATATATACACACATACATATAATGGAATATTACTCAGCCATAAAAAGAATGAAATCTTGTCATTTCCAACAATACAGGTGGATCTAAAGTGTATAATGTTAAGTGAAGTAAGTCAGAGAAAGACAAATACTACATGATTTTACTCGTATATAGAATTTAAGAAAAAAACAAAAAAGGAAAATGAGACAAACACAAAAAAGACTGAAATAAAGAGAATAAACTAGTGGTTGCCAGAGGAGAGGTGGGCAGGGGAATGGGTGAAACAGATAAAGGAGATTAAGAGTACACTTATCTTGATGAGCACTGAGAAAGGTACAGAATTGTCGAACCATTATATTATACATCTAAAATTAATATAATACTATATGTTAACTATGCTTGCATAAAAGAAGAAAAGAGTGAAGTCTCAATGAGACATGCAAATTTTCTTCAAATAAGCGAGCTTGTTGTGAGATACACTTGTTCTTTGCTACAGAACCAGCCCATGTGGATATATCAGAGGGACTCATCTGGCTTAGCACAGTACAACCAGAGGCAGTGAGAATAAGAGGGTGAGGTGGGGCTTTGGGGCCAGCCATCACTTAGGCATTCAGCCATTCATAATCTAAGTAGCAACAGGCATTTCTGAGCACCTTCTGTATGCCACACACTGCAACAACGGTATGGCATAAGCATCAACTAATCAGCACAAATGCCTGACCAATCAGAAAGAATGCCCACCACAAAGAGTCTGACCACCCCGTACCTCCTGCATTTCAATTCAAGACGATCAATCAATAGAACAAAGGTCCATATGTAATTCTAACACTAAGACAGCCACTGTATTGGAAATTTGAATGAAGAGTATTAGCACTCCTGGAAAAAAAAAATGGAAAGGCTTAGACAGCAAATACTGTTTGAGAGGGAGCTTGATAAACTTGGGTGAAACAGCAGGTGAAAGGAACATCATAGGAAAAGTCAGGAACCTGCAACAATACAATGATATTTGGCGTGTCCGGGGCACCAAAATCACTATATCATGACAAATGAGAGTGAGTAGAAGGTGGTAAGATTAGAAAGGCAAACAGAAGCCAGGTCATGTAGGTTTACGTGTTCTATGCAAAGAGGTATGGATGCTATTCTTTGGGCTTTGGGGAGCAACTGAAGAACTGTGAACAAGAGAGTGACATGATCAGAATCAATCAACAGAAAGACCACTCTAGTGGCATTGAGAAAGACAGACTAATAAAGCTACTGCAACCACTTAGGATTGGCCTAAACTAGAGAAATAGCATACAAGCAGGAGGAGGAGATGAATGTCAAAGGTATCAAGAAGTAATCCGTCAGCATCTATGATTCAAGCAGGATGATGCATAGATTTCTTGCTTGGCAAACTAGGGCCATTCACTGAGACAAGAACATAGGGTGGGAGGCACCTATAACAGACTGCTTGATGGGCAGCCCCGGTGGCACAGCGGTTTAGCACCGCCTGCAGCCCAGGGCGCGATCCTGGAGACCCTGGATCGAGTTCCACATCAGGCTCTTTGCATGGAGCCTGCTTCTCCCTCTGCCTGTGTCTCTGCCTCTCTCTCTCTCTCTCTCTCTCTCTCTCTCTCTCTCTCTCTGAATAAATAAATAAAATTCTTTAAAAAAAACCAGACTGCTTGAAAATAACAAATTACATATTTGGAGCTTGAGCATTCCATCAGACATGAAGGAGGAACTATCTAAGAGAATTTGAGAGAGAGGTAGGGTCTAACAATTTCAGATTCACTACGGTATGTGAAAGTACTCTTAAAAAGTATACTGAAGAAGAAGAAAAAGGGGCTGAGGCTGAAACGTAAAAAAAAAAAAAATCAAAATACAAAGAAACCCTACCATTTTAACAGTGGATTAAAAAAGAGAAGCCTACAAAGAAGACTAAAGACTCAGCTTTGTAAATGTGGTAGCCTTAGGCAAGTCACTTTGCCCCAATGAACTCTAATTTCCTTAATTTATACCTTGGGGATAATAATACATAGTTCACAGGGTAATAAATTATCATGCATGGTTCCAAATGTCAGTTCTCCTCTCTCCTTTGTGGAAATTTCCAGTCAATCACTGACTAGTTAAAGCTGGCTAGCCAAGAGTAACTCATTTAAATTCTGACTTGAATATTTCTCATTAAAAACAAAAAATGAACAAATCTACGGTATAAGGAGGAGAGCAAGTTCTGGAGTCATTCGGATCCGGATTCCTGAACTGACTTTGGACAGTGTATGTGACCTGCCTAAATAGGTTTCTTGGGTTGTAAAGCGGGGGTAACCGTACCTGCCTCACAGAAATCCTTCCACTTAATGGCAAAAGCATAAGCAGTTCATCTCCCCCAGGTCTGCAATTCAGCAAGAATTCAGGAATCCAGGGTTCTTCCTGGACCCCACCTCTTTACTTCTCAAGGGTACTGTACCAGACATAATACAAGATGTCCTCAATGACTCAGTGTTGGCATCACGAACATCAGTGAACGCTACGTGTCTAAGATGCAGATGCAGCCACAACTCTAACAGAACGTCGGGCGAAATGAGCCACTCATGTAACACGCAGTTGACTTGCCTAATTTTGTCATACGCATGACCGTGAATCTGCAGCAGCTTGAGATGATTTACCAAGCACCAAAAAATGTCAACAGCTGCCTTTCTAAGATCTGATATCGTATAAGGGAGACGAACAGATGTAACAGGCACTCTTCAAGCTCTAAGATGTTCGTTGGTTCTTTCACAGGTAACCCAACTTGCCTAGGCCTTGTCTATCCTCCTGTTTAGATAAATGAAGTCTGGGATCTGGGTTGTACCCCACACTATCCGACAACATGACAACAGTCTCTGTTCTACTGCATGTGTGTTCATTATCTGACGACACTTCTGAGCTTATGGCTGCAGCAGAGATGTCAAAGGATCTCTCCTGGATAATCGCCCAGGCCAATCACGGTCTCCTTGGCCTAAGCAGCCAAATTTCATACCACTGTGACCCTGTGCTGGGCCTGCCGCTGGGTGACTGGCCCAAGAACCAGCACCAGATGTATGGCCCAATGATTCATGGGGTAGCATGCGACATGGTCTATGTGGCTCTGAAAGGGTAAGCTGAACCTTTAAATTCTTAGTTTTCAAAACCCATGAAGGGAAACGCCAAGGAACTCTGCAGTGAGCTAATGGTGAAATAACGTCACGTGTTAGCCTAAAGTCTGGAGGGACCAGAAAAGACAAGAGGAGAAAAAGGATGTAATCACCTGGTGTGAACAGAGACTAAATCAGATGTGCAGAGAGAGGCAGAGCAGTAGAGAAGGAGAGGAAGGGGAGAGGGGACGAGGAAGGGAAGAGGCCAGAGGAGGAGAAAACTGGGAGAAAGACGTCTTGAGCCCAAGGACTTTAGACATCCCCTTCCATTCTGTTTATTTTTTTTTTTCTTTAAAATACACTCCCCTTTATTTCCTTAGATAATGTAGTAGGATGATCTTTCTTTCTTTCAATTCATTTAGCCCGACTGATACATCACGGTGGTTCTAAAATACAACTTCTAGGCCCCAGTCAAGTTCATCTTGTATAATGTGCTGAGTGGCCATGGTTGCCATGGCTTTTGATTGACCTCAGAGATTAAGTCCAGGTGAGTCTCCTCCGTTACCTGCTCCCCTCCCTGTATCGCATAGCAGGGACACGATATTCCTTTACAGAATCCTGGGATGTGAGGGACCAGTGTTCTGGGGTTCGGTTCTGTGTTTTATCCTCTCAGCCCACTCCTGCCTCTCCCTTTCACTCGCTCTCGCTCTCTCCACTACTGATGCTCCTCCTCGCCCACTCTCTTCCTTTTTGCTCCTCTGCTTTGCTTTTCTTGGTGGCTTCCACCTCACCCCCGTCCTTGAAAGCTTCTAAGGCTGCATAGGTCCTTTAAAAATACCAACAGCCAATCTGTGCACCATCCGGCGAACCTTCTCTCATCCTCACAACCTTGCTCTTCTCTGCTGTTTGGTCCTGTTTCTTCTGCCTCACGGCCAACATACTGATTTCTAGATTTTGTCCAGTTATTCTGGAGTCCTGAGAGATTCTGAAAGGCTGCTTCGAGTCCCAGAGCTAGGCTCTGGACAGCTGTAATTTTTGACACCGAGAGCTGGCTCCGCTGCAGTGAGCAGCATGTGCCTGGCCACGTGTGCTGTGCGGCCAAGAGCCGGGGACAGGGCCACTCGGGGCTCCAGAGAGGCTCCAGCAATGTGTATATAAAAAATATATTAACACTTTTCTCCTAAAAATATCAGGCAATATATTTGTATGATTCAGAGAAAAGCAAGGTGAAACATGTAAATTTAGGGTTCTAGGCCTTCTTTGAGGACCTGACCAAATGGGGGCCTTCTTCTGGAATAATCCCTGCCACTAATCTTATAGAAAAGATAACAGCATGAAAGCCAAGGATTGAATATGACCTTGTCACATTACAGCTGTTTTTCAGGCTCTTACCATAGCCTTTGACTCAAATATTTGAATATGCAATTAAATCCCAACTAAAGGGGACAAATGACCCACATCCTGCACTCTATCACCAACCAGCCACCTGACACTGGGCTTACAAGTCACTTACAAGCATCAATTGCCTAATACTTTAAAGGGAGTAGATCGACCAATATTTGTCATCCCTTAGAGCTTCAAGATCCAACAATATACATTTCTTCAGTTTTCAGGGTAATAAGAAAAAGAACCTTTTAGGAGAGCTTATTATCCTATATTAATTACCCTCAGAGAAAGAGCTATAGGAGCTAGAAATTTCTGCATACACGTTGTTTGAAAACAGAGACAGGTAAAAATGTCCTATATCCAACGTAAAGAATTTCAAACTTTATTAATTATTGCCTATTTAGTATCACAGAATTTCAGATTGTTTTGCCTTCTACTTACTGCCGAACTTTATTTCAGAAACACCACCAGGAGACAGTTCAATCAATGTCAAGAAGACAAACTGAAATAAATGATAAATGGAACGCTCAACTCCTAGGATAGTGCTGCGTGAGAATTAGGATTGGGGTGGAGAGCCCCACTAGCCAGATACACCTGGAATGCCTGCACATGCTGGTCTGTTTGATCCCTCCAAAGTACAAGTTTTATCTCTGAGATGAAAATCAAGGCCCACTCCATGAGTGTAAAGAGGAGCATGTTCCTCCCTAAATTAGGACTCACAGCTAATCTGATTGGGGAAAGCCCGAGAGTTACTAGAATCATATTCTGCTAGAGGAGATTCATGTGTAAAAGGTCATTGCTCACTTGTAGCAGGGCGATATATAATGCAGTTGGACCTGCCAATGTTCAGGTATAACAGGCCATTCATTATTTTTAGTCACCTTTTAGGTACACCTGAGGGGGACCTCCTCATTGTGAAAAAAGAAAAGAACACCATCCTCTGTCTCTCCCAGGTTTTCTGATACTGGCTGGGAAAATCAGGTTTAACCTGCCCTATAAAGCTGGCCTTGCCCACAGATGTGATCCAAAGTAGCTAAAGAGCCACCTGGGTTTGGGGGAGAAGCTTCACCATACCATACAGTTTATCAGAGTCCCACTTCATAAGGAGGCCAGTAACTATGAAGCCAAAAATAAGGCTGGTACTTGCCACTCCATTTAATGTTTGTATCCATTCTTCATTTAATTCAGAAAATAAAACAAGAGAGATTTGGCATTTACTCCTCCACCTCAATTTCTACCTTACCAGCAGTTTAACTACGAAATTGGAGAATAAAGACTAAGACTAGGACTTCAGGGAGAGATGTAGTTTATTTTGCCCCGTGTTTACTGCTGAAGCTTATCACTGTGGCGACACTTGTTTTAGAAGAACAGCTGAAGTTAATCAGTTTATCAGACCCTTACATGGCTAAAAAAGCCAAGTTTCATATGAGGAACAAACACCAATGTTTGAGCATTAATCTTTAGGAGTAAGCACCAGGTTCTGGTGAATGGCATTCAATCAATACTCTGAATTCAGTTCCTCTTTATCCTGGTGTGCAGGAATAAGGAGAACAGCAAAGAAACTAATTTCCTGATTCTTAAAGGTTATCCACAAGCTCTTAAAGTGGCCAATATATGAACTCATTACATGATTCTGTATAGCTTTTGTGTGGTCAAATATACACAACATAAAGTTTACCATTTTAACCACTTACAATATGCACCATTCAGTGGCAGGAAGCACATTCACAATGTTGCATAACCAACACCACAATTTCCAGAATCTTTTCATCACCCCAGGCAGAAACTCTGTACCCATTTGCAACTTTCCATTTGCCCCCTCCCAACTCCTGGTGACCTCTATTTTACTCTCTGTTCCATGGATTTGCCCAGTTGAGGTACTTTATATAAGTGCAATCATACAACAGTTGTCCTTTTGTATCTGACATATTAGCATAATGTTTTCAAGGCTCAGCCACGTTTTAATGTATATCAGAAGTTCATTCGTCTTTATGACTAAATAATATCCCACTGTATTATAAACCACATTCCGTTTATCTATTCATCTGATGATGGACACAGAGGCTATTTCCACCTTTTAGCTCTTGTGCTATGAACATGTGCTGTTAGCATAACGCTGCTAAGAACATGGGTGTACAGGAATCTGTTTAAGTTTCTGCTTTGATTTTTTTTTAGGTATATACCTACGAGTAGAATAGCTCGATTATATGGTAAGTCTACATTTAATTTTTTTTGAGAAACTGCCAGACTGTTCCACAGTTGTTACGCCATTTTACATTCCCATCAATAATGCTACAATTTCTCCAAATTCTTGTCAATATTTGTTATTTACCATTTTTAAATAATAGCCATACTAGTGAATATGAGGTGATTTACATTGTTTTGTACATAAGACTTCTAATTAAGATGGACACTGACGATTACTTACCCAACAACCATTTCTTCTTTCCCCTTTTCTAAAGAATTCTATTTTACACAAGTATCAACTGTATTCCCAGCTCTAGATGGTGATGCTGATTAGTTAGCCACGTAGTTCGTGGTATTCCCCATTACTGATTTTGGTCCAGGATGAATTCAATCAGACAAACTGAAAGCTTTTTAAGGGCTTTAAAGATGCTCCATGATCTCTCTCTCTTCCCACCTCACCACACCACCCCACTCATACATATGTTATAAAAAGACAGTGCGCTGTCATAGGTTTTTCTGGAGCTGTCTTACAACTATAAGAAGAACCAGCCTGAGGACAAGACTGAAACTCCAAAGATGTCAGAGCAGAGAACCAAAAAAAGTCTGAATCCTTGATGATATACTCAAGCCAAAAATCACTCAACCAGAAAATCTACACGATCCATGAATGTCTTTATATATGAGGTAATAAATTGCTCTATTTTAAGCCAGTGATGGGTGTTTTGGTATCTGAGCTCAAAATCATCCAAATTGATCTGCTTTACTCATATCTGGGGACTTCACATATAGACCAGAAAAATGGGTTGCACGATAGAGTAGCGGCAGATTTTTAATCCATGAACAGATACAAAAAACAAAAAACAAAAAAACCCAGATACAGGTGAATGGCAACCATACATACAAAATACAAAATGTATGTCATCTTTGTGGCTTACAAGTGAAAAGAAAAATACCAGGAACCAATCCCCAAATTAAGAGGAAATTAAAATACCCAGAACAGTAACTTTATGTCCTGAGTTTGTTTCAACATTCAAGGATGAAAGAGATTTCATGTTAAAACAGGCAAAAAACATGGGGGTGATTCAGCATGAATCATATGCCTCCTAATCTTTAATACATCCCCAACTTCCATGAGTTGATTTAATTTTATTTTAAACTTAATGACTCAGTGTTTTATTTAACTATGTTCTTATGCAAACTATTATTTCAAAGAAAAGCCTGAAATAAGCCTTTCCTTCAAGAGGTATATTAGACATTTATTTAAGATACAGGTTAAGAGTATTCCCACACCATCCCAAAATTGTGGGTTTTTTTTTTCCTCTTCCTCCTTGCATTCTCTCAATCAAGAGATTCACATGGAGACAGTCTGCTCGTGTCAACATTGTACAGTTAATTCTTCTTTCCTCTCTTCTGGTACTTGCAGTAAATGCCAAGAAACCTAAATTCGGGCAGAGCAAGAGGTTCGCTCTCAATAGAACGAACCCAGTTGCTTTCCATTTCAGGTCATGCTGGGGTAGAAAAGGTCAAAATATAATGGTCACCCTGAAACCATTCTTAGTCACTTAAGCAGGACACCTCATTTAGAATATGCCATTCAGACCAACCAGCTCCACATATGTCAAGTTACCATGCCCCCTAGGAAGCACTTAGTCTAACTAATAATATGATGATATGCATTATCGGGATGTGACGGAAGGATAAAAAGCTGAGACATAAATGACTCTTCTAAAATGTTCTGGTTTGGATTTATGATATACAGGTCAAGTATCACTTTCAAGGCACTCAGAAAGCATTAAAACAGAGAAAATAATATCTCTTCTGGGTCTTATCCTTTCAATGCCATTCGGCAGATTGTTCTTTAAGGCCAGGTCTACACTTGAAAGTGCATGATCCAGCTCGCCCTTCTATAGCTGCTGTTTCACTCTCCACTCTGTTTTAAAAGCAGCCAGAGCTGAAAATAGCTCAAGAATGTGAAGCCTGCATGACGGTGCAGTTACCATTTCAAACATGCACGGAAAATGTTCGGTCTGAGGCTATTTTCCTCAAGTGTGAATACTCCCTAAGAGAAATAGTTAAAATCTCCCCCTAAATATTCTCTGCAAGTAGAGATCATTAAAAAGGGAGTTAATATATCGGGATCATTTGGTCTCTAATTAAGTAGAAAGATAGTCCTCAAACCAAAGGAAACCATGATCAGTTGTTTTTTTTTCTTTTAATTTGAAAAAGAAAAATAATCTTATTAAAGTTCTTTTATAAGAACTTTAATATTGATAGCATATTGTTAATAAAATATGTCAATAATATCAGGGATTATTTAAGGGAAAGACAAAAGACTAAAAATTCAAAATTGTCAAATGCTCATTTGTAAAGGAAAAAAAAACTTAAGCATTATCAAGTTTTACACCTAGCTCAACATTTCCCAATGCCCCTCCCCACAATGGTCCCTCTGTACATGTTCTGGTAAGATTTAACATTATATTAAGGGGCATTTAAGTCAGTTGAGCATCAAACTATTGGTTTGGGCTCTGGTCATGAGCTCAGGGTCCTAGGATTGAGCCTGGGCTTGGGATCTGGGCTCAGCCTAGAGCCAGCTTGAGATTCTCTCTCTCCCTCTCCCTCTGCCTCTCCCCCTCACCTCTTTCTGTCCTACTCCCTGCTCACATATGCACATGCTCTCTCGCTCTCTCTCGCTCTCTAAAATAAATAAATCTTTTTGAAAGGTAAATATTTAAAACTGTCAGTGAAAAAAAGTCTTAACTGGAAAGTATTTCTAAGCCACAGAAAAAGAGAGGATGTGTTTGGAAAATGTATGGGCTGAAGATATGAAATAAAACTGTCATAAACGACGTCTGTTAATCTTTATAACTTGTGTGATATATGGTGTGATATATGTGTGATATATGGGTGCCTGGGTTCCCTTTATATAAAATT
Organism: Vulpes vulpes; assembly: GCF_048418805.1. Taxonomy (NCBI): domain Eukaryota; kingdom Metazoa; phylum Chordata; class Mammalia; order Carnivora; family Canidae; genus Vulpes; species Vulpes vulpes. The sequence goes on from NC_132780.1 coordinate 58,748,165, forward strand.
AGTATTATTGAAACTAAAATTGATTATAATATTAAAAGCACATATACATTAAGAATAATGTGTTTTCTTTGTCTAGACTGCTTTTCCTCTTGGTATGTATATTAAGAAACATTTATGGAGCACTTAATTTATCCCAGACACTGTTTTATACACTTTACAAATATTCACACATTGGATCTTCACAATTACCTACTCATTGTACAAATAAAGAAACCAATGGACAGGAAGGTTAAGTCTTTTTCCCAGAGTCACAAAGCTCGTAAGAAATAGGGCCAGAATTTAAGTCAAGAAAGTCTGGCTCCAGACTCCACCCTTAATCACCACACTATTGAAAGGCTTCATTTGTAGCTTCTCAAAGAAGAAGGAAATGATGGATAATAGGGCAACAGAACAAAGGTCTAATTTTTATTTCTCACTAACTACCATCTAACCTTAGCAATTTCCTTAAATTCTCTGGGCCTCTTATTCCTCATTAAAGAAATGGAAGGTCTTTACTAAGATCTCTTTTTCCTCTAAAATTCAGAGCTATTGACCTGCAATATATTTACAAAAGTTAAGAGCATGAGATACTCAGTGACAGAAACCGGGAGTGTAAAGACCGAATATATCAGGCACCTGGGTGGCTCAGTGGCTAAGCGTCTGCCTTCATTCAGCTCAGGTCGTGATCCCAGGTCCTGGGATCAAGTCCCACATCAGGCTCCCCGCATGGAGCCTGCTTTTCCTCCTGCCTATGTCTCTGCTTCTCTCTGTGTGTTTCTCATGAATAAATAAATAAAATCTTAAAAAAAAAAACAGACTATACCAAGAGCTGAAGATACAACATTATCTGATTCAGAATTAATGTTCTTTGTGACAGCTTTCCTGATTTTTCCATCTGGTTTTAATGTTGAAAATGACTGCTCAATGTAAAGGTAAGTATAAAACGGCACTACCATAAAAAACTATGTGAATAAGGCAAATGCTTAAAACTAGAACACACGAAGGTGAGCTTCTTCTGAACCATGGGAGCTACAGCAGGTCATATCTGAGCGCAGACTTTGTGAGCAGGTAATATATTTCTACTAAGTGTCCCAAATACAGAATCATTGTTAGAAATAGCTTAGAAGAGAAACACTGAAGTGTCCATTCCTAAGCGGTCAGGAGGGACAGAAAAGAGAATGTAGGTAGTTAATGAATTCCTGCATAATGCTAAAAGAAATCTAAAGAGGATGCAAAAACTGTGTGATGGTTTAACTAGCTTGGTTGTTCGTTAAAATGACATCAAACAAACTTGCATTCTGGCTTTTATAACATACAGATTTTAATATATAGGCTCACTTGAAGAGAACAGATATTTCATTTCATATGGATATTTGCAGTAAATCAATACAATCTGCATTACAGGACATTGCCTCAATGAAGCAAGAGGATTCATTTTAATGATCTCCCACTGTGCCCTGTTATTAAGTTTCACTGACTAAGTATTTTCAGCAATATTTTCGTCTCCAAAAACATGTCTACACAACTGCAAAACAGCTAGTCGATATAGTCAATTGAAAAATAATTCCATTGGGGCAACTGACAAAATATTTTACTGTTCTGAAAGAGCTGACCAACTGATTGATTTTCCTTTTTACTAAATTGATTGGCTATTTCTGTGAACAATTCCATCAAAAACTAATTTTAGATACTTCTTCCTTCTTTCTATTCAAACATTCTAGTTTTTACTTTCCTTTTTAAATGAAATTTTTATTATTACACTATAATTAACATGTTTGTTCCAGGATCATAATCCCAGACAAATATACACACACACACACACAAAAAAAAAAAGAAAAAAAAATTTCTATTTTCCCTCCCTCCACACTTTTGCCTACATACATACATTTTTTATAGGCTTTAGATCTGAGAGTATATATAGCTGGTGCTTTTGTTTCTTTTTTTTTTTAAGATTCATTTATTTACTAGAGTGAGAGAGAGCAAGCAGGTGGGGCACAGAGAGAGAGGGAGAGAATCCCAAGCAGACTCTGCATTGAGCATAGAGCCTGATATGGGGTTCAATCTCATGACCCTGAGACCAGGGCTCTGAGATCACAATCTGAGCCAAAACCAAGAGTCAGATATTTAACCTGCTGCAATATACTGTCCTTATTCCAATTCTTTAAAAAAAAAAAAAAAGATTGTATTTATTCATGAAAGACACAGAGAGAGAGGCAGAGACACAGGCAGAGGGAGAAGCAGGCCCCATGCAGGGAGCCCGACGTGGGACTCGATTCCAGGTCTCCAGGATCAGGCCCTGGGCTGAAGGCAGACGCTCAACCACTGGGCCACCCGGGCTGCCCTATTCCAATCCTTTAACATTTTCCAAAATAGTTTAATGACTAAAATATGCTGTCATGTGGAAGTAACGTAATACTCTATTAATATATATTAATAAGCAAATCATCATCTGGACATTTTTTTCAGGGAAGGTTTTTACAAATAAAACACCTTTATCAAAAAGTATGAACATTTTTAAAGATAATGTTAATTTTTCCCACACCACCAACTTGAAAGTTGTATGGACATTTACCTTCACAACCAGACAGAAACACTCTTCCCCACCTCTGAAGAGTATATTTTATGTCCTCACTTATTTCATGAATAAAAGTTATTTAATCTGCCTATAATATTACTATGAGTGAATTTAAACTATCTTAATACATTTACTAACCATCGTTACTGTCTCTTTGAATTGCTTCCATCCTTGCCACCTTTTCTTAGTGGGAATCCTATTTTCTTTTCTTTTGATCATTGCTATATCTCAGTTGGATTTTTCATTCCTCATTGGCTAATGTGGCAATGGCACCAGAAAGTAAAAGTCTAGAAAAGCATTCTTCCTTTAGGTAATATTTTTTTAAATGACATTTTTTTGGTTGCTTTTCTTGTCATTGTGTGTAAAATGCAACATTCATACAAAAGAAGAGTCAATGATGAACTGAAAGGACCTCTGATTGGTAGGCCAATTTAGCCTATAAACTAATTCAGAGACAATATTGCATAGCTCAGCACTCCAAACATGTCTTTCTTGTACTTCCTTTGAACAGTGGCGGTTCTCATATCACTAAGAATATATTTTACTCAAATTTAGAACTTAAGAGATAAATTGCTAGCTGCTCTTAAAAACCCAGTGGCCACGGTCATTTTCGTATTATGTTATTTATACCTCAATATTTTGAGGCTAACTATTGACTAGTTCCAAGCTAACACTCCCTGAGAAAACTAAGGCATCCAAAAATCTGATCAAAAATTTCAATCTAAATACCTTTTTGCCCCTCTTCAATATCAATGTGTCAGAAATGATTAAAATATAGTTATTGTAGAGGGACCATCAGAGTAACTGAGAAGAGATAAACACCAACCTGTAGGAAGCCAGACTGTGTAACTGCTAATCAGAAGCAATTTTGATACAAAGCTACCCTCTAACCCTAACAGAAGCCACCTGTCCTTGCAGCCTGATTAAAAAGTGAAATCATCCAGAACGCTTTGACATCATTCAGGGAAAAAAAAAAAAAAAAAAAAAAAAGGATCCAGAATACAAGGCTTGGGAGTAAATATGCATTTAAAAAGGCTAACATATCACTATGTGAGTAAATCTGTAAAAAGGCATAAAATCTAATAAAGTGTTTAAAAATATGATTTATGAGTACATTATCACTTCTTTCTGGCTCGTAAAACTGGACCAAACCTAGTAAACTGAGGATAAAATTGCTTCCTCATTGCATCTGGGATAATGAGAACTAGAATAGGCAAAGAGCACAAGGTAGATAATCAACAGATTGAGCTGCACTGGGGCGCCTGGGTGGCTCCATCGGTTAAACGTCTGCCTTCTGCTCAGGTCATGATCTCAGGGTCCTGGGATGGAGCCCTGATCTGGACTCCCTGCTCAGCGGAGAGCCTGCTTCTCCCTCTCTTCCCCGCTCCTGCTCTTTCTCCTTATTTCCGCCTCTGTCTCTCTGTGTCTCTCAAATAAATGAATAAAATCTTCAAAAAAAATGAGCTGCATTTTTAATAGTCAATTATATAGAAATACACTGTTGAAACAAATGATGACCAAGGTATAACCAAGACACTGATTATTGCCCAGCTATAACAGTAATCTAAGTTACAATATCACACTATGTGAATTTTATTACAGACTTAGTCACTAGTCTTTATAATGGGTTGAATGAATGTTTTATCTAATATTATGACCAATGGGCATGAATTGCTTGTAGTGAATTCCTTTCACTGTCTGTTATTAACCTAGGAAGTACCTGGAAAGATTATCAGAATTACAGGAATGTAGTGATAGCAACCAACGTTGTCATGACCCATTCGTTGCTAAATGTCTCTTACTTAAGCCAAATCAACAGAGTACTCGTTGAACTAAAATCAAAAGTGTAAAAGATTCCTTTAGGAAAGCTGTTAGCCCAGAGCATACAGACACACACACAAACACCTGCTTTGAAAAATCTTTTGACTATATTCAGTCTTTCCAGTAACTTCTTAATTCCCACGTCTCTTTCCTTAAAAGGAAGAAAGATATGCCCATGTTGATATATACACACGTGTGTGCAAAATCCAGACGTAACAGAGAGCTTCAAAGTTTCTGCCTTAGTTTCTGCTTGATTGGGGTTATTTTAAATTTCCCGAACATGATGAGACACATGCATGTGGATGCTATGTTTTGTTTTACTTTGATTTTCTTTTTGCTTAAAAATGGCTCTTTTCATTTTAAGTTTTACAAGACTTTAGGATCCTCTTTTTAAATATAAGTAAACAATTCACCATGATTGATGAATAACAAATCCATGCCATAAGATTCCAGTTATTAAATCTTTAATTATACATTCACTCACTAACATTTAAAAATATTGACTTTTTTTTTTACCAGAGAAAAGATGTTTACATTTTTGTAAACCTCCCAAGATGTCCCCCAAACACATACATATACACATAAACCTGGTCTGAATACTGAATAAAAGATAAATTCCACTTAAAGAAGGTACTATAGGGATGCCTGAGTAGCTCAGTGGTTGACCGTCTGCATTTGTCCCCAGGTCGTGATCTTGGGATCCTGGGATCGAGCCCCACATCAGGCTCCATGCAGGGATCCTGCTTCTCCCTCTGCCTGTGTCTCTGCCACTCTCTCTGTGTCTCTCATGAATAAAAAAATAAAATCTTTTTAAAAAATAATAAAAATAAAGATGTTACTACATTATTATTAAAGTCAGTTCACAATAACACACAAAATATTGTGTATTCAAACTCATTGACAGAACCTGTAAATTGTTTACCTCTATTCTTTTTACACTAAGACACACAAATAATCCTTGAAAACCAAAATGAAACTATTTTCAAGTAGTTTGAGAGACTTCTTTTCAGGATGGAAAGAGACACACATGTCATCTATCTCAACATTGTATTCAAAGCAGTGATTTCTTCTATAATCAATGGCCCAAATCCTAGAACATCTTATACTTGAGTTTGCCCAAATAATGACAGTATATACAAATAATCTTATTTTTAAATGTGTACGTTTGGGGTGCCTAGATAGCTCAGTCAATAAAGTGGTCGACTCCGGATTTCAGCTCAGGTCATGATCTCAGGGTCCTGGGATAGAACCCAGCTTTGGGCTCCCTACTTGGTGGGGGAATCTGTTTCTTCCTCTCGCTCTGCCCCTCCCTTTCCCCCTGGTCTGTCTCTCTGTCCCTCAAATAAATAAATCTTTAAAAATAAAGAAATAAAACATAAAATAATAAAATATATATTTAATATATTTTACTATGTAAAAACTTAAATCAAGAGTTAATATTAAATAATATGAAAAGATCAGACTTTACAGATGGTGGACATTACTAATTATATATGTCAGCAACACAAAAAAATTTAACAATCTAAGTGCTTGGTTTTCATTTTGGTTTTGTTCTTGTTTTTAGAGAGTGGGGAGGGACAGAGGGAGGGGGAAGGAGAGAAAGCACAAGCAGGCTCCATGCTCAGTGTGGGAACTCAACATGGGATTTGATCCTACAACCCTAAGATCATGACCTGAGCTAAAATCAAGAGCTAGAAAAAAAAAAAAAATCAAGAGCTAGACATTCAACCAACCGAGCCATCCAGGCACCCCAGCAATCTCTCTACGTTTAAAAAAAATGCATAATCTATGGATTCTGTATGTAAAGTTCAAATATAATTCGTCAAGCACAAGCTAATCTAAAATTTAAAATATGGTAGTTCTTATTTTAGTAATATGGTGTGCTGATTTTTAATAATATTATGAACTGTAACTACAATACTAAATTTAAACACAAAGTCTTATTAAAAATCTGTAGGACGTGTCTAAGCCCCTCTTGCTCATTTCAGCTCCCTTACATAGGACAGAAGGTATATATGCAGTTAGAATGCCTATACTTGTTTCATATATATGTCATATATACACATATCATGATAGTGGCTTACAGACTAAAACGTCAGTCTCATGTTTCTGTCACAGTACATAGAGCTCTCCTAATAAGATTTCACACTTTGAATTGTATTTTTTTATAACCCCAAGCATCATATTTGAAATACACAAATAAGAGACCTTTCTAAATGGCCAGGCATACAAAACAAACTCTCAAAACAGTTCCTGAAGAAAAAAGGATAATGTGTGTTCTCTGCAACCAGTTGGCTAATACCTCTTCCTAGAGTTAAAGGCAACCTAATTCCCTACTGAGCAATCAGACTGTGACACTAGATACACTACATCGGGTTTCACTATGAAAGGTCTCATTTCACTTCACATACTATACTGCTCCTCTTCCTGCCCTCCTTGGACTCTCATTCGGTGGCCAGAACACATGAAACCATTCTCCATATACACAAACTTGTGTCTGTTTTCCTGACTCATGCTTTGGAATGAAATCCCTAGTCACAGAGTAGTCAGCACCCTCTTGCCAGTCCCTGTGGGGCTTTTGTCTTGCTCCAAGCCCCACCAACCTTGAATGTGACTCTGATGGAAATCAACAGACTCCAATCTGATCATTCCTTTCATTGGCACCACAGCTGACTACAAAAGGTCTTCAAATCAAATGCTTTTAGGAAAATATTTACCATTCCTTCAAGCATCACTTTTTACATTACAGTAGAGACTTCAAAAATAAAATGGGGTGAAAAAGATTCAAAGTAAATATCTTGATTTCCCCCAGGTTACACTTTCTGAAAACCAGCACTTGGTACCTTTGACTGTACCAAGTGATTCAACTGTAAGCACACCAAGATACGTTATTGAAGTATTATTTTTATTCCTGAAAGTTGCCAAATACCTGATAGTTCCAAAATGAAGGCAATATTCAGAAAATAAATGTCCTGCCCTTCCATTTTTTCAGGTTTCTTTTCTGATACATTTGGGCCCACATTGCCCTTGTCCAACATGCAGTCGTTGAGTACAGGTGCAGCACTGGGAGTTGCTGGAGGACCACTGAATTCCATTCTCTCCTTTACCAGTAAGGGCACTGCCACTGTACAGTTATGTGGTCAAGTCTCCTTTGCAGGTGGACCCATGTGACGAAGGTCTCCTCAAATGAGACATGTAAGCAGAAGTGACGTGGGCCATTTCTGGGCCCGAGATGCTCCCCTTTTTCTGCCCTTCCTGTTCCTTCTAGAATACTGAGGTGCTCCTACTCCAATTGTGACCACGCCACTGGGCGATGGTGAAAAGACAAGGTGGGAGGAACTGAGCTCCTGCGTGACCACAAGGAGCAGAGCTATGCCAACAACCTGGACCACTCCCTTCAAGAATGCTAATTCAGGAAGGATGGACCTAGACGGTATGAGGGCAAGAGAAATGAGACAGGAAAAGGATGAATACCATATGACTTCATTTATATGTGGAATCAAAAAAAAAAAAAAAAGAACAACAACAACAAACAGACTCTTAAATACAGAAATCAAACTGGTGGTTGCCAGAAGGGAGTCCGTGGGGAGATGGGTAAAACACATGAAGGGGATAAAGAGGTACAAACTTCAGTTATAAAATAAATACGTCACAGAGATGAAAAGTACAGTACAGGGAATATAGTCAATAGCACTGTAATAACGTTGTGTGGTGACAGATGGTGACAACATTTACTGTGGTGAGCAATGAGTAACATACAGAATTGCTAAATCACTATGTTGTACACCTGAAACCAATGTAACATTGCATGGCAGCAGCTCTTCAATAATAAATAAAAAATTTTAAGAAAAACACTGTATACTTTAAATAAAAGCCAAAGGCTATATTCAGGGGAAAAAAAGAAATATTACATGAGCAATAAGAATATTTATGTTTTTACAGCACTGTATTTTGAGGTTTCTTTGTTGTTGTTTTTAAAGATTGTATCTATCCATCTATCTATTTGAGAGAGAGAAAGAGAGAGAGAATGTATGTAAGATCTAGCAGGGGAAGGAGCAGAGGGAGATGGAGAGGATGGAGGAAAGAATCTCAAGAGACTCCACCCTGAGCATGGAGCCCAACGCAGGCTCGATCTCAGGACCTTGAGGTCATGACCTTAGCTGAAATCAAGGGTCAGATCTTAACTGAAAGAGTGACCCAGGTACCCTGGGTTTCTTATAGCAATGTAGACTTCACCCCAATACAAGATGAGGTGGGATACAGCATGACAGATAAAATATGAAATTCTGCATTTTGGATTAACTATATCCTTTTTTTAATGTAGCTAAAAGATAACTAAGCTTCATAAATAGATAGCACATGTATCTACCAACAGACATGAAGAATATTCAGAAAAAAATGTTTGGATTACTTATAATTTATATTGAGTTCATTTGATCTTGAACTGATAGCAAAACTGATGACTTTCTGGCATCAATAGTTCCACACAGTTCCCAAGAAACAAGGCAATAATTTAAAAATAAATAAATTTAATATTAATTCTCAGTAAAATTATATGTAATAGTATATAATATTGTTTTTCTAAGCTTTAGAGGTTAAGAATGGAAAAATGGAAAAAATAAGTCAAATTTTACAATGTACTTATAATTACATGGAAAAGTGGGATACAAAATAATATAAGCACCAAGATCTCAAATTCTTTAACTCTATGTCTAGTCATAAATACTTTTCATATAATTTATATAGATGTGTGCATGTACACACATACATATATGTATAGAAGGGGAAAAATCAAAGAATTATTCAATAATGGTAGCAGTAATTGTCTTCTGGCAGAGGGAATACAAGTTTTTATTTTCTTATCCACAACTTCATATATTTTTCCAATTTTCTACAGCAAACATATTTTTATAATCAAAAGAAACAATAAAAAATTTTATACACCCACTTAATTTTATGAACCTTGTTCAGTGTAATGTTGTATCTCACTGTAATGAGAATCAATAATTCTGAAAAAAATGCATTTGTAGAGCAATGAGTTCCATTTTTAAACTGCATTAATATTTTCATTTCTAATAAACTATTTTATTTAGTGCCAAAATAAGTTCCTTCAGACTCTGTATTAGGAGCTATGCTAATTCTCATGGCTGCTGAAAAGCATTCAGTAATGAAGAGCATAATCTCTGCTTTCTCCTAATCTTGCCATTTCCCAGTCAGGACAGGAGAGCATGCTTGTGAAGTCAGGGTCCAACGTTCAAAGACAAGGGATTACTTAGATAAACCAGATAACTTGGAATGTCTGTAATGTGATTTTTAAATCAGAAATAGTTTATGAATCTACTGAGATACAGTCACAACTGTCACAAACGAGGATTTAGGAATTCAGCCCAAGTTTTAGCCATATCAGAAGGGGGAAGGAAAGGATCTCTCTCAAGGCCCAGCAGGACACACAGCTAGATGTTTCCCATAGTGGAAAGGGAAGTATCCAGTAAGTCAGTGCTGAGGACCACACAATAGGTCAGTGTTAAAACCGGGGATATAACAGTCTCTCTGATGACAAAATTAGCATCAATAAAACAATGCATCCCATCGGAGAATTTTCCTGCAAGGAAGTAAAATGAGGCAGATGGCATGATATGAGCAATTTTTTTTCTTGCTTCTCTTATATGTCAAAAAATTCTTTTAACCAAACAAAATTCAAAGTGAGGAGAAAGGCAAAAATCATTCAAGAAATACAAAGAGGACCTGGATGGATGGTATACGTTTACCTATAGTTAGACTCTGCACGATGAAGAGTAAAGCAACACTGCTTACAACCCCTTGCACTTGATGAGCTCATACATAAGGAAAGGTCAAAATAGGGCTCCCATGCCCTCAGGCTCTCCTGTCAAACACCCAGGACCCCCTATCTATTCCCATCAATATGCTTGTCAACTCTACTCCAAGATGACTTTCAGAATCTGCCTATGTCCCTCCCACTGCAGTACCATCCTGTAGGCTAAGGAGGTGCCTGCCTCCACATTCTCCTTCTCTCTCCTCTTGCCCTATTTTACACAACATTTTCACAGGAATCTTCCATACTACAGAAATCACGTCACTGCCCTGCTCGAAACTCTCCAGTAGCTTTCCAAGGATTCTTGAAGCCCAGTGACATAACACAGAATCCATTCCCATGGCTTTCATGATTCATCCCCACCTAACTTTGAGTGTCATCTCTTTGTTTGCTCTTTCACTCAAAACACACGGCCCATTCTCAGATCCTCTGACACACCTGCTCATTCCTGCCTTTGCACCTGAGTTCCCTCCTCTCAGAGTCAATTTTCCTCCAAGTTTCCCCTTCTTGGTCAGTTCCTATCATCCATGTCTTATTATCCATACCATATTACCTCTTCAGAGCAGTCTTTTTTGAGCATCCAAGTTAGCTCTCTGGTGCTCTATTATCACTTCATTCTATTTGAATTTCTTTACAATTCCTATCATTATTTTCATTTTACTAATTAGTTTTTCATATCTCCCCATTAGAATGTACACACCCTAACAGTAGAGATCTTACCCATATTGTTCCAAGTGTTAACTCCAGCACCAAAACTAATGCCTAGTACACTGGTCCTCAACAATACTTGAGATAATTAATAAGATGTTCCTGAAAACATGTATGTTAGAAGACTATATGGCTAACCAATAATAATCTTAGGGTATAATATGGATTCACCTCCTGGAAAGCTAAAAATATTATAGAATCCCATAATTAATTACACTTACCTTTTTAGATAATTTCTTTTTTTTTTAATTTTTTTTATTTATTTATGATAGTCAGAGAGAGAGAGAGAGAGAGAGGCAGAGACACAAGCAGGCTCCATGCACCAGGAGCCCGACGTGGGATTCCATCCCGGGTCTCCAGGATCGCGCCCTGGGCCAAAGGCAAGCGCCAAACCGCTGCGCCACCCAGGGATCCCTTTAGATAATTTCAATAATGTAGTTAGCACTTATAAACATTTTTTAGTTTACTTTCTTCCTCTATAATTGAATATAGGAGTCAAGTGATTTAAGGGCAATGAATGTCTGCCTGAAAGAGAAATGATCTCACTTTCAGCATGCTTAATGAATATTATCTTTGTGTCAGATATACTGGGGTCTCTAGACCTATGCTTCTTATCGGCTATTTCTCATAAAATAAGGGAGCAGTCAGTGGTCAGCCCACGTTCCCTCAGATGCCTAGACCATTCTAGGAAACATCAGTTCTTAAGCACCATCACTACTCATGTCTTTTTTTTAATATTTTATTTATTTATTTGAGAGAGAGCACCAAGAGGGAGACTAAGAGGGAGAAGCAAACTCCTGGCTGAGTGGAGAGTCTGACATGGGGCTCTATCCCGGGACCCTGAGATCATTACCTGAGCCGAAGTCAGACGCTCAACTGACTGAGCCACCAAGTGCCCCACCACTTGTGTCTTTTCACAGGAGAGTTATCTCACCCTGTTGGATCCCACCATGCCTCAGCACATTGAGAGCCTGAAATTTATGCCCTTCTGGGGTTGTCCTCAAGCACTGATGAAAGGCTGCTAGGGTGAAACAATCTGGCTCTCTGGCTACAGATGAGAATAACTAAGGTGTGCACAGCACTCTCTCCACACCCTTCCTTGTTCCGCCCCCTTTCTTTTCCAGGCCACTTTCTCATTTTTCTACCAGTGTTTGCCGGGAACACAACCTAATATATTGCTTTCACATGAATCCTCATCTCAGGGTCTGCTTCTGGGAAACTCAACCTAAGACAGTTAATATAAGCAAAATGAAAAATGAAAAAGAGAATAATATTAAACATGGCTGCAGTTGTTGGTCATGTCACCGAAATTACACAACACTGCAGGCATGCAGGGAGTAATAACATGAGTACATTAAAACAATGTCAAATTGGGAATGGACAGGTCAATGGTAAAAGATTGTAAAAACTAGAAAAATCTAAAATTCACTCCACCTTAAAGAAAAGGAAACATATTATAGATGATGCGTTACAGGTGTGTTGCAAATGAGACTATGACAAGGAAATGCAATCAGGAATTCATATTGAAAGATAAGACTGATTTATTAATAAAAATACTATCAAATGAATGGGCATTTATGTTTCAAATTCTATTAAATGTTTAATTTTTAAAAAATCAGATTTGCAATGACATTTGAATAGCTATATTAACAGAAGACAGGAAAGAAATATCTTCAAAACCCTAAAGGGAAATTATTTCCATACTATAATTCTATACTCAGGCAACTATTAATTGCAAAAGGAACAGACATTCAGACGTATAAAGTGTCAAAATATATCTCTCATACACCTTTATCCAGGGAGCTCTTAGACGTGTACTCCATTAAGAACAAGAGGATAAAGCAAGAAGGAACATATATGTGATTCCAGAAACAGCATCTAACTGAAGAGAAGAGGCACAGAGGGTCTCCAGGAGCTGATGGTGATGACGTTTGTCCCTGAAGCGGACTCAGAGAGCAGTCAGGCCAGACTAGGGCTAGTTGGAATGCTCCAGCAAAGTACCTGCTCTGAAGAAGAAACTGAGAAGATATCCAAAGTGCTGGAACATGGTGCAAAGAAATTTAAATTTCTAACAGAGTATCTGGGGGTGAAGTAGTAAGCAAATGAAGTAAAGCAATAAACAAAAAAGACAATTATTAACTCATGGGAACAAAAAACATTAAAGAAAGGAAAGCTAGTCATTGCACAGCTGTGAACAGCACTTTAGAGTGACAATAACGTAACTACTGAACACTTACCTAACCAAAATTATGATGTAACTATACTGGTAAGTGGGAGAATCAAAGTGTGCATACACAGTGGTATAAAGAAGGCAAATATTAATTAATAGTGGGAAATTAAGAGTTAATGTCTGAAACTGAAAAATCATGAAGTAGCAACAAAAGCCTGTTCCCTAAATATATGGGAGCAAATATCAAAAGAAATAGTGAAAAGAGTTGAAAACAGTTGCTTGTAAGGATTGGGAATGAGACTATGGGGGTGAGAAAAAAGACTCACCTTTTTGTTCTTATACAACTGATAAAATCAAACATTAAAAAGAGAAAAAAGAGCTTTGGACCATTTCTCTATTATCTAATATTTGAGCATTTAATATTTATCCACCTCTACTGGAAAGAGCAGAATATTTTCTTTTACAGCTGTTTAATTCAAACAAGGAATCCTACATCCTACCAAGATACTAACCAATAGGTAAAGGCTTTGACTTAAGTGATCTGAAAGAGAAACTCTACATTTCCAAATAACAATAATCCCTAACATTTATCCAGTGCCTGTAATGCATATACTATTTAATTCTCATAGTATCTTTTTGAGATAGTACTACAATTATCTCCATATTACATAGGAGGAAACCAAGGATTAGGAGAGGTCAGTATCTGCTCAAGTCTCATGCCCAGAAAGCAACAGCAGTAAGACTTCAGTTTTCTCTGGTGGCAATGCCTTTTCCTTAAAAATCCACATGTCCCATGGTCTTTGCACAGTCTATATACAAATCTCACAATCTCAGGACCACCCTCTCTGAAGTGGAAACCAATTTTCTCTTCAACACACACACACACACACACACACACACGCACACACACACACACACACACACGAGCATCCCCTAACCTCTGGGTGCTTTATTTATTTTCTCCATAGCACTTCTCCATGTGAAACACCATATAGTTCATTTATTGATATGCTTTATTGCCAGTTTCATCAATCAAATGTAAGCTCCATTAAGAACAAGGATTTTTTTTGTCTCTTTTCTTATCATGACATACCCTTTTCTTGTCACATCCTTATAACATACCCATTTCTTGGCTCAGATGAGCATTAGACACATGATGGGGTCAAAAAATAACTGCTGAATTTGCTACAAATTCATGAACCTAGAATCTAAGATCTTTACCACCATATCATATTGAAAACTCTATAGTTACTCTTTGTAAATGTTGTAGAGATTATCAAATTTTGTCAAAACACAACTTATCATAAGAAGACAACATGGATGAAAACACTTTTATGAGAAATCAAGTCCTACTACAAATCCATGAAAACAGCACCTCTTCTCCCATGTACAAGAATGGATTATGGGACAACCTTAACAGTTAGTGAGTTTACTTTTGGTTTCATCAGGATTATCTTAATGTTTCCTGATAGGCAAACATAAGCAGAGGCCTTGTTGTGGTAAAGTGGGTCCATGAGTAGAGAAACATGTGCCTCGTGTTGGGGTGGGGGGGTTGTAGGCAAACAAAATAGTAAAGCATATGTTCCCCAAAAATCTCCCCAGCAGAAATCACTTGAAATTGCACAATCATTCAAGATCCTGTGTACGGTCTGTAATGCAAGACTGATGCAAGCATAATGAGGTAATAATTTAGCTTTCAAATCAATTGACAGTTGCATGAACTTAGTGGTCTGTTAGGGGATATAAGGTTGGAAGACAAGAACCCACTTGTTATGTTGTTGGTTAGACTAAAAGATAAGAAGTCTGTAATCTTTTCCAGATTTACAGCTATAAATAACTAACGGTGAACACAATAACTTCAGTAGATTACCCTTTCATACTTGAACTAACTGAGTGTTTTTTGATAAGAGGTCAATTAAGAGCTAGGGAGGCCAAGTATAGGGCTATTTAATAAATAGTCACTGAGTTAAATGACAAAGTCACTTTTGTTTCCCTTTTGTTGAGAACACATATCTGGTTTTTTATTCATCTCTAAAGTGATTTAGATTCAGGATTAGATGAACTAACTCTTCAAGACCTTCTAGTTCTTTGGATAATTGGGACTTAAAGACCGATCAATAACAGGCTTTATTTGGGACAGGAGGATTTCTTCTGATAAATTGTTATATGTACCTGATTAGTAAGTAGGTTTTTTAAAACTTCTTTAAATTTTGTTTTTATAACTATTCACTATCTTCAAAATACAAATGACAGATTAGATGTTTTCTATAATTGTCATATCTTTATCTTTTCAAGTTTATTTTAATCAAGATTTTTATTTTAATATCAGTACAGTTAATATACAGTGTTCTATTAGTTTCAGATGTACAATATAGTGATTCAACAATTCCATACATTACTCAGTGATCATCATGGTAAGTGAACTCTGTAATCCCCATCACCTATTTCATTCATCCCCTCACCTAATAGTAACCAACAGCTTCTTCTCTATAGTTAAGAGTCTATCTCTTGGTTTGTCTTTTTTTTTCTTCCTTTGTTTGTTTTCTCTCTTAAATTCCACATATAAATTAAACCATATGGTATTTGTTTTTCTCTGACTTATTCCACTTACCATTATGCTCTCTTGTTCCATCTATGTTGTTGCAAATGGCAAGATTTTGTTCCCACATATATCCTTTCAAATCAGTGTTTTTGTATTCTTTGGGTAAATACCCAGTAGTAAGGTTACTTGACTGTATAGTAGACCTATTTCTAGTTTTTTGAGGAACCTCCGTATGGTTTTCCAGAGTGGCTGCACCATTTTGCATTTCCACCAACTGTGCAAAAGGGTACCCCTTTCTCTGCATCTTCAGCAACAACTGTTGTTTTCTGAGTTGTTAATTTTAGCCATTCTGACAGGTATGAGGTGGTAGCTCGTCATGACTTTGATTTGTCTTGCCCTGATGATGACTGATGTTGAGCATCTTTTCATGTATCTGTTGGCCATCTGTATCCTTTCTTTGGAGAAATGTCTGTTCATATCATCTGCTCATTCTTTAATTGAATTATTTGTTTTGAGGGTGTTGAGTTACATAAGCTATTTATATATTTTGGATCCTAATTCTTCATCAGATATCTCATTTTCAAGTATCTTCTCCCATTCGGTAGGTTGTCTTTTAGTCTTGTTGATTATTTCCTTTGCTGTGCAATTACCCAACCATTATTATTTCCTAATATTACTCAGAGTTCTAAGTATGAGTATAGTGGGACATGTGGAGAAGTAACTACCTCTGCATAAAATATGAAAGATCTTAAATGAAAAAACCAATGGGATCATCTGGTTTGTAATCAACTTTTCTCTATTTACTTCTACTTATTTAATACAAAGACAGATTTATAAGTAATTTTGAAATTGATTTCTAAACCATTCTACTTGTCCGTTCACAACCAAATCAATGATATAACTAGCAACTCTCTATGCATGTTTTACTGGAAAATCTCAACTTGGGACTACATCTTACTTATAGTCAGGAAGAATGAATTAATTTCATTTTTTTAGCATTCAGGAAAATATCACAAGCAGTTTAATAAAAAAAATATCAATTAATAAGTCCTTAAACACTTCTAATGGCAGACCAAGAAGAAAAAGATGTCCCTGCTAAACTTAATTTATACACTTATTCATTAATTTATTCCATCAATCAGTCATCTTTTCCTTCAAATCCTTACTGAGAACCTATTTCAGTACCAGCAGACTCTGAGCAATACTGGAGAGTAAGAGATCCATATGACATAACTGTGCTCCCAAGGATCTTACAACCTCAAGGAAGAAGACTGGAATAGGCCAACAATTAGAATGTACAATAATGAATAATAGAAGGATGCTCCAGTTCCACAACAGTTCTCATCTGACCTACCGTGTGGTGCAGGGGAAGGAGCTACAATGGAGGGTGCTTAGAGAAAGTGTAAGAAAAGAGTAAATGCTTGACTATATCTTGAATAATAAAGTGAAGGTCAGATGGCACAATCTTAGTACATGCAGAGGCACCTATTTTGAAATAGTATAAAATGACCTGGAAACCACAAATAATTAACAATAGCTAACAGTTTTGAGTATCTATTTATGTATCAGGCATCTTAATAAGCATTCATTTAACAACCATACTGTGAAAGTAAATACTTCTTATAATTTATATCAGGAAACAAAAGCTCATAAGGGCTATATAAAATGTACGATTCACATAAGATTTAGAGTGGAATTCAAGTCATCTGATTTCACAACTTTTGCTCTTAACTGATCACCAATATACTGGACTTCCTTAAGGTTAATAAAAGTAAAGTGACTAAGGAAAGAATACAGACATAGCCAAATAATGATACCACACTTTGCTGTGGAACTCAGACTTGTTTCTAACAGCATTAGTAGCCATTAATAGATTTTAAGATGGGAAATTACATATACTGAGGAAAAGTTACTGCAGTTTTCTTAGTGAGAGTAAATAAGATTCAAAGGTAACAGAAGAGATGAAAGATAAAAGATACCTAATGTCATAAGATCTTCAGGGGGTAGGGTCAGAATGACTTCAGAGCTGATTAGATGTGGATGGTGAGAGAGACAACTGAGATGTCTCCTTGGGCTCTGGCTTGGACAATACAGAGATGACACTCCAGAGCTCAGATGAAAGGTGTAGAGAGGAATGGGAGAGTCATTTATGTATACAGTATTAAGAAAGGGATAGCTGTTAAAAGCTCCCCATGGAAAAGCATGACAATTTTATAAATAGGGAAAGTGGGGGTGGTAAAAGTAGAATCCAAAGAAATGCCAAATTTATAGAGTTGGTGAGGAATAACTTTTTTTAAGCCAAAGAAAGCAACCAGAGAGGCTGGAACAAACAAAAGAAAGTAAATAATGCTATAATAATGAATAGAGAAGAGCAGCTTTTAACATGAGCATAAATTACTCTTTCAAGAAAGTTGGCTGCAAAGGGTAAGAGAGAGGGTCAAATGAGGACAGAGGTTAAGGAAAGAGAGAAAGGAGTCAACATGAGGGAGAGCTTTAGGGTACAGGAAAGAGGGGAAGCTGAATGAGCAAAGGTCGTCAGTGAAATGCACAAGGGGAATTTACTTCTAACTACATCTGCCATGGGGAAAGTCCGCTTTACCCAGGTAATAAATCATAGTTTATTCTAGGAAGACAAAACTCCAAAACCACCTACAGAATCCTTCTTTGGGACCATCGGGAGCAATTTGTTTTCTACCATTTGGCAAAGGAGCTATTTTATTTGTCTAATAGAACATAAGTGGGAGAGAAAGCACTTTGGTACATTGTATAATTAAAAATGTTAAAAATCTTGATTTGCATAATTACAATTTTCAAATGATCTGCACACTTTAAATCTTCCCTCACTATAACATATTCATTCATTCATTTTTGTTTTCTCAATATTCAACAAGGCCATTCTTCTGTTTGATTGTCTCAACTGCTGTTGACCTTGGCACTATAGCAATGGCCTGACACAGAATTATGGAACCACATGTTTCCTGGGAAGTTACATCATGGATACATATTAAGTTCTTTGAAATTCTGAAGTTTGTTTCTAAGAAATTGGTATTATTATTATTTTTAAAGCAAATTATGAAATTATTGCATTAAGTTTAAATTTTGGAATAGATTGAATAGAATATAGAATACATAAAATATATAACATCTCTGTGTAGATTAGAATATATAATAGAATAAGTAATATGTACCTTTTTTCTTGATTTAGCCCAACCCAGTAATATAAGTGATATATATCTATCGCTAACTCTGTTTTAAGTCATAATAATATTATATTTAATAATAATTAAAGCATGATTATAAGAAAAAGCTAATGGAAGACATAGAGATTTCTATGTAGCTTAATAGTATAACAATGTTTATCACTGGAATAAATGTCATTCTAGAGTTGTCTTTCCATCAGGACTCTTTCAGAATGAACTGAAATTAAAGACATCTTACCCTGATAAAGTATCAGATATAGCCCTTTATTAACATTTAATGACTTTCTGCAAACTTTTACAATATTTATTGCTTTGGAAAAAATGCACGCATCAGGATTAAATTACCAAAGTTTCCAAGAGACTGATTTCATAAATGACATAATAGATATTTTATGTATTAATTTGCCAATAGTCATACATTGTTCACATCGAAAGATATCTGTGTTAGACTTACAGACAATTTTAAAAGGTTCTTAGATATATATATATATTTTTGTTCTTTGCCTAAAAGGATCCTAAGATTACTTGGCATTTTCTAAGATAGTTCATTTAACTTAATTAAAAGGAACAGAGAAAAATGTGAAAGTATTTTTCCAGCATAGATGACCATAAAAATGCAATAAAGGCTCAACGAAAGCAAAGATAATTAACCAGGATATTGCTGTGTAAAAGTTTAATTATTAAAGGTTGATATGATGCTTTTACTAATTGTTCTACATAACCAATTAATTTTTAGGAGATTAACTGGGATTCAGCTAGCACTTTTTTTTTTTAAGTTCAGGAGAAAATATAGAACATTTGATTAGTGAGTATGTTCAATTTATCTAATTTCTGTCCTTGTTATATTTTTAATACTTTAACTTATGCAACACACTCCTACCTTAGAGCCATGGCATTTACTATCCTCTGTGTCCAGAATGTTCTTCCTGCAGATATGCACATGACTTTCCTCTTTCCTTCATTCAGGATTTGCTCAAATGCCTTCTTAACAGAAATACTTGCCTTTACTGCTCTAGGTGAAACTGCATCTCCCTTCCTCCAATCTCTATCTTCTCTCCACATTATGAGTCTGTTTATGGCTTCTCTGTCCCACAGGGCGTAAACTCACACTATGGTCTGGATGTTTGTGTACTTCCAAAATTCATAAATTAAAACTTAATGCTCAAAGTGATAGTATTAGGAGTTGGGTTCTTGAGAGGTGATGAGATCACAAGGGTGAAGTGGTTGTGGATGAGGCTAGTGCCTTCATTAGAGAGACCCCAGAGAACTGTCCTCCTCCTTCCACCATGTTTTGCAAAAGGAAGTGGAAGTGGGTCCTCAGTAGATATCAAATCTGCTGGCACTTTAATCTTGGACTTCCTAGCATCTAGAACTGTGAGAAATAAATTCTGTTGTTTATAAGCCACCCAGTCTACGATATTGTGTCATAGCAGCCCAGACAGATGGACGGTTTCCTAAGAGTAGGGACTTAGTTTTGTTTACCTCTACATCTCCAGCTCCTACAATAGTACTTAGTATGTGGAAGACAATAAAATGACTATCTGTGAATGAATGAACTTAAGAATTCAGAGACGAAAAAGATGATTTATTTGATATTGAAACAAAGGAGTCACAATCATTGAATTTCACTTTGTGAATTGTCCTATTTATTTACAATAGAAAGCTCACAGCATTGGAGCCAATTATAGTCTCACTACCTCTGATAATATTTAAAACAGGGTGTAGCAATCTAACAGACACTAAGTGACAGATCCCAAAACTTCATTTTATGCCATCCTCATGCTTTCAACAACAGAAACAAAAGAAAAGCAAAACAAGCAAACAAAGAAACAAACAAAGAAAACACAAACTCACTCTGGAAGAGGTAATACAGATCTTCAAAAGATTATCATAGGTTCTTTGATAATCTGATCTTTATAGCTGGAAGAAGAAAAAATGTATACAAGATGTAATGTAGGAGCATCTTTTCTTCATTTATATATCTTTCATGATAACTATATGACTTCTGACACAACTTTATTGTTACAGAAGAAATAATTGGGCTCTGGTGAGTTAGCTTCATTTTCCCTAGCTGAAATGTAAAAAAAAATCAAGGGAAAGAGAGCAAACTGGGGGCCTGCATTTCTAGATAGGGAGAAAGTTTTTACGTTCAGCATATTGCACTACTGCCCTTAGTACACAGCATGGCATTGGCACTGGTGTTCTAGACCCAGGAAGATCATCAGACAAGGAAGGCAGTGAATAATGTACCAACTCTGCTCTAAGCATCGCCCATAGGTCAAGAGGGCCTGAACACAAATCAGCTTTTCTGTGGGTTAATACTATAGCTACAAACAATCTTCTCAGGAGTGAGATCACTTGATTGCAACTTAACTAGTGATACATTAGAAACTCCAGTCAGAAGACAGACATTTTTCGTCCCCCTATACCTTAATTCTCCAACCTGCTAGTACAAATGGAAAGTTCACAGATTCTTGATAAAAAAAAAAATAAGGTGGTACAAATGAAAACTTCATTTGGAAGTAAAAATAACAAACAGGAGAGATTAGTAAGTAAATCTGAAATCCAGACTATGATATTAATTGCTATAGTTACCTGTAAACCTAAGACAAACATTGATGACTGCAGATAGTCTCCAAAGTACTGTAATCCAGCTAGAAAATAAAACCCAACATTATTCCATTTTAAATATACTCCCACCCTAGAAGCTCTTTCAACATAACTTGTCTCCCCTCCCTTCCCCCATAGCACTCTGACCTTATATCTTTGTCCCTATGGATTCCTGAAGAGGCCAACTGGCATTACAGAATGACTGTCTTTTAACTTTTTTTTTATTATGATGATTTGTACATTTACAGAAATCCATAGAACTAATAATCAGAAGAGAGGGCTCTGAGATGTAGCTATTCAATTAAACAATTTATTCATTGGCCACCTGCTATGTGTACTGCCCTGAATGTTCCCAGAGCCCCATGGTAAGACTAAGTCTTCATCCAACAAAGGCTTTACAGTATAGTAGGAGGAAAAGGAGATACACAACTGACTATAACACACGCTAGAAAAAATGATATATGCCATAAGGGAAGGAAAGGCAAAGGCTTTGAAGGTTGAAAAGAAGACGCTGCAGGTATTTGTGGGATCCAGTATGGAAAACAGGTCATGAGAAATGGATTTTAAGCATGGCTCTTGTAGGCAAAAGCAAAGAATTAAAGAAGAATAAAGTAAGAATAGAAAGTTCGATCTATCAGATAACAGGATATATACAGTGGAGCAGGAGGGAAGAGACTGGAAGTTTATACTGTGGAAGGCCACAGATGTTAAGACGCTACATCTGAACTCAAGAGGCAAAAAAAAAAAAAAAAAACAGTATTAGAAAGAATCTGACTGCTGACTGAGGTGACAGTTATTACTATGTTTGTACCATTATGAATGATAATCTAACAGCCAGGAGAGCGAATGGAGACAGGGGAGTAAGGAGACAGGATGGTCTGTGGCAATTACCATAGTCCAGGTAACCTACGATGAGGTCTGGAATAAAGTGACAATGATGAAAATGGGCAAGAGCAACAAGGAGAAGTGAGACAGAAGAGAAAATGGTTTACAAAGGACGGGCCACAAGGGATACCAGAGAGGGGCATGTCAGTGACAATTCTGAGATATTGACTGATACTGATATATTCATTGAGATATTGTTCTAAATATAGAACACATTCCTCATTACAACAAATGAATAAACAATCCTCTATTTTACACATACAAAAAATATTGGGCCTTAGAGACTACTTGCCCAGTAGTGGCAAAGCTGCAACCTGGATTGCAAACTGCTTGGTTATATTATAACTCCTAGGAGGACATGAGTGGTTATACTACTACTACTAATAGAACCATATTTTTCATTCCAAGGTTGTTCCCAGACATACAGATTTACAACTGACAGCAACTTATCAAATGCATGCGTTTCTAATCTATTAAATTTATGTATTTAATTTTATTCACTTCTGTAATACGCACTTAATTGGTAGCACTATAGTAAAAATAAGATTTTGATGCAAATGAGGTATCAAAATAAATTAAAAGGAAATTAAAACAAGAGGGGAAATTTAACTGGAAATAGGTGATATAACAATTCTTAGAAGTCCAGATAGGAGGACAACCTAGAGAAAACAAACTTAGAAGTTAATTTCGTACTCTCCTGTTTTCGACGTAGATTAAAACAATGAATTACCTATTAGAGTATTTGACATATTTCCTCGATTTCCCCCCTAAGATGACAGAATTTGAGACAGAAATACTTATTTTCATGTTGCCTAAGGATAGAACCTCAATAAATTTCAATGTGATTTTCAGATAGTTCTTGTTTCTACAAGGAAAGGACAATATCGTCCTTTATTTTATCACCTCCAAATGCCTCCCAATAGTATGTCATCAGAGTTAGAAACTAATGAGACATCATCACACTATGGCACATAGTAATTTGAACTTGAAACACATGAAGACATTTTACAGGATTGCCTTTATACACTGACTGACTTTTGGACACACATACAACAGAGTGTCAGACCCTCAATATATATTTAGAAAACTGTGCTCCTAACAGCTAGAAAGGCTATTGAAATAAACAGGACTTCCATCTCATTTGTTCCTGGCTTCAGTTCACCTTTGTTTCCTGTAGTTGTGATTTACTAGAAGTAATTATTAAATGTAGACAGAAGACTTGGAGACTTTGGTGATAACTGCGACCAAAGCACTTCTTCGGAAATCATCATCTGTCCCAAATACTTGACCAGGCCAAGGAGGTGCCACAATGTGAAAAGAACAGAGATTTGGGAGATGGTCAATGTGGACCCCCAGCTTCTCTAAGTAGACTTTGAGAAGGCACCTACTAATGTGGCTCATGCCCGGTAGGCACTCTGAAAATGCTCTTATTTCTCTTAAATTCCTCAAGGAGGCATACACTGAGTTGGATTGAATTAGAGGCAAAGACACATTACACATGAAGAGAAGTGCAAAGGAGAGAGGTATGAGTGTGTGAGAGTGAGACAGAGAGAAAGATCATTTTTCATATATGGAGAGCTCCAGGAAGTTTACTAGAGATTATTATATATACTACAATTTAAAATTTTTGGGATCCCTGGGTGGCGCAACGGTTTGGCGCCTGCCTTTGGCCCAGGGCGCGATCCTGGAGACCCAGGATCGAATCCCACATCGGGCTCCCGGTGCATGGAGCCTGCTTCTCCCTCTGCCTATGTCTCTGCCTCTCTCTCTCTCTCTCTCTCTCTCTCTCTCTGTGACTATCATAAATAAATAAAAAAATTAAAAAAATAAATAAATAAAATTTTTGAAACACCTGAAAACTAATATTACCCTGTAGTTTGAACTGACTGGAACTTAAATAGAAACTTGAGAAAAAAATAAAATACTTAACAAAATAAAGTATAATGTAATAAAAATCCATATATTACCATTTCTAGAAAATTAAAAAAAATTGGAACATAATTGGTGCAGTTGGTTCCCAATAAAATCTACATCCTCAGCTCTGCATTTACTTTTTCTGGAGGTTATAGATTTTGGGGGCTACCTCTTGGCATATTTTTCATTTCTGAGAAACATTTATAGCAGAAGGTGGATCTTTTTATTTGCATAAGTCACTCTCCAGCCCTATGCTGCCAATGTTTACTAAGATTTTCAGCACTAGATCCCAGGTGGTCCTAAGGCATTCAGTGCTACAGGCTAAATAAATAAGATACTCCATGTTCACTCAATAAATAAAAGGGGTCATTTTGGCAAGTAATCTGGCTTCTGAAAAGCAGAGAGGCAAACATTTAGCTGATCACTCGTCTCCTACCATGATGAATATGAGAGTATTACAGATGAAATAGCAGGTGGACAACCAAACATGGGTAGCCACTTGCTAAACAATTCCTTCTCCACACACTCCTGAAAATGCTGCTGGACAAGATTTGGGGAAATGTTAAGTCCTGAATTGGGCTGTCTCTCTTTTTTTTAAGATTTTATTTATTTATTCATGAGAGACACAGAGAAAGAGAGAGGCAGAGACACAGGCAGAGGGAGAAGCAGACTCCATGCAGAAGCCTGATGTGGGATTCGATCCCAGGACTCCAGGATCACACCCTGGGGCTGTCTCTTTAAAAATGAGATCCTGCAACTTCCAGTCCAGGAAAACTTTTGCTTGTGTATCTTCGAACCCAGTGGGCCCACTGGAATATTTGTCACGACCAGCCCCTTTGATTCATCCAATTCATCACATGCCCTTTTGATGACAATTTGGTTTCCCATATAAAGAAATAACATACTGCTTGACATGGAATTTGTGTTTGTTTACTCTGACAGTGAATTCTTATAGGGATTCAAAAAAAAAGCTTTGATTTGTGGTTTAATTTTCTGTATCCCTCAACAAAATGACCCCTAACACTGTATCATCATGCCCTGCATAATGCCCTATGTAATTCTTCATTTAGAGCAGTAAATGAGCATTCTAGTAACTAGAATAATTATCGATGTACACACAGACACACACATAGTCTACAACATATATTTGTGTGTGTGTATGCTTATAAAGAGATATCAATACAATCTTAGCCTTTGGGTACAAACATCTTTCAAAACATGAGTTTATCTGAACATCGGGGTCCTCAGAACCATTCCCATTACTATGGTTGCTTAGCCAGCCCCACTCTCAATTAAGGCTTCCAGCACAACACCCACTGTTTCCTAGAATTTGCTGATACTAACCTCAGCTCCTTCCACCACCCTGCCTCTTCGATAGTACATAGAACTCATTTCCTGTTCATTAGGTCATGATATAGGTTCAATAATATCTGATTTTGATCCACACAGTCTGACCTGAAGTCCATTAGCCTAGATTCTCAAGTTCTACTACCAAGACGAGAACTAGCTGCAAAGCTCTAAATACCACAGGTTATGCTCTACTGAGATCTAGCCTGTATTCCCCCTAGAACCCTGAGTTATCCTCACCCTTAAATGCACTCATGTATCTGGGCAAGCTATATCAGTCTTAACTTTCTCATCTGTAAAATAGGTTTGGAAAATCAAAAAGATAATGCTAAAAAATGAGAGTTCAACACATGTTATGTGGAAACACTTTTAGACTCCTTTCTTCCTGTGAATGGGTACTTTTCATTTATCAATCTCCTATCTCCCTAATAAACTCACTCTCAAAATGACAGGAGAAACAACACATTCACACTACCTTTCCAAGTCTTCACATAAATCTAATATATCTTTGTTTAGCAGGTTAGCTTTGTCAAGCCAATCATCTGTGTCATTCTCACTCTTCAAATACAATCGTACTGACATATGGGGCAGCTGACTATATTCTGGAGAGGTTAAATAAAATTATAAAAGCAAAAGCTTTGATCTTCTGGCCCGAAGTGTGTCTGATGAATACAACTGATAGCTCTGTGCTTTGATATGTGTGGTCTTTTTTTCTTAAAAAAAAAAAATGTTATTTAAACATGTCTTTATTAAGCATGATGAAACCTTCAGAAAAGCTAAACTAGATAAGTGTGTTTTTCTCTTTTGTTAAATAAACTTTTGAATATGTCTCCTTTTTTTCAGAGAAGAATTCTTTAGTAACCTTTAAAGAGCAGACAATGCCAAAATTATTTAAATTATTATTAAATTATTATTATTAATTTAACTTATTTACCTAGAACATAGAAAATACAGAAAATTCCTCAAATTATTTTTAAGGTAAGCATAAATATAATATTTAAGTAAAACCCTAATAATAGTAATATGAATATAAATATGTAATCAATTGCATTTATAGAAGAATAATGAAGCAGAATTTTTTTAAAATTTATCAAGTAGAATGCATCAATATACCAAAAAACACTTCCAGACACGTTGAAAGAAAATGGGACCCCTGTAACTGCTCGTGGGAATGTAAAATGGTGCAGCTTCTATGGAAAACAGTATGGAGATACTTCAAGAAATTAAAAATAGAACTGCCATATGAGCCAACAATCCCACGGCTGGATATATATCCAAAAGAACTAAAAACATGTCTTCTCATGTAAAAATTTATATAAGGCCTTATGAGGTACATCCATGTCAATTTGACAATAAGCTCTGGTTTAATATAAATTTTTTCTCTGGATTTACTCTTTCTGCAAACTTAAAAAAAGAAATTTTTGCAATTTCCATGGCCTACAGAGCAAATGTAACTTTAAAAAAATGAAATTACATGTTTACAAATTGGTGCTATTCTGAACTATCTGAAAAACAGTATAGACTGTTTTTAATTCAATAATTACAACTTACATGCTTACAACTCCTTAGATGCCATTATCAGCTACAAAGAAATAATGTACACACTGAAAAGCCCTTGTTTGTATTGCCCAACAGTTATCACATATGTAAAAATAAATAAATAAATCTCTAAATCACAGGCTTGTTTTATAATAATTATGAAGACCTACTGGCATGGGGATTCTTATTTTAGGGACCATTCTGAGCTTCAGGTGTTCCATAAACCCTTGATTTTGTACACAAAAACATGATACACATTTTTCTAGATAGAGCTTCTACTGCTTTCCTAGATTGTGAAAGGAGCCCATCATACTCCCTCATCAAAATATACATAATAAGAAGTTAAGAGTTTTACACTTTAAGAGAAATAAAAATACTGGAAAGAAAGTAGAGAATTAAATCTAGACTGAATTAGTGTGGTCAGAAAGGGAAAATTAGGAACCTCAATATCTCTCTCTCTTCTCTTTTTTTTCCCCCTTTAGGTGCCAGAAATCACAAAGTTATTTTTATCGCCAATGTGACAAAACTTACTCAGAGAAGGAGGGTTTTGGAAGCACCAGTTATTCTCACTGAAGTGTGCTCCAACACCAGGGGCTTCTTACACAAAGTGCCTGGCCCCAGCTAAGGTTCTGTAGGATTGTGTTGGAGCCTGGAATCTGCACACTTAACAGCACAGGGGTGGCGGGGAGTGATAGATCTAGGTAACCAATAGAAAAACCTGATGAGAAACACTGCATTTCTTCCAATCCACTAAAAATTTCTCCTTTAATAGTTTGTGCTGTATTGTCATTTGTAAACTAGGCATCCTGAGGCAAGATTCTGTTTATTGTATTTTTTCTAAAGAGCAATAAAAGTTATTATAGATGCCATAATATAGAGTTATAGAGCTAATCTATGAAAAAAGAAAGACTTATATACCAATGCTACTTTCAATAATTTTCAGGATAAGAAATGACAATCTCAAAGGCCATCTTGTTGACTGTTGTCCCCTAAAACAGGAATAAATAAAAAGCGGATAATCACAAATTTATAGTGCTGTGGAATTGAAGATGAAAACATAAATAAAATTCATTTTATATTCCAGACAGTGCCTCAGTTTAACAACAGTTTTGTTTACATCCCTATAATTCTAGGATCATAGAATCACAATGCTTTCAGAAAAAATTAGGAGACTTAAACTTTGATTAATCTTACATATCTGGGGGAAAAAAGAAAGTTTTATTCCCAGTTCTAATACAAATAGGCTATATAAATTTAACAGCTCATCATGATAAGTGAAAGAGTGAGAAACAAAGAAATCAAGGATACAGGCAACATTTCATCTATTATTTCCAATTTGATTTAAGTAATAGGTCATTTGAAACTATAAAAATCTTGAAATACATTGTAGAAAGGTAAAATGGCACCTAATTGTAAAACTTCACAACAATATGACCCTGATAATTGCTAAAAATGCATTTACACCCTGCAAGGTACAACTAATAAGGTCAACCTAAAATTCTTCAAACGTAGCCATCCTTTTAATCATTTTTCTATACGTCTAAACAATACAATTAATTATTTGGCACTTACGCAAGCTTGCTATGGTGAAGCCGTGTGAACCCAGACGTCATCAGGCAATATTTATGTGCTTGGTACACAAATAGCCTTGTCACTCAGAACTTCCTCCTTAATGCAAAAACACCAGCATATCTGTCTAATTTCTATCATCCTGGGACATAGCACGTGCAGTACAATAAGGGTGGCTGACAGGAAACTGCAGTAACCTTGGCTAGTCTAGAATAGTCTGACCAGGATGGGTGGCAAATATGGTGCTCTGAGAAGTATGGAGGCTCCCAACCACAAAGAATGAGGGCTAGAAAATATCATTTTTCACAAATTACTTCTGGGTCAATTTGCAATAGTCAAAAGCCCTCTTAAATGACATTCACATAAAAATACAAATTTAAATGTTTGTGATCTGAATTGGTTTCCAGAATCCGTAGGAAATATGATGTCACCTTGGCAGTATTTTTTATGTGCCACCCAGTTTCTAAATGTCAGACTTAAAACATCCAAGAATATTTTTCACTAAGTTTGCCTCAGCCATATGTACTGTGATAGAAGGGCAACAATATTTGTTCACAATATTTTAATTCACCAAAATTAGGGATGAGCTCCTGGGAGGAAAATCCATAAATGCAGTACGTTGAAACCTATGCCAATGAAGTGATTAATAAGAATTTCAGACCGAACCTAAAGTTCACATAAGAGGTCAAATTTGTTCATGTACAGGGGTATGTTACCCTATTTCCTCGTATAATATTTTATTTTATCACTTCCCGAACCCATCTCTACTTAACTGACAATGAATTTCAACTACAACGACCTTCTGGGCAAAGCAGAGGTATGAATCCCACTCCAAAAACAGTAAAGAGAATGTTTCTGTTTCAGTGATTGGTCTACGTGAGGATGAAAACAGGACTATTCACTGGAATCCTGTCCCAGTCAAGGGAAATTCTGGAAGAGCAAAGCTATTTTAGATCTGCCTCAGCATTCAGCATCCTTCTAGGAAAAGCTTGAAGATCTAAATAAGTTAATGGTCTCATGATTCTATCTCAGAAAAGTTTCTGAGACCTTCTGTCGTCACTTGCGCACTAAGTCTCACTGTCCTGGTCTGTAAAATGTGGATATTGATGATGACTTTTTAAGGTTGCTTTGAAGGTAAAATGTGATCATGTATGTAAAGCATTTGGCACAGTGCCTGGTATATACAGAAAGAACTTAAGTGTAATAATTATGTTTAATAATGGTAATTATTAATGCTAATATTTGAATATCCAAAACTAAGTTTGACCCATGGAAAATCTCCATTTCCAGCAAACAGTCCAAGCACAGCTCTGGTGACATCTTTCCTCCAAAGAGCAGATAAAGCCAGACAACTTGGCATGCGGCATATGTTCTAAAATTGTATAAGCTACCAAAGGCAATGGAAAAGCAGATGAGAGCATTTTAAAAATTAAAATGCCTTTTGATTGCTCTGTGTTATGTCCCGTGTTGCAGAGAGGCACTGTCAGAATCAGTAGCTTTATAAATGATGGATTTTGTACAGCATAAAAAGGCATGGCAAAGTATATTTTAAATTTTGTTTTCAAAGCATCGATTCCCAAACATCTTTGAAATTAAATTTCCCTCATGGTTCACCTTTAAACCCCTTCCCCTGCTCCAAGAGAAAAATAAGAAAAGAAATATTCCCCTTTATGATTCCATCTAAAGGTAAATTGCAGATAAACATCAGAAATCACAGGAATGAATTATTTTTTGAGTCTGATTTTTCTCTATTGAATATTCTCCTCCTTTTTGTCATTACTCCAAGTAGCTGAGTGTCACTTGTATTTACTTCTTTCCTTATGTTTTCAAAAATTAATGAAAAGGCTAGTGTTTCTAACATAGCGCTTTGTTTCTGCCTATCTGATAATGTAATAACCAAGATTTCATTATAGCATAATAAATGTTTGTAGAATGAATGAATGGAATGTCAAGTCTAATTCTCTGCTTTCCTTTTTATTAATATTAGATTTCCTATAGGTTTTCTCTTCTTTGTGACCACTTCACTTGAGAAATCTGAGCAATTTCTTACTTAGAATTTTTTTACTATGTACTTTGCCTGCAGAATAGATACCACTGAATTTTTCTATTAACAATTTGTGAATTATATATAAAAAGGGCATTGCATTTTACCAAACGTGGCATATATTCATTTACATTGACTAAGCTTAAGATAAAGTCAATGTTTTTCACAGGGGTAATTACTAAATTCCCACTATCATATAGAGATTTTTTTTTTCAAAGTAAAAACGAACTGCAAGTAACTGGTTTTTAAAAATTTGCCATTCCATTAAAATATGTTATTTTGTTTATTATACTGTGTGGTACACAGTATAAAGAAACGTGGGCTATTAATGAATCATAGTGCTTATTTCAGATACATCAATAATTATACTCAACGTGATGGTAATGATACCAATCTATGGAACGCCTGGTGTTATCATTCTAAGTCTCTTAAGGATGGGGCACCTGTTAAATTAAATTAATGCCATATAACGGCACACATCTGACTTGTTCCTTTCTTGATTCCACAGATTTATTTGGAGCACCACAACTACTCTACACACCCCAAATTCCTTAAGGTGTTTTCCTTCACAGTGTATATGTATAACACTGGAAGTGACAAATGAAGAGAACTTTCAGAAAGAGGAGCTTCTACTAAAATGCAGTGGGAGTAGTTTAATGCAGGAAGAGTTAGAGCAACTAGGCAGTAAAAAGGTTGTTCCCACAATGAACACGGGTACAATGTCCTTTGATTACTCATTGTCTCCTTCAAAATGCTTGTCTTATACCATATGATTTCACTTATATGTGGAATCTAAGAAACATGGGGGGGGAGTGGTGACAAGAGAGATGCAAACCATAAAACAGACCCTCAACTACAGAGAACAAACTGAAGGTTGCTGGAGGGAAGGTGTGGGGTGTTAAGTGGGCGACAGGTATTAAGGAGGACACTTGTGATGAAGCTCTGCGTGTTAAGTGATGAATCACGAAATTCTACTCCTGAAACTAATATTACATTCTACAGTAACAAACTAGAATTTAAATAAACATCTGAAACAAACAAACAAACCAAACCAAACGCTTGTCTTTGTTGGTGACATTAACCCATCACTGGCCTTTCCTGTGAAAACAAAACAAAACAAAGCAAAACAAAACGCATCATTTTGGCAACTTGCAAGTGTCTTAACAGTAGTTGTCTTTTGGTCCTTCCCAGTAAAGCAGAGGGGAATGTGACTTAGTCTTTTTACCCTCAGGCCTCTCAGGTCAACTCAACAGCTAATCTGATTCCTAGCATCCTTGCTGTTTGACTGAGCTCAGGGGGGGTGATCTGTAATGAGTACCCTGAGAGAGTTCTGATCACGTCCTACAGCATTCCCAGTGCACATGTTCAGCAGCTTGATGCTCAGCCCTGGCACAGATACAAAGAAACATTTGAAGAAAGGGGGGAAAAAAGAGAAAATAAACCCTGAATCATCTATTCAATCACTTAATAAATATTTATGAAGCCATTATTTTTAATATTTTGGATAAGGTGTTATAGAGGTTTGTGAGAGAAAAGGAATGACATATCTGCTTTTAAAGACCTTCCAATCCAAGAAATACTTGAACATAGAAGTTAAAGAATATGGCATTCTGGCCCTTATCTCCTTGGATCCCTTTACCATCTTCCCGTACCCCAACCCCAAGTGCACTCTCACCCCCAACCAACACCAACATCTGCAGTTCCTCGTTGGAGTGATGCCCACAAGATACCAGAACTGCTCGGCCAACGCCCACAAAAATTAGCAAGCGCCAGGAATTACACACTACCTCCCTGCCTTCAGCCAACCTCATTGCCTTAGCCAATGACTAAAGGACTTAAGACAAAAAAATACTCCAGGCCCCTTGCCTCCTAAATGGGACACTCAGTAGTGTGCCTCACAGTGTCCCAGGAGCTTATCCTCTAAGACCGAGTCATGTTACTCCCACCCGCTGTAGGATTTTCCTGGATATCTCACCCCTTACTTATCTTCCTTCCATTTAATGTCTTTCTTACCCTGCCTCGGGTTTTTTCCAGGGATACTTCCCAATGCACAGGAATCCCATCTCAAGGACAGCTTCCGGAAACAGGTTGCTACTATTATTATTACTAAGGATGATTGAAAATAATACAAAAATGAATGAGAAAGATTCCCAAAAAGTTACACACAATGACAGGACTCATTAAGCAAGTACAACAAAGGAAAGGGATATTAATTTACCAACGTCTTAAAAGGCCTTGAGTGTTAAGAAAATGGGCTTGTATGTCATTTGAAAGAAAATGGGAAATTACTGGCTCAGTTGGTAGAGCATGAGATTTCTGATCTCGGGGTTGTGAGTTGGAGAGCTACGCTGGGTGTAGTGATTACTTAAAAATAAATTCTTTAAGAAAAAAAGAAAATGGGAAATTACTGAAAGGTTTTAAGTAAAAGAATCCCCATTATGTGATTTTAGAAGTTCAGCTTGAATAATTCAGTTGAAATGTCACTGAGTCCTAGAATTTTCCTGTTCTTTATGTTGTAATATGAGACCTCTTCAAAGGTAGACAACAGAGAAGGGGCTGTGTTTTATAGCCCCTTCTCTCCAGATATGGAAGCTGCCATGAGAGATAGTGAAGAAATACAGCAAACTACCCAGAATCCTGATTATTCTAAAATGCGGATGCACCCTGACAATGAGCACGTCTCCTGGTCGCAGTTAAATTATTCCTGGTCCTTAAATGCACTGTGGCAGTATGCAAACATTCACACTTTAAAGTCATGGAAGTCGGCATTAGCCTGCAGATTCTTCACCTCGTCTTAGAATCCCACTGTCATGTATGACTACTTATCAATCCAACCTATATGCACCAATATGGGTTTCTAAAGCTTCTCTCACCTTTTACCCACAAGATAATAGGAAAATGGTTCCAGGCATTGATGCATATAGTTCCATTACTGCAATGTTTTACTTGTTGAGACAGTATTTCCACCCTCATCTAACAATACCTATCATTACAAGGTTTTCTGATAAGAATATTTACTATTTCTTTCTTGGCTACAGATGGAGTTCATTGACTATCTTTAAAGGTCCTTATATTTGAAGGTCTTGACATTTAAACCACCAATTCTCACACTAGGTATACAGTAGATCATATGGGACCTTGATAAAATGACTCCTCCCTACCTTCCCCCTCCCCCCAAAAAAAACAGACTCCCAGACTCCATCCCAATCCAATTGCCTAGGCAAGATTTTTAAAAGCTTTTCAGGTGCTTCTCAACAAAGCTAGCATAGAGAACCACTAGTTTACATTGATAGGTCTGCATTTGAGACACATCAATTTTAATATCAAATTTGAGAATTTGGGGTGGCATTTAAAAATGGTGCATTTAAAAATAATAATAATAATAATAATAATAATAATAATAATAACGGTGCATTTGTATAATTCCTGTCCATTTATAAATTATTCTCACAAATATCATCCCTATGAGACCAAAATAGCATTTATTTGAGTCATTTTAAAGAAGAGGAAACAAATCCTTAGAAAGATTTTATGATATACTCATGGCTGTATAATAACATCTGGTACAACCAGGACACACCTAATTCCTGATACTGAGTTCCATCTATCAAGGAATAGCCACTTGGGCTGATGCACCAAAACACAACATCCTACCAGGGAGGGAAGGATGAATAGATGGACACAGGATTTTTAGAGCAGTGAAACTACTCTGTATAATACTAAAATGGTAGGTGTATGGCATTATACTTTTTCCAAACCCACTAAATGCATTATACCTAGTGAACCCTAATGTAAATTATGGACTTAGGTGATTATGATATGTCAACGTAGGTTCAGTTGTGACAAATGTACCAGGCTGGTGAGGGTTCTTGATCACAGCAGAGGCAATATATGAATGGGGCAAGGTATATATGGAAGTCTCTGCACTTTCCTTTCAATTTTCCTGTGAACCTAACATTGCTCTAAAAAATTAAGTTTATTTAAAAAAAAAAAGTAACTTCCTTCAGACCCTCTTTGTTAAATACAGTGCAACTATCTGTGTATGTTATTTTTTTTCCTGCTTGGTTTAAATGTTTTAATATGAACTAAGGTGAAGGAGATCATTACTACTGTAAGATGTAATCCCTTTCCACCATCTTTCAGCAAAATGACATGCATCTATTAAGAATTCTCCTGAGTCAGCTCATGATGAAATGCCTTTAAATGCTATAGAATATGTTTCCTTTATGTGTGTTCATTAGGTGGGAACATTTGTTCACTATGGTGGATATACATGTATTGATAATGACAACCCAGGCTGATTTAGAAAGATGCCAGCACATTTGGGAGTCAGGAGCCTTTTAGAATTCTTAGGTCAAGAGTTTGTGCTTAGGTCAACAATTTCTCTTGGTTCTTTACCATCCTACACAGTGCTATATAGAATAACCCAAAAGGGCATGTTTATCCTTGTATCCTCACATCCAGTACAGTGGCTGGCCCAGAGTGAGTACTCACTAGGTATCTGTGAATGAAAGAATAATCAAGAGACAGGTGTGTGTGTGTGTGTGTGTGTGTGTGTGTGTGTGTGTGTGCATGTGTTAATGGAACGGGAATGCCTCTAGAAAAGAGATTTTCAACAGTATTTTCCATTAGCACCCTCACCAGGAGGCCTAGGTTTGAAGAACGTTGAAAAAACAAGAAGCCCATGCACAAATACTGCTTGCTACTTTTTCCTATGAAGAACTAACTGCTCTCACAACCTAATTTTCCTTGATGCAATGTTGCTGGAGAAATCATTTTCTATTCCTATTAGCATCTCACTTATTTCTTCACAATTGAGATAATATCACCTCTAAAAGGCAAAACATAGATCACAAAGGATTAGAAGTGTATGCAACAGATGTCTACAAGTTAGACTAGATAATTTCATAAAAAGCCCATGGGGTAGAGATTTCAAATAAAAACAGTGCTTAGCTACATACATCTCTTCCTTACTCGGCCCCACGTTTTGATAAGGATAGAAGCAAGTATTGGGCTCACTTTTTAAGTAAAGAAGCAAAAGCACTACTATTCTAGATGAGGTGGCAGGAGAGGGTATTATCTTTACCTTATGGGGAATTAAATAAGCAAAGAAAATCCATTCATTCAAAGCCAGTTTCAGAGTCTTTTCTACCCCACCTAGGTATGCCTAGAAATGAGAGTTGAAAGCCTAATTCCAACTCAGCATGTACACAATGATTTCTGCTCAGAGGTTAGCACATTAATAGGGCTAAAGACGGGTCCTTTCTAGTTAGAAAATAAGATGTAGATAAAACAAGCAAAAACGTAAGCTTCTAAAAGTATAGTCATAAAATTAAAGTGGACAGAATTCAAAAAGATTAGCATGAGTCAGAGAGACTTGGTAAAATTGTCACGGAATAAGAATGGAGAGTACATGAAGAGACTGAAGAAGAAAGAAAAAAATGGTTAGCATACAAGTTGAATAACAGAAGTCAAAATTTTATATGACTTTCAAATTAGTCTTTTTATTTAGGACGTTTTTACCATCTGTGATATGGCCTCTTCTCTATTACTATATAGAAGTTTAAGATATATAATAAAAATCAAGAAATGAAGAGAAATACAAAATATGTGATTCACTTGAGATAAATAATATAGTATTGAATATAAGTATAAAAGGGAAATACATGACATAGAGCAAAAATTGTTAAATCTCTACTTCTCATGTTGCTTTAGTATTTTTCTTTTTGATGGCTGCATGTCTACTTATGAAATGTTTGAAGGTTATTACATTCTGTTTCTGTCAAAAGACTTTTAAACTATTTGAATCCCATGCCTTTTTTTTAAGTATCACAGATGACTGGATTCTTTATATTATCAAATTGTTTCATGTCATAGAAGATAACACATTTGATAGTATTTGTAGTCAGACCCAATTCAGAAACATAGCAAGCTATCCGCAAAGGAAAAAAAAATACATGTATTGATTTTACTCCAAGTATATAAGCCTATAATCAGAATATTCTACTTCAACATCTATTTTTCTCAAAAGCCTGAAATGACCCCTCAAAAACCAAATGGTATCTATTCAGTTGGGATTTAAAGCTGTTTTTCAATTAACATCTTAACGCAAATTTCTGCAAATTTCTTCTTCGGTAATGTTTAATTCTTTTGTTCGATTTTTCCCTCTGTCACTCAAACTAAGTAATCTAGTTCAGTTTCACTTGTTGAGATTTAGCCACAGGCCTGCCTACAACAGCAAATATCTCTCCGAATGAGTCTACCTAGAAATACGCTCTTGATGAAGAGTGTATCTCCAATACTACATAAATACAGAAGCCACATGGTGAT
The DNA here is from genome assembly GCF_048418805.1 of Vulpes vulpes. NCBI lineage: Eukaryota > Metazoa > Chordata > Mammalia > Carnivora > Canidae > Vulpes > Vulpes vulpes. The sequence goes on from NC_132780.1 coordinate 58,785,231, forward strand.
ATGGAAAGAACCCAAAATTGTACTTAGTAATAATCACATCTGTTAGACCTAACCTAGCAGGGCTGGGATCACATGATCTCCTAGCTCCCTTCCAGGACTAAAATTCTATTCTGCTTGTGTGATATGAATAAATCTGTAAGCTTTCCCATCAAATCTAGACCATTACTTTCTTCAGACAATGCCATTGATGATCAAGCACATACATTTATGTCCATGTGGTATGATTAAACTCTGCTCCTTTCCCCCCAGACACGTGTCCTGGTGTTAATCTAAACCCACATGGCCTGACAGTTACTTCACCTGTTCAGAAAACACACATATATTAGCTACCTAGAAATGGCTAAGGGGAGCAAGCAGTAGAGATTCAGCAGAGACCAGCTAAATGGGATTTTAGCGACAGATGACAAACATTCATCAGAGAGAAATAAACCTACAAACTTGGGGATTCAAAATCAAAATTCCAACATCTGGAAGATGGTAGTGAAAATAAGGTAGAACTAATTCTTCCTTCATAGCCCATGCTTTACCCACTTAGTTCTTCAATATATATGTGTAACCATTTCTTTCTTCCAGAATCACTCTCCTTGTAACTCCTTAAGCTAACTTCTCTTCATGTTCAAGACTTCAAATAACTATGTTTGTTCAAGAAACTTTGTCCAGCTCTGGCAAGTTTGCTGTATTATCCTGTCATTCTGTTGTATCACCCGTACCCCCCTTCCTCATTCTAATGTTTACTATGCTATATTGAAATTGCCTATTTATTTAAATCTGTTTCCATCATATAGCAACTAGGAAAATAAAATACCTAGTTGGCTATCAGTTTAGGAACATAAGATATTAGTGTTACATCAGGAGAGAGATATTGAGACTAGAAACCTGAATGTCTTATTCACAGTTGTAGTTCTTAACCCATAGCACAGAGACTAGTCAATAGGAAAATAATGAAGTATATGTTATCTGAATAAAGAAGTAAATTAAACATTTTAAAAACAAAACTGTCCAAGAAACCAGTAAACCAAGGTATGGATTGTATGGATTGCATTGATAAGTATGCAAGACCAGGGCCTTATAATTAATAGGTGTGGGATAAAGGACTAGACCAGAGAAAAGGAAAAGTGCACACTGCTGGAGCCCAAGTAGAAGTTCAGAAAAAACTTCAGACACACAGACTTCAGGATTCACTAAAACTACCAGCATAGCAGTTCTTAGATGTCCCTAATTTCTGAACAAGAATGATCTTCCAACATGGAGCACAACTAATCCTGTAAGTGGAGGTCAATGTAAAGCACAGGTGTAGAAAAGAATGAAATCAGTCATCTTTGCCCAGATCCTGAGTTTGAAAAGTTCCTAATTCCAAAAGAGTCTATTAACCTAATTATCACTGTTATGGACTAAAAATCCGTACTGCCCCTCTCTACCACTCCCCTGCCCAATTCATATATTGAAGCCACAACTTCCAATGTGATTATACCTGAAGACAGAGCTTATAAGGAGGCAATAAAGGTTAAATTAGGTCAGAGGGTGGGGCTTAATCTAACAAAGCTGGTGCCCTTATAAAAAAAGGAAGGGACACCGGCTTTCTCTCCACCATGTGAAGACACAGCAAAAAGGAGGCATTTGCAAATCAGGATAAGAACCTGCAACAAGAATCTAAGCAGTTGGCACCTTGATCTTGGACTTTCCAGCCACCAGACTGGTGAGAAATAAATTCTGTTGTTTAAGCCACCCGGTTTTTTTTTTTGTTTTGTTTTTTTTTTTGTTATGGCAGCCCAAGTAAACTAATATGTGCATCAAAGTTAATTTTTGTGTATAATGTTCCAAAATCAATTGAATAAAGTTTGTTTTGTCAGCATTATTTTACCCCTTGGGAGTGGAGAAACAGCAAAAATGGATAGCTACTGATACTGGTAGACAAACACTCCTAAAATCACAATGGGCTAATTAACACTTCCACTTCTTCTACTGTGGAATCGGCCCATTATCTGCTGACAGTATCCAACAGTTTACCAGCCAACACAACTGAGTTCTCAATGATGTTTTCTGAACCCATGCTGCATCTGTCATTCTGTAAAAGTCATGCTATAGCTGCTTCCAAAGCTGCATGACTGACAAGCTTATGAAATAACTGATCCAAGAAAACTCAAGCCAAGGTCTTTACGATGATAGAGAATCCCTTGGCTGTTGCTCCTGTTAGTTCTGCTGCTTTTCCTATTGATGAAAATGATTGAAATGTTCTAAAATCCCTCAGCAGCCTGGGTGTTGAGGGTTACTTAGGGCTGTCACAGTGAAGCTGTTCCTCTGGCTCTTGGTTCCGTGACTGTCTTCACGAGATGGGCACCCGACCCAGAATGTCACATCTGGGAAACCTTCTCAGAATGCGTACAGCTTTGCCATTGATGAGGGATGGATGCCATAAAGGAAAGCTATTCAGGTGTGACTTACCATCGCAACTGAACTCTTCGCTGCAGTGATAAGGGCAGAGGCCTGCTTGGTTTCCATATTTGCCATATTATATGGCATTGTAAAGCAAGTCACCCTCTTCAGTCTTATTTGTCCATGTTTAATTACTACAGCTTAAAGAAACACACTAGACTCTGACATCTCACTATCACAACATTCACTATAGGGTAGCGTTTGGTATTAGGCCAGTTTATTTTGGACTCCATTCAAGTGAATTTAATTAAGAATATCTAAAGCACCTTGTTATGAGATAATCTTACCTGCAAATTGGTCCCAATGAGAGTGGTATGTTAAAGTTCCCAAAGATGTGGTCAAAAAAGAAAAAAAGAAACTTAAGTTTCTCCTTCTATTTGAGTACAAATACTGCTCTATTCACATCCCTCACACCAGGCAATTTTCCTAGTGCAAGTGCAAAAGAATAGTTGTGCTAAGGTCCAAGAGTGCCTGAGTCTGGGGATTTTTATTGGATTTGACATTGTACTAAAAATACACAAAGGGTAGAAGTTCCATTGGTTTGCAACCTCAGCCAAATGTGAAATGGAACGAACAGTAATAATTCTAATGGTCTGAAGGAAATAATGCATTTTCCTTTACATAAAGATAAAATCCTATAGAGAATATACTTTGAATATTTTTCTAACAGCCCTATAGTAAAGAGTGATAGATGGTACATAAGTTATGAAATGACCAAATAAAATTAATGAAGAGGTCCTTTCTATCATATTTAAGTCCCAATAATATGAGATCAAGTCTTTTGCAGACTTTTTTCCCCTTTTTGGTCTTTGAAACCACAGTGCATTTTGAATACTCAATAAAAACCTATATAATGCTTTCATATTTTTTAAGTACTATAAAAGTCTAATAAAATGTATTTCAAAACACATTTGAGGAAAAGTACCTCAAATACATTTTAGACGCTTGACATCCATGACTTCTTTGTTCTTTATTTTGAGAATGATAATTACATAAAAAATTAGCTGGAATTATAAAACTATAACCAGATTTTATATTATAAAAATATAAGCAAACTTACAAAACAATTACAAGTTTTTCCTCAATCAAACATCCCTTTTGGTATAAATATGGAGTTTTTTGCTTGCAGTTTTGCAAGCCTAAAAATCCATCTCTAAGTGAAAGAAAAAAACTGAATGTTTCATTTTTTTTCTATGTGCGTATAATTTTTTGGCACAAGAGATATAATTTATATGTAAATTTTATGAATACAACTTTCATAGTTTAAAAAAGTAAATATTTTTAGAACATCATATAATCATATAAAGAATACAGCATTTGCCTAAGTACTCTTTGGATAATAGTAGTAATTAAACATACACAAACATACATACTTAGACGTGCACATACATACAAAGTATTTGTCAACTACAGTTCCTGCCATATCTATTGATGGCCACAGGTTATAAAGAAACCACAGAAGAAAAATGACTTAGAGGTAACTATTAGTTTATTCCTAATTTTATGTCAAAAATAATATCTATTTAATTAAAAACATGGAAACCAAAACCAAAAATTATATAGCAAACCAACTTGTTTTTAATCAAGTCCAGTTAATACGGAAAGTTTTGAATGGGTTGATTTATTTTTCAGAGGGTCATATGTAGTATTTTCCTTAATACTGAAAACATCTTTCTAATAAATTTATATGTATATATAAAAATATAAAAAGTAAAAATATATATTGCATATAATATATTAAGAATAACATATAAAAAGTAAATATATATATTATAACATAACATATATATTAAATTTCTAATTTGAAAAGTGATACTTTGAGCAGAGGAACATCTTTCATAATCTATTCTATATTATCTTTAATAAGCCCTCAATAAATATCCTGTGAATAAAAATGGAGACCGAAATACTTTAAACCATTCAGTTATTAAAGCTGGAATTAGTAGTTACAGCAATGCTGAAAAAAAAAGAAAGTTGGGGGGGAAGATGGGGCAGGATTTACAGCCAAAGTGAAAATAAATCTTGAAAGTTAGAAAAAGACTGAGCTGTTAAAGGGAAGTAGAAACTCTGACAACTTTATAGGAAAAAGAACAACAACAAAACAAATGAGCATATGCTCATTTGTACTGTTTCAGTGAATCCTACAGAAAGAATAGGATTCGATTGCATACGCTGTCTAGACACACTTAAGCATCTAAAGATCATCTGCTGTCAACACTTCATAACTGGAGAAATTCTCTAAATCACATCAAGTTAAAAGGAGAACTTTTACATACATTTACATATATGAAACATTTTAAATAACTCCTTTGTATTTTCCTTAAATTACTAAAAGCATTTATATTTACTATAAACTTTACAAGATGCAAAATAACTTTGAAATGACCTTTCAAAACCCTTTACACTTCTGTAGGTTTAAGATGCAAAGGTGTGCTCTGTCCCGCCAGCCTCTTCAGATGTCCAAATAAAGCATGCAAAGGCCCTTGCCCCCCTAAGCAGGACAGGACAGTTTCTGCCCTTTGTTCCCCAGCTGCTCTGCTCCCTGGACTTTCAAGCACAACACTGGCTGTCGTGCAGGTGGAGCTGGAACCCATGGATGACTAGCCATTCTGCAAGTTAAATTCTGAGAGTTTTCATACACATCCAAGAGAGCGTACTGCTAGCAGCATCTTTATGTGTGCAAAGGAACAAATCCTCTAATCTAACCTGGGAAGGTAAATTGCCTTTTTTCTGGCACCTAGGGTAAAATCTTACACTCTTTGAAAGACAACGGATTTCGAACGTACAAATAAAAGGCAATTACCCCTTTAAAAATGATTCCCAGATCCCTAGCACCCTCCAGTAGAACTGTAATAAAAAACACTTCTTTAACACAATGATCCCTCCATGTGATGTGTTTGCTTGTTGTGTCAATGTTGATAGGCTGTTTTGCCTGAGGCACATTTATATTTACTGTGTATGGGAAATGAAGTAAATATATTAGTTATTTCTTATCAAATGGCATTTACAGTGGTTTTTTTAATAAATATATATATGCATATGTATATTTCAAAAATCAAAAACCTTTCTAAGAGTGGAAATTTGACATAGTTCAAATAAAAAATGGCTTCCTTCACTCAGACAGCAGCAGGATGAATAACATTATAACTTTTATACCAAAGACTGGCTTATTGCTCTCTTGATCAACAATGGAAGGACAAGGACGGTGTTAAATTATATAAATCATCCCTCAGGATTTATGAGGTTATAAAAGTGGAAAAATATAGATTCATAAAGGAGAGAGTTTATGAAGTAGCATTCAAAACCACTTCAGCTAATTTCTCATATGTATTAGAAACAGAAAGGTAGACTTCAGCACTTTAGCTTCCATTTGTTCATTTGTTAAAACATATTTACCTTAATTCAGTTCTCTTTATCTTGGAGATAAAAGGGAAAATTACAAATCACTGCTGCATTAATAAAACAAAATCTGGCATTTTATTTCCAAGAATATCGCTTTAGCTACTCTGCCAATTTTTTCTGTAAAATACTGTTCAGGGTAAATTTTTCCTCCTATTATCTGCCTTTGCTTTAAATCTTGTTTCTTTCTTAAAATCTTCTTTACCAGGTACAGTTGCATAACTCTTTTTTTTTTTTAATGAACTTGTCCTCTTTCTCAAATCAAAGCAAAGATTCATCTACAAAACTTCCGACAATCAGTGTCACTATTTCCATGCACAAAGCCTTACTCAAGAGAATATATTGAAAGGCAGTTTCCACATCACTTTTCACAGAACAGAATGTTCCACAGTGGAACAGTAATGAAAACTATCTCTAATTTCCTCTAAGGAAAAACAGTCCAACACTAAAATAAATAATAAAATAAAATTTAATAATTCAGAAAGAACAGGTCAGAGAATAGTAAGGATTTTAGTTACTGTGAGTGTCAAGAGAGGCCAAAGAAGGATTTTGAATGGAGAAGGACATGAATTTCTTTTAATACAAACACTCAGATGGCTGTGTTGAGAATAGACTATGCCATATGGGTAGAAACTGAGAAAACATCCAAGGAAAGGATGATTGGCTTGGACCAGAGTGATAGCAGAAGAAACAAGAAATAGTTGGTTTCATATGGATATATTTTGAAGGTAAAGCTAACACAATCTCTTAATGGATTGAATGTGGGTGGAAGAGAAGTAGAGTTGCCAAGGATGAATCCCATATGTTTGGTCTAACAACTAGAACAGGAGAAACCCACTAAATGAAATGGAGGATGGGATGCTGTGAGAGTAATAAAGGAATAAGTAAAAGAATAATAAGGCATCCTCTTCACATGTTGGATCTAATTCAACATTCCTATTTTTATTTTAACTCCAGTATTACATTAGTAATTATTGTGTTTTATAAGTTTCAGGTATACACTACAACGATTCAACAATTTCATACATTACTCCGTGCTCATCATGATACATGTACTCTTAATCCCCTTCACCAATCTCACCTATCCCCACCTACCTCCCCTCTGGTAACCATCACTTTGTTCTCTATAGTTAAGAATCTGTCTCTTGGTCTGTCTTTGTTTCTTTGTTCATTTTTATGTGTTTCTTAAATTTCACAGATGAGTGAAATCATACAGTACTTATCTTTCTCTGACTGACTTATTTCACTTACCATTATACTCTATAGCTCCAGCCTTAGTGTAAATGGCAAGACTTCATTCTTTCTCTGGCTGAATAATATTCCACTGTATATATTTACCACCTTTTCTTTGTCCATTCATCTATCGATGAGCACTTGGGTTGATTGCATAATCAACTATTGTTGATTGTAACAATGCTATTGTAAACAATGCTCGTGATAAACATGGCATGGATATATCCCTTCTAATTAGTGTTTTTGTATTTTGGGGTTAAGTACCCAGTAGTACAATTATTAGATTGTAAGTTAGTTCTATTTTTAGTATTTTTTGAGGAACCTCCATGTTGTTTTCCAAACTGAGAGCACCAGTTTGCATTCCCACCAAAAAACCACAAGGGATCCTCTTGTACCACATCCTCACTAATCTAGTTTCTCATAATACTGATTTTAGCCATTTTGACAGGTGTAAGGTGATATCTCATTGTGGTTTTAAGCTGCATTATCCTGATGGTGAGTGATGTTAAGCATATTTTCATGTGTCTACTGGCTATCTGTATATCTTCTTTGAAGAAATGTCTATTCGTATTTTCTGCCACTTTCTAATTATTTGGGTTTTTTTAGTGTTCGGTTATATATGTTTTTTAATTTATTTTGGATACTAACCCTTCATTGGCTATATCATTTGCAAGTATCTTCTCCTATTCCCGTAGATTGTCTTTTAGTTTTCTTGACTATTTCCTTTGCTGTAGAGAAGTTTTTTATTTTGACGTAGTCACAATAGTTTGTTTTTGTTTTTGTTTCCCTTGCCTCAGGACAGATATCTAGAAAAATACTGCTATGAAAAAAAAAATACTGCTATGGCTGATGTCAGAGAAATTACTGCTTGTGCTCTCTTCTAGGACTGTTACGGTTTCAGGTCTCACATTTAGGTCCTTAATCCATCTTGAGCATATTTTTGTGTATAGTAAAAGAAAGTGGTCCAGTTTCATTCTTTCATATGTAGCTGTCCCGTTTTTACAACACAATTTATTGGAGATACTATCTTTTTCCTATTGCATATTCATTCCTCCTTTGTCAAAGATTTATTGACCATTTAATCATGGGTTTATTTCTGGGCTCTCTATTCTGTTCTATTGATCTATGTGTCTATTCTTGTGCCAGTACCATACTGTTTTGATTACTACAGCTTTGTAGTACATCTTTAAATCTGGGATTGTAGTATCTCCAGTTTCATTTTTTTTAGATTGCTTTAGTTATTCAGGGTTCCATATAAATTTTAGTATTATTTGTTCTAGTTGTGAAAAATGTTGTTGATGTTTTGACAGGGATTAAATGTGTAGATTGCTTTGGATAGTATAGACATTTTAACAATATTTGTTCTTCCAATCCATGAGCATGAAATATCTCTCCATTTGTTTGTGTTATTCTCAGTATCTTTCACAAGTGTTTTATACTTTTCAGAAAACAGGTCTTTCACCTCATTGCTTAAGTTTATTCCTAAGTATTTTATTATCTTTGGTGCAACTATAAATAGGACTATTTTCTTAATTCTCTTTCTGCTACTTCATTATTAGAATACAGAAATGCAACAGTTTCTAAATATTGATTTTGTAACCTGAGACCTTATTGAATTTATTTATCAGTTCTAGTTATTTTTTGGTGAAGTTTACATAATAGCATCATGTCATCTGCAAATAGTGAAAGTTTACTTCTTCCTTACCAATTTGGATACTCTATTTCTTTTTCTTGTCTGATTGCTATAGGCTATGACTCCCAGTGCTGTATTGAATAAAAGTAGTGAGAGTGGATATTCTTATTGTACTCCCGATATTAGAAGAAAAGCTCTCAGTTTTTCACCATTGAGTAAGATGTTAGCTATAGATTTTCATATATGGCCTTTATTATGTTGAGGTGTGTTCCCTATAAACCTACTCTGCTAAGGGTTTTTATCTCAAATGGATATTGCACTTTGTCAAATGTTATCCTGTTGAAATGATCATATGTTTTTTTATATTTTCTCTTGTTGATATATTATCTTCATTTGTGAATATTGAACCATTCTTGCATCCAGGGAATAAACCCTACTTAATCATGGTGAATGAGTTCTCTCTTTTTTACTATATTTTTGGATTAGTTTGCTAATATTTTGTTAGGAATTTTTGCTTCTATATTTATCAGAGATATCAGCCTCTACTTCTCTTTTGTTGTAGTGCCTTTATCTGGCTTTGGCATCAGAGTAATGCTGACCTCACAGGATGAATTTGGAAACTTTCCTTCCTCTTCTATTTTATAGAATAGCTTGAGAAGTTTAGGTATTAACTCTTCTTTAAATGTTTGGTAGAATTCACCTATAAAGGCATCTGATCCTTCACTTTTGTTTGCTGGGAGTTTTTTGTTTACAGATTTAACTCTATCGCTGGTAACTGATCTGTTCAAAATTTCTTTTTCTCCTTCTCATGAAAGTAGAGGCCTTATGAAGAAGAGGTCCAATAGTGACCTGTAGTGCAATGTCTCTTGTTCACTAGAACCTAATGCTTCAGGGGTGTCTATGTGTGTTGCATGTACCCTATTGCTGTTGTTGAGCTGCAGACTCCAAGCTGAGTGTGAAACCAACAGTGGGGGTAAGGGGGTGGGGTGGGCTCCATCCCACGACTCTGAAGATCATGAGCTGATCCAAAACTAAGAGTCGAGCACTTAACCAACTGTATCACCCAGGCACTCCTAGACTTTATCTTTTCTAAATGAGTCACTGTGTCTACCCTACACTCAAGGAGAGCTTCACGTCCTAGAACAGAACGTATCTGCATATCTTATAGCACGTTTTTCTGCAAAGAAGAGTTATGCCTTCTCCCTCTTCATTTTTAGTAATATTAGTATGCATTCAAGGATATTTTTTGTTACAGTCTATCATTTTATTTCGATTCTTCCAAAACTAAAGTAGGAAGGACGCATATTTCTATCAATATCTTACAGATAAATATATAGCTCAATACTTACAAATACATACAAAATACATGCAAATCACAACAGAGATTGAAGATGAAGAGAAACCAGTATGCTTTCTGAGGGGGAGCAAAATATACCACTGCAAAATATGCCTCTTTCGCATACTGATTATTTGAGGCAGGTTATTTTTAAGATAGAGTAGACACTGGTGAAGCTCTGAAAACCATTTAGACGTTAACATTTTATCAGAGTCATTTTACATTTATCAGGGAAATCTCACTACTATCTCTCAGTACTTGGAAAAGAAGGACGACTAAATCTCTAGAAAATCTTTATGGATGGAGACAGATTTAAGTCTGCATAATAACCATAACCCTGTTTACTGAACTTTACGTGGAAAACTCCCATAACTGACTCCTCCTCCCAACATCTTTCTTTTGTCTTTAGCTAGAGATTGTCCTTAAGGTTGTGGCTTTGCCACTTGAGGGAGTTACTCACTTTTCCTATCTGTCTCCCATGTATATATGAGACATACATGTTATTAAACTTTTGTTTGCTTTTCTTCTGTTAATCTTTTGTTAGAGGGCACGTCTCAGCCAAGAACCTAGAAGGGCAGAGAGAAAGTAAATTATTTTTCCTCCCCTACATTCCCAAACACGAATCTCAGGGGGAGCCAGATATGTGAGCCTTTTATAACCTGGGCATAAAAATAAATAAACTATAATGAATAGCACTTTAAGAGATATGCAATTTCCCCAGAATTCTGGACAATAGTAGCAAGAGACAAACCAGTTGTCTTACAAAGATTATGTAAGTTCATTCCACTTAAGTCAAGCCTAAAAACGAGCTATGAGGTTATAATCACAAAATAAAGAATAAACCCATTTATGCAATACGATGCCTATGCTCACACACAAAGCCCCTTCCAAAATGGAAGAGTAAACATCACATTTATTTTGCCTTATGTACTAAAGAAAATATGTACTAAAGAAAAAAGAAATTACCCTCTGCCAGGACTGGAAAGTACACCTATGGATGTAAGTGCCAACCTCTCTTAATGAATGGGTATAGAGGTAGATACAGAGGTTGTAGATAATCCCATTTCCTATTTGTTAAAAATAAATAAATAAATAAATAAATAACAGCTATAAACAGAGTGATTTAAGCACAATGCATAAAAAGAAAATGCTTAGGGGACGCCTGGGTGGCTCAGTGGTTTAGCTTCTGCCTTTGGCCCAGGGCATGATCCTGGAGTCCTGGGATCAAGTCCTACATCAGGCTCCCTGCACAGAGACTGCCTCTTTCTCTGCCTATGTCTGTCTCTGCCTCTCACTCTATCTCTCTGAGTCTCTCATGAATAAATATTTTTTTAAAAAATCTTAAAAATAAAATAAAAATCTTAAAAATAAATAAAATAAATAAAAAAGAAAATGCTTAGGCTGAGAACCTAAGCATGAATAAGTTGATTAGTTCAATAAACAAACATAGGAAGGTGGAATTTCAAATGCTTCTCTATTTTTGTTTCAGGATTCAAAAGCAGTGTCAACAGATTGAATAAAATTGGATACAGGGAAGTCAGTGAAATGAATTAATGAATTTAAATGGAATTACTACATTGCTGTCATTCAAATGAAGCCATATATAACATATAATTTACATTTCATTTCTTCCTTTTTCCATCCTAATAACAGCCATATCTCCAAGATATTACAGGTTTGGTTCAAGACCACTACATTAAGGGAATATTGAAGTAAAGTGAACCAAATGATGTTTTTGGCTTCCCAGTACATACAAAAATTATTCTTATGCCTAATTATAATTTATTAAGAATGCAATAGCATTATGTCTTAATAAATGTATATACCTTAATTTAAAGCACTTTATTGCTAAAAAACGTTAACCATCATCCTAGCTTTCAAACACATCATAATTTTTTTTGCTGGTGGAGAATCTTGCCTCATTGTTGATGACTGCTGACCAATTAGGGTGGTGGTTACTAAAGGCTGGGGTGACTGTAGCAATTTCTTAAAATAAGATGATGAGGTTTGCTATATTGATTGAGGCTTCCTTTCAGGAACCATTTCTCTGTAGCATGCAATACTGTTTGATAGCATTTTATCCATGTCAGAACTTCTTCCAAAATTGGAATCAATCTCAAACCCTGCCACAGCTTTATCAACTAAGATTATGTAATATTCTAAATCCTTGTTGTCATTTCAACAATCTTCACAGCAACTTCATCAGGAGTAGATTCCATCTCAAGAAACCACTTTCTTTGCTTATTCATAATAAGCAAATTCTCCTCCATTCAAGTTTTATCATGAGATTGCAGCAATTCAGTCACATCTTCAGGCTCTACTTCTAATTCTAGTTCTCTTTCTATTTCCACCACATCAGCAGTAACTTCCTCTACTAACGTCATGAATCCCTCAAAGTCATCTATGAGGTTTGGAATCAACTTCTTCCAAACTCCTATTAATGATGGTATTTTGATCTCTCCCCATGAATCATGAATGTTCTTAATAGTATCTAGAATGCTGCATCCCTTCCAGAAATATAGAGTTGGCTTCCTTAAACCTCATGAACCAACCTCTGGTAGCTTCAAAGTTTTTTTCTGTGGCTCCCTCACCTCTCTCAGCACCACAGAATCGACGAAAGTTAGGGCTTTGTCTTGGATTAGGCTTTGGCTTAAGGGAATGTTGTAGCTGTAACTTCACCATTAAAACATTCTATATTCAGCAATAAGGCTGTTTCGATTTCTTATCATTTGTGTGTTCACCTTTAATTTCCTTCAAGAACTTTCCTTGGCATTCAGTACTTGGCTAACTGTTTGGCACAAGAGGCTCACTTAGGTTTTGGCCTCTCTTGGTTTTTAGCATGCCTTCCTTACTAAGCTTAATCCTTTCTAGCTTTTGATTTAAGGTGAGAGATCTGCCACTCTTCCTTTCACTCGAACATTTAGGGCTATTATAGGGTTATTAGTTGGCCTTATTTCAATACTACACTGTCTCAGGGAATAGGAAAGCCTGAGGAAAGGGAGAAAGGCCAACAACTGGTAGGCAGAAAAATCAGACCAGGAATAACATTTATGGATTAAGTTTACCATCTTATATGGGTGTGGTTCATGGCATCTCAAAACAGTTACAACAGAAATATCAAAGATGACTGATCACACATCACTCTAACAAATATAATAATAATGAAAAATCTGAAATACGAGAATTATTAAAATGTTCTCCGAAGACACAAAATGAGCAATTATTATCAGAAAAATAGCATGGACAGACTTCCTCAATGCAGGATTGACACAAACCTTTAATTTGTAAAAAAAAAAAAATTAAAAAAAAAACCACTATCTACAAAGTGCTATGAAGTGAAGCATAATGAAATGAGGTATGCCTGTATTACACAAACTATCAATTGCGTTAGAAATATACACTTCAGTCCATCCAATGTCTTAAGTAAAGGAAACAGGTTTGGGCCCAGTTTACTATGAGTCCAGTGTACACATCACAGAGAGGCTCAACAGCATTAGGTCATGGAAAACTGAAAACACCACCAATACTCTGTGCTATTAGTTCAGAAGACAGGGAACTGGATGCAAAAGGAAGTACTCTGATACTTATATTTTTGAATAGCATGACATTGAAAGAACACCCATATATTCTTAAGAAACAAAGAACAGAGTTACAAGTCCTATAGTTCATTCTGAATCCCCTAACTGCTGACAAGCTAAAACAAAACAAAACAAAACAAAACATTCTTTAATGAAAAACTATGCATGCTTTCCTGTACAATACTGATTCACAGAGTTGAATGATAAAAACATAAAGTCAGTTCTAGATATGGAAAAAGGTAAGTGATCACATCTCATTGCTTTTATTTACTTTGTGATCAAAAAAAAAAGAAAGAAAGAATGGACAATGCAAAAGAGTGTATATGCTAAAGATGTTACTAATATAGAAAAATCTGTATTTTCTGAAGCTCAAATTGATTAAACAGTTTAAAATTTTTTGTTGTTTTATTATGGGGTCCAAGAAGCACTATGGGAATGTAGTTTAAAGACCATGATACCAGAAATATGCTTTATGAAGACCTCAGAGCCAAACATTTGATCGGGAATCTTGAGAAGAATATCTAACACCTACAATTGCCACAGTTAGAACACAGTATGGCTCTCTTGCCAAAAAAAGAATAAGTTTAGACACTGGGATAACTTTTCCCAGAAATTAAAAATAAATGTTATCGCCATGGAAAGTTTTGGAAATCATAGCTACAAAAGATTTAAATATTGCACAATATGCATATATGATACTATTTTCAGCAAATAACATAAATATGCATATATACATATAGAAATATATAGATATTCAGGAAATACAATTGCAAGTATATTATTTCTGGGTATATAAATGCAATACCTCAGAAAGACACTAAGGGCATTACTATCTGTAGAATGTCCTACCATCGTGTCAAAGTATGTTGCTAGGAAACCCAGTGGGAAGAAGAAAAAAAGAAAATTTCAACCATGTAAAGATCTGATGTAAATCTCTAAGCAGAACAAATTCATTTCTAGTCTTTATGCTCTAACCTTTGTAAGACTTTCATTGTTCCATAAAGAAATCTTAAATATGCAACTTAAAAAACCCTGGAATTACAAAAATATCGGGGATGGTCTAAGTTCTTAAATATGTATCTCTATGTGCCTATAGAAATAATGACTTCAGCTGATAATACTACCTGGTATACAAAATCATTCATTCAGCATTCACTGATTCATTCATTCAAAAAATCTATTAAACACTGATCACTTGTCAGACACTGATATAGACACCGAAACAGAAAACTGAGCCAAACAGAACGTAATATCCAGTGGCAGAGATATTAATCTAACAGTCACACAAAGAAATGTGGAAAATCGTCATATGCGCTACAAAAGAGAAATACAAACTGCTTGAAAAGTTTTAAATGGGTGAATTTGACCTGGTTAGGGAGATCAAGAAAAGTGTTCCTAAGGAAGTGACACTGTACTGTGATATCAAGGATACGTAAGTGTTAACTAGGTGAAAAAAAAAGGAGAGGATTTTGAAGGTGAAGCCCTATGGCAGAGGGTAGCACGGAGAACACCAGAAGACAGTGTGGTGAGAAAAGGTAGAAAATAGTAACAAGAGTGTGAGCTGAGGTAGGAGCCAGGCTAAGCGTGAAGTTGTAAATTATGTTAAGGAGTTTTGCCTCTGTGCCAAAAGCAATAGAATGGCTTTGAAGTGTTAACAGCAGGGGTATAATGCGATTAGATCTGCATTTTAAATGTTCACTTTGGCCTGCTGTGTAAAGAAGACTAGAGAGGAACCAGAGGACATGAGGAAGAATGGTTAGGCTATTTTGTGGTCCAGGCAGAGAGGAAATGAACCCAATCTCTCTATATAAAGATTAGCTATAGAGATAGAGATAGATACAGATAATAAACATAGATACAGACGCAGATACAGATACACAGGAGGCAAAATCAACAGGGTGAGGGAAGAGTTGGAGATGATTCCTGGGCTTCCGGCTTCCATTTCCCTAACCTTTAAAGTTTCTATTTTCCCAGATTTTTTTTTAAATCAGGAATTAAAACAGCAGACAAATTATAAACCTCTTTGGGAAAAGAGCTTGGGAAAGAGGATAAAAAGAATAACATCTATGTCTGTAGCTTACCAGAAACGTGCCATTATCTGAAACAACATGACAAGAGGTCTGGGGTTCATTTGTTTGCGTGGCTGGTTACTTTGGGAAATTAGTTGAATTTTGGCCGTGTTGAATGTGTCAGAGATGATTAGATGTCAGCCAAAGATCTGCACTTGACATTTCTCGGTGAGGAATTTTTGTGGGAATCAGCTGCTCTACCAGGGGCTGTATCTCCCCCCCACCCCATTCCTTTGCATTGAACGAGAGCCATGTAACTGGATCCCCCTGGTAGTTGATGGACAATTGCACTGGGTCATGAAGCTTATAAGAGGTGTGTTTTTTCCATTTCATTCCCCATCTCCTGGCCTCATGCAAAAGTCCACAAGACTTAAGAGAGAGTAAAGCTACAAAAAGGATGAAACTGGCTTCCTAAGTCACCATGCAAAAAACTGCTTGCTGACCAGAAACCCTGAATTGAGCTTTAACCCTAAAGGTTAAACAGAAGCTTAACAGTGTAGGAGAGAGTGGCATTCCAAAAAAAAAAAAAAAAAAAGGAAACTAAAAATCAAATGAGAAATAAAATTTACAAATAAAGAAGTAAACACTGAATTAGTAGATTGATTCTAGAATGGTCTTTTATGCCAGGCAAAGAATTTTACAACCTGACAACCCTTCAAAAAATAATACATATAGCAAACTTCACCTTCCTTACACTGCTATATTTTTCCTTTACTTCTCATGTTTTCTATGCTTGTTGTTCATTTCCTGTCCTCCCATAATTAGAAGGAAATTTCCATTACCAGGATGATCAGTAATCTTTGTCCTGGTCATTGAAACAACTAAATGAACCTGGACCAGTTCCAATCACATAGTAGATATTTAATATGTTTAAGAGTAAGTACCATTCTTTGAGTAAGCTGTCTTCAAAATGGCTTTTATCTCACATATTATCAGACAAAACTGCTTGAATTCATATCTCATAGATGTAAACTGATTTTTTTCCATATTCCCTACACTAATATATGTATACCTGGTAATACAAGCAAAATAAAAATTTCCTTTAAAAAGAGATGAAAGTGGGCAGCCCCGGTGGCGCAGCGGTTTAGCGCCGCCTGTAGTCCCAGGCGTTATCCTTGAGACCCAGGATCAAGTCCCACGTCAGGCTTTCTGCACGGTGCCTGCTTCTCCCTCTGCCTGTGTCTCTGCCTCTCTGTGTGTGTGTCTCCATGAATAAATAAATTTAAAAATCTTAAAAATAAATAAATAAAAATAAAAATAGATGAAAGTGATTTAGAAATAGAGGCTTCCCCCAGCCTCTCTCCACTGGGTTACATGCATCTGAAAACAGCGTTTTTGTCATCATATCCTCTGCCTTGGTGAGAACTCACATTATTTCCCTGTATAGCTCATTGGCCAGAAGCAGTCTCATGGGCTCTTGCTACCTGAAAGGGAGTCTGCAAAAGAGAGTTCTGCATGTGTAGCATCCATGTAGGCCCACAGAGTTATCCTTCCCATCTTCCTCTCTTTCGGGCTTGGGCACAGGGGGGCCTAACTCACCTGATGAAGCTCATGCTGCTTCGGGTGCTGTGGATAATGCAATTCTTTGTCTCTGATCCAGGAGTCTCTAGTATCCTGAATGCATCCATGAAATAGTAAAGTGTAAATTATAAGCTTGTAAAGAGAGTAATATCAGATCATTGACCTTATAGAATACTAATATCATCATGCTCCCCCCTTTTTTTTTAATTGAAGTTGCTGACACGCATATTAGTTTCAGGTATACAACAAAATGATTCAACAATTATATACATTGTGAAGTGATCATCAAGATAAATCCAGCTATCAGCTGCCACCACACAAAATTAACCATATTACATATGCTCTACATTGTACCCCCATGTCTTACTTATTTTATAGCTGGAAGTTTGAATCTTTTAATCCCCTTCCCCTATTCTGTCCATCTCACCACCATCATCCTCTCTGACAACCACCAGATTTTTCTCTGTATCTATGAGCTTGTTTGTTTGTTTTATATTTTTTTTTAATTTCTCAAATAAGTGAAATCGTAAGATATTTGTCTTGCTCTATCTGACTTACTACACTTAGCATAATATTCTCAAGGGTCATCCTCATTGTCACAAATAAGATTTCATTCCTTTTGATGGCCAAGTAATATTCCATTATACATATATACTATGTCTTCTTTATCCATAAACCTATCAGTGGACACTTAGGTTACTTCCATAGCTTGACTACTGTTAATAATGCTGCAATGAACATAGACTCACATGCACCTTATCTTTTCAAATTAGTGTATCTGCTTTCTTTGAATAAATATCCAGAAGTGAAAGTGCTGGATCATATGGCAGTTCTAATTTAAATTATTTGAGGAGCCTCCATACTATTTTCCAAAATGGCTACACCACTTTCATTCCCACAGAGAGGGCAAAAGGGTTTCCTTTTCTCCATATCCTCACCAACACTTGTTATTTCTCATCTTTTTGATGCTTCCCATGCTAGTAAGTACAGTTTCAATTTGCATTTCCCTGATGACTTGTAATGTTGATCATTTTTTGTCAAATGTGCTGGCCACCTGTATGTCTTTGGAGCAATGTTTATTCAGGTCTTCTGCCCATGTTTTAATTGGATTACTTGATTTTCTTATACTGAGTTATATGAATTCTTTATATATTTTAGATATTAATCAAATATTGTATGTATGATTTGCAAATACCTTCTTTCATTCAGTAGGTTACCTTTTTGTTTCATTGATGGTTTCCTCCCCTATGCAAAGCTTTTCAGTTTAATGCAGTCATATTTATTTTTCCTTTTTTTTTTTTTTTTTTTGGCCTTGTCTGAGGAGATAAGCTCAGAAAGATACTGCTCAAAAATCATGTCCAAGAGCATCCTGCCTAGGTTTTCTTCTACTAGTTTCATGTTTTCCCATCTTACATTTAAGTTTTTAATCCATTTTATTTTTGTATATGGTATAATAAAGTAATCCAGTTTCATTAGTTTGCATATAGCTGTCTGGCTTTCTCAACACCATTTACCAAAGAAATTCTCTTTTCCCCCATTGTATATTCTTGCCTCCTTTGCCAAAGATTAAGGAACCATATAGCAGTGGGCTTATTTCCAGCCTGTCCATTCTGTTCCATTGATCTATGACTCTGTTTTTGCACCAGTATCCTACTTTTTTGATTACTATAACTTTATAGTATTGTTTGAAATCACAGAGTGTGATAGCTCCAACTTCATTCTTTCTTCTCAAGATTGCTTTGGCTATTTGTTGATTTTTTTGGCTCCATACAAATTTTAGGATTCTTTTTTCTAGTTCTGTGAAAAATGCCATTAGTATTTTGATACGAACTTCACTGAATGTTTAGATTATTTTAGGTAGTACTGACATTTTAACAATATTAATTCTTCTATCCCATGAATTCAATATACATTTCCATTTATTTGTGTCATCTTTATTTTATTTTTTTTAACATTTTATTTATTTATTCATGAGAGACAGAGAGAGAGAGAGAGGCTGAGATATATGCAAAGGGAGAAGCAGGCTCCATGTAGGGAGCCTGATGCGGGACTTGATCCCAGGACCCCAGGATCACACCCTGAGCCAAAGACAGATGCTCAACTGCTGAGCCACCCATAAATAGGTGTCCCTATTTGTGCTGTCTTTAATTTCTTACATCAACATCTTAAAGTTTTCAAAATACTTGTCTTTATCTCTTTTATTTCCAGATATTTTATTCTTTTTCATGCAACTGTGAATGATATTGTTTTCTTAATTTCTCTGATAGTTCACTATTATATAGAAGTGCCACAGGTTCATGTATATCAAAGTTGTAATCTGCAACTTTATTAAATGTGTTTATTAGTTCTGAGTTTTTTGATGGAGCCTTTAGGATTTTTTATACACAGGATTACAACAGCTGCAAATAGTGACTAACAGTTTTACTACTTCTCCAATTTGGATGTGTTTTATTTATTTTTCTTGTCTAATTGCTATGGCTAGGAATTTCACTATTATGTTGAAAAAATGTTAAGCATGGTCATCCTTGTCTTATTCCTGATCCTTGAGAAAAGGCTTTCATCCTTCAACTACTGAGTATGATATTAGCTGTGGATCTGTCATATATAGCCTTGTATAGGCAATGTCTAGGTATACTCCCTCTATATCTATTTTGTTGAGAATATTTATCATAAATGGATGAATTTATTAAATGATTTTTCTGTAGCTATTGAGATGACCCTAGGTTTTTTTTTTTTTTTTTAATCCTTCTTTTTGTTAATGTGGTGTATCTGGTGAATTGATTTGCAGATACTGAACAATCCTTACATGCCTGTAACAAATATCTCTTGATCACAGTGTATGATCCTTATACCGCATTACTGAATTTGGTTTGCTGATATTTTGTTGAGGATTTCTGCATCAGTGTTCATCAGTAATGCCGGCCCATAATTTTTATTTTTGTGGTGCCTTTGTCTGGTTTTGGTATTGCTGGCCTCATAGATTGAGTTTGAAAGCATTCCTTCCTTTTCAATATTTTGGAGTAGTTTGAGAAGGATAGCTATTAATTGTTATTTAAATGTTTGGTAGATTTTTGCCTGTGAAACCATCAGGTGCTGAGCTTTTGTTTGTTGAGAGGTTTTGAATTAGTGATTCAATTTCACTACTAGTAATTAACTCTATTCAGATTGTCTATTTCCTCTTTTTTTTTTTAAAGATTTATTTATTTATTTATTTATTTATTTATTTATTTATTTATTTATGATAGACAGAGAGAGAGAGAAAGGCAGAGACACAGGAGGAGGGAGAAGCAGGCTCCATGCCAGGAGCCCAACGTGGGACACAATCCCGGGACTCCAGAATCGCACCCTGGGTCAAAGGCAGGCGCTAAACCGCTTAGCCACCCAGGGATCCCCAGCCACCCAGGAATCCCCTATTTCCTCTTAATTCAATCTTGAAAGATTGTGTTTCTGGAAATTTATCCATTTCTTCTAGGTTGTTCCATCTGTTAGCGTGTAACTGTTCATAGTAGTCTCACATAATTCTTTGTATTTCTGTGGTATCTGTTGTGACCTCTTTTTCATTTTTGATTTTACTTATTTGGGGACTTATCATTTTTTTCTGGATGAGTCCAGTAGCTAAAGGATTATCAATTTTGTTTTTCTCCTTGAAGAACCAGTTCTTAATTTTCATTGGTTCTTTTTATTAATTTTTGGCATCTCTATTTCCTTTATTTCAGCTCTTACCTTTATGATTTCCCTTATTATGCCAACTTTGGGTTTTGTCCTTCTTCAAGTTCCTTAAAGTGTAAGGTTACACAGTTTATTTTATATTTTTATTTCTTAAGGTGGTATTATATCACTATAATCTTGCCTTAGAACTATATTTGCTGTGTCCCGTTGATTGTGAACTGTTTTGTATCCATGTTCATTTGTCTCAAGGTATATTTGATTTCTCTGATTTTTTCATCGACCCCCTGATTGTTCAGATGCATGTTGTTTAATCTCTATATCTGTGGTTTTTCAAATTTTCTTATTGTAATTGATTTCTATATTTATATCACAGTGCTTGGAAAAGATGCTTGATATGATTTCAATCTTCTTGAATTTACTGCGAGTTGTTTTGTGATCTAACATGTGATCTAAAGAGTGTTTCGTGTACCCTTGAAGAGACTGTGTATTTGCTTGTTTAGGATGGAATGCTCTGTATACATCTATTGTTTATCTGCTCTAATGTGTCACTTAAAGCCATTGTTTCCTGAATGATTTTGTCTGGTTGATCTAATCTTCAATGTAAGTGCAGCGTTAAGTTCCCCTACCATTATTGTATTCCTGTCAATGTCTCCTTTATATGGCTGTTAACATTTGCTTTATTGATTCACACACCCCTATGATAGGTTCATAGATATTTACAAGTGTTACATTCTTTTATTGGTTTGATCCCTTTAACACTATAAAATGTACTTCTTTGTCTCTTGTTACAGTCTTTTTAAAGTATATTTAGTCTTACATAAGCATTATTTCCCCAACTTTCTTCTAGACAGCATATAGATGGTCCTATTTTCTCATAATTCAGCCATCAATCTTTTGATTGGAGCATTTAGTCATTTACATGTAAATTAATTATTGATAGGTATGTACTTATTGCCACTCTGTTGTTCTCTGCTTGTTTCTGTAGTTCTTCTCTGTTCCTTTCTTCTTCTTTTGCTCTCTCTCTTTGTGAGTTGGTGACTTTCCTTGCTCTTATGTGTATATTCCTTTCTCTTTATTTTTTGTGTACTTATTATAGACATTTGGTCTATGGTTACCATGAGGTGCATATATAATATCCTAGGGATACCCATCAGTCTATTTTTTAGTTGAAAGTCACTTAAGTTCAAGTACATTCTAAAAATACTACAGTTTTGCTGTCTATCCCCACCTTTTTATGTTTCTGATGTCATATTTTACATCTTATTACTTTGAGTATCCCTTAAAAGATGACCTTACTACTTTTGTCTTTTAGCTCTCATCCTAGTATGTGGGTGGGTGTTCCACTACCTTTCCTATGCTTTTGCCTTTACCAGTGAGATTTTTTTCTTTCTCATTTCTAGTATGGTCTTTTCCAGGATCACACCCTGGGCTGAAGGCAGGTGCTTAAACTGCTGAGCCACCCAGGCTGCCCTTTTCTTTCCCTTTTAAAGAAATCCCTATAACATTTCCTATAAGGCCAGTTTGGTGCTGATGAGTTTCTTTACCTTTTGCTTGTCTGGGAAACTCCCTATTTCTCCTGTGATTCTGAGTAATCATCTTGCCAAGAAGAGTATTCCTGGTTGTAAGAATTGAATACATCATGCCGCTCCCTTCTGGCCCATAAAGTTACTGCTAAAAAATCAGTTGACAGTCTTATGGGGGTTCCCTTGTATATAGCAGCTGTTTTTCTCTTGCTGTTTTAGTAGTCTCTCTTTATCCTTAACTGTCAACACTTTGATCATAATTCAGGTCTTGATGGGAAGCCTCTTTGGGTTCATCTCATTTGGGACTCTCTGTACTTCCTGAGTATGGTGTCTGTTTTCTTCACCATGGTAGGGACATTTCAGCCACTATTTCTTCAAATAGGTCTTCTATCCCTTTCTTTCTCTCTTCTCCTGGAACTCCCTATAATGCAACTGAATGTTGTTCTAGAGATCCCTAAAATACCCTCATTTTTTAAATTATTTTTTCTCTTTGGTGGTTTTCACAACCCTGTATTCCAGATCATTGTTCTGTTTTTCCACATCATCTAACCTGCTGTTGATTCCCCATACTGTATTTTTTGTTTCAGCTATTATATTCTTCAGCTTTGTTTTGTATTTTCTATCTTTTTTCTGAAGTTCTCCCTATGTTCGTCCATTCTTGAGTTCAGTGAGTACCTTTATGACTACTACTTTGAATTATTTATCTGGTAGATTGTTTATCTGTTTCATTTGGCTCTTCTGCTGTTTTGTTTTATTTTGACTGGAACATATTCCTCTTTTCTCATTTTGCCTAACTCTGTTTGTTTATTAGGTTGATTGGTTATATCTCCTAGTCTTGAAAGAATGGCTTTAAGCAAAAGGTGTCCTGTGGGGCCCAGTAACACAAACACTCCTGGTTACCTGAACTAGGTGCCCCCAGTGACCCCATGGGGACTGCATGCACTCTACCATTGTGGCTGAGTCACAACTGGTGCAGACTTGCTGGTGTGAAGGTTTGTCCCCTGACACAGATCTCTGCAAGGTCCACTTGTGATTGCTGTAGGCACCTTGGTGAGGAGGGCTGGCCCCTGCCCATCTGGCTCAGAGGCCCAAACACAACCATGTAGGTGTGCTAATGTACAGGTTGGCCTCTAACACAATTAGCTGCAAGGCATGGCAGTGACAGCTGCAGGGATGTGGTGAGTGTGGCATGGCTTGTCACAGGTCTGTGACTATTGTAGAAACTTTACTGTTGGAGGGCTGGCATCCTAGGGCACAGTTACATGGGAGGGGCTCCACTGCCAGCCAAGGCTACCTGCCAGGAATAGCAGAGCCACAAGCCTCTTAGAAGTACGTACAGTTGGCTGAGGGGCATCTGCCTGACATTGTAGAAATGGAAACCCCTAGAGAGGCTCCAGACCAGACATACAGGTTGAGTGGGGTGAGTCCACAGGAGAACCCCAGGGGCAAGAGGTGGTAGAATAATAGATGGAGTACACCCAGGCAGCTGGTTAGAAAGGAAGTGACAAAGGTATCTGCCAGTGCTTCCATCCCCAGAGAAACTTTGCACAAAACCCTGTCCCTCTGGCACATGGCTTAAAATTAGTCAATGGGTATCCTTCATGAGTAACCCAGATTCTTTCCAAATTACTGCCTCTACACTAGGACTTGGAGCAAGTGAGTCTTCGTACATGCCCTTTAAGAACTGAATCTCAAGGGTGCCTGGGTGGCTCAGCTGGTTAAGCATATGCCTTTGTCTCAGTTCACCATCCCAGGATCCTGGTATCGAGCCTTACATCAGGCTCCCTGCTCAGTGGGGAGTCTGCTTTTCCCTCTGCCTCTGTCCCTCTCCTCTGCTCATACTCTCTTGCTTGCTCTAAATAATTTTTTTATTAAAAAAGAACTGAATCTCAGTTTCCTACTACCCTCCAACTCTCCCAGACATAAGGCCTATTGGTTTTCAAAGCCCTTTATGGGGTCTCATCTTCCCAGTGCAAATCCCTGGGCTGTGAGTTCCCATGTGGGGATAAGACCCCTGTAGTTCAGGAAGCGCCTCTATAGTTGTGATATTCCTCGTACATGTGGGCCCTGACTAAACCACACTTCGGCCCTCCTACTCACCTCAATGTGCCATTTTCATTATATCCTTAGTGTATAATCTGTCTTTAGTTCATTCTCAGAGACAGTTTTCCTACATGTAGTTATAGATACTGGTGTGTCCAAGGAAGGAGGGGAGCTCAGAACCTTCCTAGTCCATCATCTCATTCTCCTCCTTTTGAAAACTGTAGAGAAATGGCTCCATAACGTGATCTTTCCAATTGAATGTCCTAATTCTACAGATATCTGATTCTGAACACATTTTTGAAGTTCTTATGTAATTAAATTAAAATCAAATAGTGCTAAGCAACTTTATTATACAAGGGTTCACATTTAAAATTTCATTGTACTACTCAGAATAGCAGCATTCTCAGTGAAAAAAGAAATGGGCTATGCAAGAACAGTGAACAGAGAGAAATTATGATTCCACCACTTTTTCTGCAAGTTTATTGGGAGGGTAAGAATGGGAGATAAGGAAAGTAGAGGAAACACGATATAAAAACATTGAGAATTACTTCAAAGAATGAGAAACTGTTTCAAGGATTTACAGAAGTAATTCAAGCATATTTATGCCAGTGCTAAAATACACATTTCAAGTAGATTGGGAGAAGGTCTGTAAAACAAGCTGCATTTTTTTTCTTTAAATAGTAAAGACTATTGTGGAGATTAAAAAAAAAAAAGTTTATAAATCCCTGACTTAGATATCCTTGGCAAAGTTCAGAAGGTTGAAGATTTAAAAAAAAACACAAAACATTTTGTTCCCCTATTCAAATACCTTGATTTGATTTAAATTGTTTTTAAAGCCTAAAGGTTTTACCATATTCCTCTAAACTTCAGAAGTCAATGAAAACAGGATATTTATGAGCCATTAGTTACATATGCTTTTCAGATTCCTTTCAATTTTACAGGTACAAGAGAAAGCTTCCAACAGTTACTTAAGATAAGGAGGGTAGACACATTGGGATTACCAGAGCAGTATTTCTTACAAAAGGAAGTGGGCTGTTCTAAATTAAAGATACAGGAAAGAGGGGCTGCAAGAATTTTAGCTTATACCATTATAAATCATAACAGCATATCACTACAATCTCTTCACTCTTCCTCTAGTGCCACATCTGGCCTATCACAGTTCAATGTTAAGCTTTGCAAAAGATTAAGTAAAGTCTTTCCTTTGAGGCAACAAGAGATAGAGTAAATTTCACTCAGCAAAATGCTGAGCTGCTTCTACTGGTAATTTAAAAATTAGCTGAGGTAAAATTGAGAACCCTTGTGCAATCATTAGCCTTTTTTCTACTAATAGACCATTTTAATACTTTGAACTATTAGCCATGCACACAATTTTGGGACATTACTCCCAAAATATCGTTAACAACATTTCCATCACAAAACAGAACACATGTACACCACATCTTGGCTAGATCGTTTTCTACTGTGACAGTAGTACTTAACAGATTTGAATGCAATCAGTTTTGAAATAAAGAGGAAAAATTACTTAAATTCTAATAAAGTACTCAGAACTTTACTTTTTCTTAAAATTGTAGCTTCTTGAAGCAAACAGCCATTAGTAAAATTACATTATTTAAAGGATTTTCACAAAACGTTTGGAGGAAAAAGACCCACAAGAGATGATTCAATAATATTTGTAGCTTGAAAATGGTGGTTACTTTTTAATGGTTTCTAAATTCAAACCTCTCACCAGCAGGGAGAGGCTGGGCCATCAAGTATCAAGTTGAACAGGAAATGTCCCTCTTCCCATCTGCTCTTCCTTCAGAGGAACATCAGGATTCAGTACAGTAAGTTACCTTACACCTGGCGGTAGAGCAAGATGCCCCATTCAGCTGCTACAGGAAAATACTTCTCCACGTTTTAATCTTGCATTGAATTAACCTTGATCATTGTAATCAATTTCAGTAACTATATTTGGTTTGCTAATAAGATAATAAGGAAACAAGATCTTGGTGAAATTATACCACCCTTCTGTGCCCTCATAATCTCAACTGTAAAATGAGAGTTGGTCTGAATGAAATTCACATATAATCAGATCTAACATCACATTAATTAGCAATGTAAGATTCAACCATTTCTCAAATAGTTTTACATTTATTAAAAAGGATAAAGAACTAACTCAGAGTTGTCCAGTTATTGACACTGAGAATAGCTACCCCACACACTTGCCAGAAAGTGCAGATTAAATAGTTTGGATATGGTGCCAGACACACGGGAGGCACTCCACTGGTGTCAGTCCCCTGTCCTTCCCAAGCCTTTCCCACGGGCATATCTAAGGATGAAATGCCACTGAATTGTGGGAATATTTAACTTCCTCAGGGATGTTGCCTTGTTTTAGATTTCCCCATATCTTGAAAATTGCCAAGCACACCTCTGAGGAATCACCATATATTTAGGACATAGGGGTGATGAAGGGATCCTCGGAATATGCTGAACTTGACTGTCAGGCCCCAAAGATTTTGGATGGAACATGTCTAACTCATCCTCCAGATTACCAGTTCTGTGCCTCACAGCACGTCTTCCACGGCTGTGCTAGAAAGACAACAGAAATTACAGTAACAAAACAAACATCTGCTGCTTCTTAAGCAAGAACAGCGGGCATACGCAGGGTGGGGGGGGAGGGTGGGTCCTTCCTGAGTGCCACGGCATTCTGCCCCAGTGTGGTCTTCTCAGAAACTTCTCCCAACGTTTAAAGATAATATGCATGGAATGAATTTGGTCCCTGTTCAATATTTTTTTTAAGATTTTTTATTTATTTATTTATGAGAGAGAGAGAGAGAGAGAGAGAGGCAGAGACACAGGCAGAGGGAGAAGCCGGCTCCATGCAGAGAGCCGGACGTGGGACTCGATCCCTGGTCTCCAGGATCATGCCCTGGGCTGAAGGTGGCACTAAACCACTGAGCCACCTGGGCTGCCCCCTGTTCAATATTTTAAAATACAATAAAGCTTTTCAAATGGTTAGTAATTTAAACTTGGAAAAGAAAACTTTACTTCCAGTAACAACTCCACTACATCTTCACAATTTACAACGTATGAGCCTGCTGTCTTGTGAGGTTTTGAAAGCCTAATTCTATAGCCCAAAATGTTTTAATAGACAACAATGCTGGCTTTTGTTTTCTCTTCCTTTATCCTCACCTTCTCAGTTTAGATTAACATTTGCCCTTTCAAAATATGGAATACCTTGAAAAGCATTTTTAGATCCAGTTTTCACTATGTTAATCATAACACCATCTCACTTAAAGGGGTACATATAGTCAATCATTTCACGCATTCCACATTCCTCTAAATCAGATTTGTTAAAAAGACCTGAAGTGCAAAGCAATTAACATGCAGTTATTGGATCTACTGGGCAACCTGGTCATTCTGACTGGCTGGTACTAACTTCACTTATAACCAAATCTATCAAAATAGTTTAATTTTATTGTCTGTTGCTTTTCTTTTAATAATCTGGTACATTCTTAAGTGAGAAATGTTCCAGAAAAAGCCTAAATTAAGCAAATGAATAAAAGCTGCAAAGTTATCCGAGTTGTTCTGGAGCAAAGTCGACATCTGGGACAGGAAATCCGTTTGTTCAATTTGCAGGATCTCTTGCCAAGATTATTAACACTCCTCAACACCAAGCATCTAACCAGTTCTATTCAAAACAACATTTAGGGGATTCTCAACTGGTTGTATTTTTATCCTTCACATTTCTCCTGGCCAATTTAGAGGCAAAAGCTGACAAATCTCTCCTTCCCTTGCGGTCTTTCGTTGTGGATCTGTTGATACCGAGAGTGGCCGTGCTGAGATGTCTTCTCTCAGCGCT